>NW_009259111.1:5333596-5376467 GCF_000687185.1 Egretta garzetta | reverse complement strand
CACCTGACAGTCTCCACTTATTAGGGGTTTGGTTTTGTTGAGAGCAGCCTCAGAACATGAGAGTGTTATGAATGAAATCAGAACTGTCCCTATGCTCCAGGAGTGCACTCCCACCCCCCAGGGGCATTCCCTCCCGGGGTCCGGACTAGAGCTAGGCCGGAGCAGACCCACCTCCAGAGGCGTGTGGTGGTGGTGACGGCTCTGCCACACCAGCCGCTCTGCTGCGGAGATCTCCCTCACCGCCGCCACCTCACTTGCTGACGCAGAGACAGCCGCTGGTTCCTAAATTCAGAAAACTCTCTCCCCTTACTTTTTACTCTGCACCAAACGGGAATGCCCAGTCTGAAGGCTAAGAGGGAGAGGGTGCGCATATCCGTGACTTGGTTTGCGATTGTGCTTTATTTCGTTATTACTCTTAGCTAACAAGGATAGCTCCGTGGTTGGACCCCTTGGACTCAGCTGGCCTAGATTCAGTTTCTGATCTTAAATATTTTCCAGCGTTATTTTAGGCAAAGCTATACAGTCATTTAGCCTGGACTCATTCCATACAAGTTTATCCTCCTGTCACCTAAAGTCCTCTACACATAAGGACCTCCGGAGTGTCGCATTGGCCACACTAGGAATCTAAACCAATTCCACTTCTGACATAAAGCACTTTTGGGTAGGATGAGCCCAGGCCTCATGCCTCTGGTCCTATTTATCATGAGACATGAGAGGGGAGGTATTGATCAGAAGGGAAATCCATCTAGCTGACTGCTCTGTCCACGGCATGGAAGAGAGCAAGCCTACAGTGAAACATCTGAACTACACTTGAACTGATTAGAATAGGTGTAATTTTTTGTGAGGCTCTGGAAAAGTAGTTGTTAATTGGCCTCTACTAAAATTCTTGTGAAAAATCATTATTTTTGTCAGCTTGAGTAGAACATGTCTAATCATGGCATACAACGGACATCCTTGCAGTTCGGAAGCTGTGGCCTCCCATCAGATCACAGTTCAGTTATTCCACGTGAAAGATTATGCCTTCATTGTAAGACAGTCCTTTTAACCTTTAAAAGGTGGAAACTTAATACACACACTCCTGCGCCTGCTGAGTATTTTTATGAACGCATGGTACAGAAGGGGTTAGAGTGCATTTGGCCTCTCTGGTGAACCTGTTGAGAAAAACACCGGAAGACAAAGCTTTTGGCCAGCTGGATTTATATGGTCTTTGGGGTCTACTGGAAGCAAGGATTTTTCTCTAGTCCTTGGTGTCAGTGTATTTTAATGTAACTTTCTGCATAAAACCACTCTGATGTGAAAATCCCCCTTCGTACAGCGCTTTGCTACTGCACACCCTGTCTTCTGGGACTGCCTGTGTCCTTGGGGCTTACAGCAAGGATGATGCCCACCTTTGAAGTGCTGGTGAACTTCTCCTGGTATCTTTGTAAGAAAGAACCCAGGGGGTAGTTAGGGAGTGGCAAGTTGCGTTAAAGTTCTTGGAGGCTCAGCGAGTGATTTAATGGTCACAGCTGTTTGTTTGCAGACAGGGTTAAGACAAGTGGAAATACACTGACCTGCCATCTGAGACCTACTCCTAGCTCTGCAAGCTCTTCCTATGTGACCTTGGGCAAATCACTTCTCAGCTTTTCCTCCCTCCTTTATCTGCCTTGTCTATTTACTCTCTCAGGAAGCTCTTAAGAGCAAAGACTGTATCTTACTCTCTGTACAGCGCCTAACATAACAGGGTCCCCAGGCTTCCTGAAGTCCCAAAGATGCTGTTGCAATACGAATCGTAAATGTTAAAGAGGTGTAAGAATCTGGCCCAGCTCACCACCGTCACCATCTGGTTTTCTATGACAAATTAGAAGTACGAAAGCATGCAGTTGAATGATTAGAGCTGTGGCCGTTCACTAGACTCCCTAGGTTCTGCTCCTGGTTTTGGCACCGCTGCACTTTGTAACAAGAGCTGTTTAAAAATTTTCCAGCAACGTGCTGTTGGTTTTTCTTCCTTAGAGAGTGTCAAATTACTAAAAACTGAAAATAAGGAGGGAAAAAAAAAAAAGCAAGAGCATGCCAGCTTCAACAAAGCTTTAATGGGAAGATGATTCAGGGGCCCAGGTTGGAATTCCTGGAAAACCAGAAAGCAAGCGACCTCCTCCACTTGCCTCTTTAGAGGAGCCAGTAGCATTCACATGCACTGGAGGAGGCTGTGGTTGAAATCTCTCCTCCAGTGAATGTTTTGCATAAAGCAGAGGTTGTGGGACTTGGTCATGTCATGGTGGCTGGGGCCATCACCTGGGGTGCGAAAGGCTGGTTCTTGGTTTGAACTGCACAGAGCAGCAACATGGGCCTGGCTTTCCCTCCTTCCCGATAATTTCCTTACCACTAGACTCTGCTGTCCCAGGGAAGAAGGAGTTGAGATTGTCTCTGTGACTTTAGGCTCACAGATTTGCAAGGCTTTGTGGTTGTCCCCAGTGGAAAGAGAAAAATTAAAAATATAAATGTTTTGAACAAGTAGGGAAGCCATTTTCTACCCAGCTCCTTGTGAAAGCAACTTAATTTCTTGCTGTCTCCGTGTGTTCTCTAGTAAGTGGGTACACTGATGCTTTTAAATAACTTTTGCAACATGCTCTGTGATGTTTGCCCAGCATTATCATTTCTCCTTTGGGGTGGGTACTTCATCTGGTCTGGCTGGAAGTGCGGAAAGGCAGCTTCAAATAGGTGGTCTGTGCCCTAGGGCTTGGGCATTGCATGGAGCAGCCTTCAGGCAGGTGTCACCTAACCTCAGCTCTTTCTGCTCTACAAATAGCTTTTGGTCATGCTTCCTCCACACAGTCCTTCCCTATAGTCATATAACCAACTATGCCAACTTTTTCCACCCCTCAGGACTCTCCTGGAGAAATGGAACCCTCCAGCTGCACAGGGAATGCAAGCAGCAAGCATGCACTGCTGCTCCGGGATTTTACTCTGTCAGGATGAAATAGTCTTAAATCTTAGGAATTTGATTAATTCTTTGCGCTGGAAATTTTAAAATATACTCTGCTTTAAGTCGAATTGTTCTTGGCTTCTTTTTAGTATTTCCCTGTTATTTGTTGGAAATTATGTCATCCAAAGGACTTAAACAAATAGATCGTGGGGAGTCTACATTTAGCCATAAAACTACCACGTTTGAGCTTCTGTCTGACATACTGGATGAGGCAATGACTGGTGATGATGTTTGTTGTGCTAATCAAGCCACTGAATTATTAAATTATTTCAGGTTTTTTTATTCTACTTTTCTTGGAAGGGGCTTCCTTGACAAGCAGGTGTTTCTCTCCAAGATCATAATCAGTGCAGAAACAGAGGGCAGCTTGGAGCTGTCACATTTCCACCAAAAGTATTTCACAGTACTACTATGTTTATGTCTACATCCACTTAATGAGATATCTATAGATCATGAGACCCACTTAGTATGTCCTTAACCCCATAATGATAGGAAATGGTGCTCTTGACTGCCAGACTGATTTCCCTCGTGTGGGTTATAACGTTAAAATTTCCTTTCCAAAACTAAGAGCCATATGTTGCCACGGGGAACTGCTGTCGATCGCTCGAATGAGTCAGTGCCCTGAATTTTGCGACAACTGGAATGACTACTGTGGTTGAAATGAAACTTTTCGACTTCAGGTGTTGCAATCGCAAAGGAAGCTGGTGTCTGAAGTGAAGTGGAGCGTGCCGGTGCAGAAGTGAGCTCATTTCCAAGCTCGGATCTGCCATTTCTTCAGAAGCAGAAGGAAGAGGATTTTGCATCTGTTCCTTCTTGCCTCGAGGAAAGCACACTTATTCACTGGTTGACAAAAGACTTAGAAACCTTCAGCTCCAGTCATGCCCAAGTCACTTGAGCCCCTGAATCTTGCAAGATGCAGTTTAATAAAACCTGCTGCTACTGCAAAGATTTTCAGGGAGAGGAAAGAAAAAAATGTATTCATGGAAGAGATGCATCTCCCTTTATTTGCATTATTACCAAACTGAGATGTTTCAGGGTGAGGCAAAGATTGGGGGGGTTGTTTGTTTTGATTTTGATTTTTATCTCTCTGCACTCAGGCAATGTTGTGAGCCTGTAGCTGTAACTCCAGGAAGAAACAGGTGAAATGAAAAGTAACTTGTCAAGTAACATAAGATTAACAGAGCACTGCTTCTCCAGCCCCGAAACAGGAATCTTGAGAGACAGCTAGAAAGGAAAGAAAATCTCCAAAATAAGTTACAGTGCCTGTCTGTTCTGCTGTAATTGACTGTTGTTATATATTCATATGCGGTGTAGGAAAGCATTTGCTATGTTTTTGCCAACAAAAGAATTAATGATGTAGATCCCCATTTTCAAGTAATTAATTGCAACTAGTTCTGCCCTGGTATGCTTATGAGGCTTAAGTGAACTTCCAAGCAAGGAGGAGAAGTTTAGTACAAAACATGACTGAAGGAAATCCAGTTTTATCCAAGGGTTTGCTTTGGCTTTTGATTTGTGACTTCTAACATGATGGGTTTGGTAGTCATTTTGTTACATAAAGATGGTTCAGACATGGGCTATTTGACGTCAGAAACTCAATTCACTTGTGTTGATTGATCGATTGCCAGACCCAGCTTACTGCAGATTCCAAAAATAAAATGAAGCATGAAAAGTTAACCCATTTTTAAAAAATCCCTGTAATTACGTAACCTGAAGACTTTTCCACAATGAGTAGACACTAACTTTCAGAGCACGCTCTTAAATTTGCATTTCTTCACGTATTTCAGGCCATTGGAGGGTTTTGTGTCCCTTCCCCTCTCCCACCCCCAGTCTCTCTTGTAGTCTTAACGTTCAAGGTGTCTGTAATACCAAAAACAAGAATATTGTTGGTTTGTGCATGTCGTAGCTCTTAATCTGAGGGCCATGAACTCAGCAAGTGTTTCTCTTCTAAAATAAGAGGATGGATAAGAGGTAAGAACTTGTACTGTCTCTGAAGTGATCTTTGTGGAGCCATGCCAGTGTTCTGCTAAGCAGAGGTCTGTATTGCAAAAATGTATTCCTGCAGGTAATTTTGTGATTAGGGGGAAGACCAGAGATTGATGGATTATGGTTCTGACTCAAAATTCATTGAAGTTGAAGGAGAGATCTTCAATAATTTTAATAAATGCTATTTTAAAACTATGAATTGGTGATAAGCCAATACTTGGGTTTGAACTCTCTCAGAATTTGGGAAACAGTTGAGATACGATGTAGTTAAGAGCTGTGAGTAAAGTTTGACTCTAGACCCCTAACTTCAAGAAATTCCTGTGTTGCTCAGCTCCAGCATTTGCTTTAGAGTCTCTGGTGTAAAAATCGGTGAGATCTTACAGTGCTAAGTCCTAATCTTACAGGAAGAATTTGAAGGATGCGTCATAGTTTCTTTTGGGTGAAAAAGGGGTAGAAACGCAAACTGCCTGTAGGTTGGATTTCTCGGTTAACAAGGTATAGAATTATGCGAATTGTCCATATGAATGGCCGACTCTTGTTACATAAGGCACATAAAATTTGTGTATCCTGTTCAAACTACAGTGTGTTTCCTACTGGTGGTCTTACCATGTCAGTAGTTGTGCAGTTTCGAAGCCTCACCTACTGTTCTAGTGCTAATTTTCCATGTGAGCAATAGTAGCTGATGTGGCTGGAAATGGGATCTTACAGAAGGAACAGAGGTTACTTTGAGGTAATCTCCATTTTAAAACAAGTTCCACCCAGCAAGAAGTTGCATAGGTTTTATTATAAGTGGTAATATTCGCTTTTTTTAGTTTAATTTTGATTTATTGATGACACAGCTTTACACTCTTGAAAATTGAAAGAAATAGGTTATTCTCCAATTTGTCTTGGCAAATCATTCACCTTTCTTGATATCCCTCTGCCGCTAGTCTAGACCACACATATAGCATTGCTCCAGAGGTGCTGAATAGCTGTGTTATATCCAGAACCAATTCATACTGTACCAAATAGAAGCCACCACATTTTTATTGGATGGATGAACCTTTCAGGGCCCTCAGCAGTGTGAAGACAAAATGATTTCCCAAAAGCATGGGCTGTGCAACATTTGGAAGCGTAGGTTTGTTAATATATGTTTAACATACATAATATTTTTGAATATATATAAAACAAAGATGCACAAGATCTCTGTGGAAGTTTTTGTTAAGCTTTTGAGTATGTTGAACAACAGGTGTTTCTTAGAAATGAAAACGTAGGCTTTATGAGATGTATGAGTCTCCTGAATTTATTTGCCAGTTTGTAAAGTTTGGATGAGTGAGGTTTGTTCTACATTTCAAAAGCAACATCTCTGGGGTTTTTAATAGCTGTTTCATCTGTGCAGCTGTATCAAGTAATAGGGCTTGATTATTCGGGTTTTCCAAGTATGAAAATTACACATTTTGTCATTTTTTTAATGCAAAATAGATATTTCTTAAAACATATACTTGTATGCTGACACAAATATTTGTTAAAATGTGCCTTTAAAGGCTAAAACTAATTCACTGTAATGCATTAAATCATCTTTCTTACGGAATATGCTGTACTGAGACACAAGTACAGATGATTCCAAAGCCTGTACTTAACCTGACACAAAGCACAAAATGTGAAGAAGATGGTGAAATCTTCTTCAGAGCTCCAATCTTTTTCAGTTGAGCTTCCAAGTTGCCAGAGAGTACCTACGCCATTTCCTATTAAAATCCGATTCACTATGAAGAATCCATGGGTGATTCTTTCATGCTTTCATCTGTCTTTGTAATAGCCATCACAAACTGGATAAACTAAAGATGATGAATTTTTTTTTCTTCCTACTTCTTATTGTCAGTGCTAACATAAATCAGCTTCACTGTAAGAAAAAAAAAAAAGAAGAAGAAAAGTAAAAAACCAGCTGTAATTGTAAACATTTGTAACATGAGTTATGGACATGGGATGCCAGAATTTGGCATTGGAGAAGAGGAGGCTGAGGGGAGACCTTATCACCCTCTACAACTGCCTGACAGGAGGCTGTAGCAAGGTGAGGGTCGGCCTCTTCTTCCTGGTAATGGGTGATAGGACGAGGGGAAATGGTCTCAAGTTGCCCCAGGGCACGTTTAGATTGGACATTAGGAAAAATTTCTTCACAGAAAGGGTTGTCAGACTCTGGAATGGGCTGCCCAGGGAAGTGGTCGAGTCCCCATCCCTGGAGGTATTTAAAAGAAGGGTAGATGAGGTGCTTAGGGACATGGTTTAGTGGTGGGATGGCAGGGTTAGGGTAACGGCTGGACTTGATGTTCTTAAAGGTCTTTTCCAACCTAAACAATTCTATGATTCTATGAATTTGTAATCTTTAAAGAGCATATGTTTTCATAGTGCAGAACTTAATGCTGCAAAGCTGAGTAACAGCATAGAAACCAATGTGACTTTTCTTCAGTGATGTTAAAAGCATACTCAGCCTACCCCTTTCCACACAAGACAGAGTAACTTCTTCAAAAACTTGATACATTTTAAAGAATGTTTTGATTTTGTTGAATTGTGAGGACGTAGGTATTTGCCTGGTGGAAGCTGCTGTAACACCATATACTCATAGTGATTATGTGTGTGATTATGAGTGAAATAGTGGTTTATCCCAGATGAAAATCCAGCCTAAAATCTCTAGAATTTTGTTCTCAGTTGGGTTACGCCATATTAATTATTGTTGTTAATTAATATTAAGACTTGTTTGGGCTGTTGCCATCAAAATTTCAGTTATTGCAACATTATTTTATCTGATGCTAAAAGAAACAATTTCACCCTGTCTTAATTCATGAAAATAGCTGTTGCTGCTTCCAAGCTTCCAAGTCCACAGCTTTGATGTCTCATCCTTCTCTTTTCATCCTTCTCACTCCACCATCAATACTGAGCATATGGCACTTACATTAATTTTCAAGACCTTTCATGCTCTGTCACCTTCCTGTCTGTCACCTTGCCTTCGGTTCATCGCTCACACCAGTTTGCATCACCTACTTAGATCATTAGAGAAGCCCATTTGTACTTTGTCTCCTCTCTCTCTGTGCTCGGAGCTGGTCTCCATAAATACCTTAAAGGTATTCTGCTTTTCCATATCCTTCTTTAAAATTCATGCCCATATAAACTGCCTATCACGCTGCCTGTTATGTCCTTGTTGTCCCCCACCTATTTGTTGTCACAGTATGACACTGGGACAAGAAGACATGTGAAGCAGGAGCTATCTGTCCCCTTGTTCTCTTTCTTTTTTTAATATGGAGCCTAGCACACCTGAAGTCCTTGATCAGATCGGTCTTTCCTGGGGCTATGGTAATAAATACATAATACAGATGCTAATGGTTGGTATTGTTCATGTACATGATATAAGAGCGTGAGGGACTCCTCCGGTGTGCATTCCCACTGCATTTCCACACGGTGCTTTTTTCTGTGGCTTCTTAAGCTTCTCCAGGTTTGCTGTTGTTGGGAACAGACCTGCTATCTCCTGAGGATGAGTGGGGGCCATTGCATTCATAGGAAAATAAGTTCAAAAGAGGGCTAGGTTAGACATTGACACATAGGCTTCATACTTTTGAAATTAATTTTTAAGAAAGGATTTGAAATGGAAAATGTTTGTCACTGCAAGCATCTTGTAATTATTCACTTATGATTGAGAAGGGATTTTCCTGTGTGTCTTTTAACTAAGATGAAAGTAAATTTACCTTTGGTTTGAGCTATCATGTAGAACCAGAACAATTTCTGAACTTGCCTCTGTGTCCTTTAGAAATTGTTATATACACCATTGTATGTGCCTGTTATCTTGCTGAGAGTATGTATGCACTGCAGTGTTTTCTGCCTGCATAGTGGCTTCAGATAATTTTCATTTTCTTCTCTAAGGACAAAATTCAGTTGCCATTGACTTCACTGGGCGTTCGATCAGACCCTATAAAATGGTCAGTTAAGGAATCTTTGATAAAAGGAAAAATAATGTATTGCCAGGCAAGTTGAAGATGTAAGTGGAAGGGACAGCTGGCTCGGGCTTGTACGAGGCTATTGCCTTCTCTATGGTTTCAGGAGAAGATTAGCTGGAGGCTCTTATCTGATAACTCCCTTTGTAAAGTCTAGCTGTCAGCCCTGTGAGAAGGGAACTTACAGTGTTATTTCCTGCCGTTGTATTTAGTTAATGCAAAAATTTACACTCTCCAAGCGCTGGTTTATGAAGGGTCTTGTTCATGACATGTGAGTGTGTCGAAAGTGGTATTTGGTGCGGAACAGGTGAGCGTTGTTTGGGGCAGTATACAGGATATAAGCCCCAGGACCCAGCCCCTCTCTCAGCCACTTCTCTACTCCTAGAGCGACAGCATTTTCTGATGCTCTTGTTCTATGCCATGATTAAACAGGAATCTGTTTGCTGAAGGATTTCTACGGCTGTAAAACTAAGCAGAACACATGTCCAGAGAAGTGAACAGCACATTGTAAATAAAGACCAGTTTATTCACCGTCTCTCTGGCAGCTGATGAACCTGTCAGGCTCAGGAGGGCTTTCAGAACAGGAAACTTCTGTGAAGGACAGAAGCTGGTTTGGGATCAGTGATTTATCATTGCATCATCTCACTTGTGTAAGAACAGCAGCATGCTGACACATCTGTACAGCTTGATATTCGAAGCTGTTGTACAGTTTGCTCCAGAAAACTTAAGAATAAAAAAAAATATTGGTTTCTAGTTGAGTTCTGCTGGCCTCTGAATCGCATCTAGGTAGGAGAGAAGTCTGCTGGCCCAAGCTATGTGGCAGGAGGGAGGTCTGAGCTACAGCCAGGACCCTGGGCTGCGTGTGGAAACAAAAGCAATCTTACCTGCCCACAAGAAGTGTTTGTCAGCTGTGCACTCCCCAACCTGCTCACCGGATCAGCGTTAAGGGATGAGGCCACTATTCCCCTCCCATGTCCTTTACAGAAGTTGTGAGGAGGAAGCTGGTATCAGCAGCAGGACAAACTTACACGTCCCTTCGCATCCATCAGTGCCAAAGGTTCATGTTATCGTCACCATCCGTGTTTGCGGAGGAAGGTCTGTGTGCCTCAGATGTTCAAAGAAAGCCCCCGAAGTTGGTTGTGGCTATTCCTTAAAGCCATGGAAGTTTTTCTGGGGTTTGGGTGGTTTTTTTTCTGAATTGGGAAAAAAAAACACCAACCCACATTAAAGCTGTTAGTAATTTTGAAGAAAATGAAAGTAAAACCTTTTCAAAAGGAACGTGTGAGTTTCCAGGTGTCCCCAAACTATTGAGAGATGCTTTGTAAGGGAAGAATACATCGAGTTTCTTCATGATGTGGTAGATACTTTTGTCTACATGAGTCCCGATCTCAGCCTGCCTATTTTTCCTTAAGTTACTAATCCGTAGAAGTAACTGGTTAATTTGATGAGGACTGGTGAGAGAAGTGACCTTGAGGCATATTTTCCTCCCTACCACATGAGGAAGGCTGAAGGCTGCCTCCTACCTGTTTTTAACCATGTAGAAAGGCTGAACTACATCCTTGAGGTAGAGAGGAGGGAAAGTCTAAACATTTTCCTTTTCAAAGTTAGGCAGGTTTGACTGCGCTGGAGATAAACTCCAGGCAATTCAAGCCTCTCCCATGTATTTTAGCCGAGTTTGTCAATGCAGAAGTACGTGTCCAAGGTTCAGCTGAACATAAGCTTTGCTGCTGACACTGGAGCCAGGGAAAACTGCACCGAGACTCCAAACTCCTGTATGTGTTAAGGCTTGTCAGGGAGGAATACTTGGGTCAATACTGCCTAGCACTGGGTTCAGGCAAGCACTCCAAAGGTGGAAAGGTATCCACAGCCTTTAGGAAACAAGGCATCCTGCCTTTCTGAAGGACGTTGCTCACCTGGACCAGACAGACAGAGTAACACACACACAGTGAATTCTCATTTTAAACAGTGAGACGATGCGACCTGGCAGAGGCTTGGTAAAATGACGATGCTCATTGCATAAGGAGCTCATGCTTATTATTGGTGGCACATCCATCTAAATTAGAAAATCCCCCTTCCCCCAGCTAACGGTACTTTTTCCTCCGATTGTTCATTCCTGTTTGTTTCTTCTGGTACGTTCTTAAAGAGAAAAGAAACCTGGTCTAACCAATTAGCCTAGCACAGCAGGATCCAGATTAGTGGTGTGCATACCTTGGAGTTTAGGTACATATATTTTTATCTGAAAAATGGCTAAAGTAGCATATGAACAGATTCAGGGCTTGTTATGAAAGGATTAGGTCCAGCTCTTTTCTAGAACAAACTTGAACAAAACCCAATCTATTTTGTTCATCTTTCACAAAAAGATTAAGCAGACTGATTTATTATATATTACAGTAGTCGCACGCTAGAAAATTCTTTCCAAAGCAAAGGTGCTTTTTTTATTCAATTAAAAAAAAAAAAAAGAAATTTGTAAACAGGAATGGACAGGAACTGCTACGTTCCTAAGCCGATCCAGTGTGAACACGTTACTCTTCAGTTTGAAGGTGGTTGGCAACTTTTTGGCAGGAATATTAATTATTTAATTAATTAGTGTGGAAAGAACCGTTTGGCTTGTGTTCCCGCTCTCCTTACAATCAAGAGCTTTTTCCTGCTTGGATGCTCCATCGCTTCTTACATACAGCTTTTGCAAACTACTCCCTTTTCGCATATGCATTTCCTTCAGTTTTGTGAACCAAGTTGAATCAGCAGCGAGCTAACTCTCTCTGACTCTCAGATGCTCCAGCATCCATGGTTTTATTGCTGAGCCATTAAGAGATTTTTTTTTTTTGTTTTTTTTGCGGGTCCTTTAAAAATTTTTTTTTTTTTTTTTTTTTTTTTTTTTCCAATAAAAGCTTCTCTGGGCTGGTTTCTGGCCAGCGGCAGTTTCCCCAGCTCATAAGTTTTGGACTCTGGATGGAAGAAAGCCTCCAAATCAGCACTGGCCCTCCCCTCTGGAAGGCCCATGGTCCATCAGTTTTGAACACAACAGCCTGGTCAGCAGAGGTTGTCAGATACGTTGGGATACTTCATCAATTTAATGTGGAGACAGAAGCCCTTTGGGGAAGTACCTGGTGATGGTGTGGGGGAGAATTATAGGGACAAGATTTCTGTCCAACAGTAGAAAACCTAAAAAAAAAATGTGTGTAGTGACTATTAATCTCCCATGAGGTATGGGAGGGTCTTTTCTTCAGGAGTTATCTCATTCCTAATGGGCACCAGGAGCAGAGGAGAATGCTCAGAGGGGTAGGCACAGCAAGCAGAAGGAAATCATTATGTTGGGTTTTTTTCTTATCAGTTCTGCAACTTAAAACTACCCTGAAGAGAAGTGTTTCGACAGAGCTCTTCACACTTCCAAACAAAAGAGCTTTTCTCTCTTCCTTCCCCCTCGCCCTCCCCCCAGTTTGGATGTATGGCTGGAGAAAAATGATTGCAGGCATTGTCTGGCAACAACAACCACAGAGTCTCTTCTGGAAACAAGTTGGGTCAGGTTCATGAGCACGCACAGAAAGAAAGAAAGAAGGGGGGGCCGGGGGGGGGCGGGGGAAGCAAGCTCCCTGGCCAGATAAATAGCTCACTTTTGGAAGATGCTTCAGCAGTGTTCCCGCTGTTATATAACAGCCTCAGCCAAGACCCAGCTATTTCATATTTGCTTAAGCAAGAGAGTCATACAGGGAAAACATTACTGGGCTGTGTTAGTTGTTTAGTCATTGGTACTGGGAGAGGTGATACGCTAACAAAAGTATGCGGCAACAAGCACTTAAAATGTGATGCTTTATTAGTTTTGCAGTAAATACAGGGAAGATACTAACGACTGATTTCTGCTCTTAATTTAATTCATGTTGTGAACATGAAAATGAGGAGAGAATTAATTTCTCAGTGGCGCGATCCTCGCACTGACCCTATGCATGTTTGCATTTAAACAAAAGAAACTAAATTTCTGCCCATGCATTGCTGGGGGGGAAAAAAAAAGTCTATAGTTTTGTCCGGGTACCGTGACAAAGGGATTTAATGTAACGTAAAGAAATAATTTGAGTATAAAATGGGGAGCTGATTAGAGCAGTAAAATAATCAGATGTTAAAAGGAGCAAATACAGTGTAACGGCTAAAAGCCCAGGAGTGGGAATCAGGCCAGCTGGGGTTCTGCTTCCATTCAAGCATGCTGTGCAACTCCGCATAAGTCAATAAACCTTGCAGTGCTTCAGTTCGACCATCTGTAGAATGGGAATAATAAAAATATTATTCCCTGTCTCCCCAAACTGCAGTGAGCCATTGAGATGAGTATGGAGTCAGAGGGCTGTGAGTTGAGAAAAGACAGATTTAAACTTTCCCAAAGTTCAGAAGTTTGCTTCCAGTTCATTTGTATTTGGGAGGCTCAACTCCACCTTTGCAATTGTAAATCTGTTCTCCTCCCACCTCTATAGCTGGTAGGAGTCCATTGGCCCAATGTGAACACTCAGCAGACAAGATGCATTGATGTCCCCAACAGTGGTGTTAGGAGTCAAAGAAGTACGTAACACTTTGGGAACTGTGGCAACAGGGGAAAGCGTGCGCAGTTCAGGATGAAAAATTGATGCGAAACCATGGGACTAGTAGTTAAATTCTTTGCATACCTCAGAGATCTTTCTCTAAAACAATCCACTCAAGATCCTACTGACCCAAATCTCATGAGCCCGTGCAGTATACTTCTAATTACAACAGCAACCTTCTTCTTCAGGTTGTTTTGCAGCTCTCAGATGGAGTGTGCTGTAGAGCCCAGGCATCACCAAGACGTACCTTTGCACTTCTCTCTGCACCCTGAATCATAGAATCATAGAATGTTTTGGGTTGGAAGGGACCCCTAGAGGTCATCTAGTCCAACCCCCCTGCAGTGAGCAGGGGCACCGCCAACTAGATCAGGTTGCTCAGAGCCCCATCCAACCTGGTCTTGAGAAACACCTTTGGAGTGGATGAGGAGTATTCTTGGTGCACATAGTTGTTCACATCCATAAGTCTTGGTTAGGGTTTAGTGTACGCAGGAAAGGGACAGTTGGGACACATTAAATGCTATACAATTTAGCCTTGCTAAATTATCTTTTAATTGTTTCTAGCTATAAATTGTTTTTCCTGTTCATTTTCATCTCTGATTCTGGGTTGTAGTTAGAAACAGAAGTGCTGAAATACAAATCCAGGCTTCCTGGTGTATTTAGCTCAATGTTGGAGTCTCCAGAGGTTGAGATAAGTTCCAGAGATGATTCCAACAGTTTGTTCGCTCGTTGAAAGTAATTTCCAGATCTCCGAGTAGTTCAGAAGGTGAAACAATGAATTAAATACACTCCTGTGCATACACACATGCACAAAAGATCCCCGAGGTGGTTCATGGGGCAGAATGTTTAAAAGTCACCAGGAGCCCAGTTCAGTAACGCTGCAAAGACCGCAACGGTTTGGACATCCAGTCTCTTCGTAGGCTACAACTGAAATTTCTCACATCTTCCATACGTTACACGCAAGCCAAAAAGTAAGCAAAAGAGCAGCACGGTTATTTTGTCAGAGTAAAATGCGTATTTTCTCAGAATATAAATTCTTTCATTTTGCACTCAAAAGCAATTGTAAAAAATATACACATGAAAATGTTTTACTTTTTTCCTGGTTTTGGTTAGCAGTGAGGGTTTTTTTCACGCAGCCCTCACTAAAAGTCTGCTGTGTGGGAAGGGCTTGCAGCGTGTTGTAAACAGCAGGTTCAAATCAAGGCTAAACCAGTCCTCTCGGTCCAGCCAAAGCCACAGGGTGCTCGAAACTCCAATCTATTGCAAAATTGGAAACAAACTACCGTGCAGTAAATTGTAAAGACTATTTTTTCATGTTGCTGCTCTTCTATGAATTCATTTTCTTTCAGCTACAAAATAAGGGGGAAAATCTGAGACAAAACAGAAGGAGGAAGAAAAAATCTTTTCAGTCACAGAATGGCCTTTTTCATGGTCATAAGTTCACAAAGCTGCAAAATAGTGAATTTGAAGACATTTTAAACAAACTACTAAGTTGAGAAGATTGTTTCTTTATGCGCCCAAAAATTCTCTACTTCTTGACGTATATTTTATTTTCTATTTGGCAAGATGGCAGCCTGAGCCCTAAAAATCATCTCAGTTTAGCTACCTCAAAGCAATTTTGAAGTTCTGAAGTGACTTTAAATAGACCTGTCTTTTCTGATCTGATACTAAGAGATTTAACCCTGGTCTGTAGATGCGTATTCTGTAACACTCAGTAAAATCTTTGGGAATTCTCCATGTAGTAAGTTTCCCATGAAGTTCTGAAAGCAGACTTTTACCTTTCTTTATCTTATTGTCAAATGATTAAATATCTTTTTTGTTAAAATAAAAAAAAATCAAGGCCGTAGGAGTTTAACATCCAGTCATCTGTGTGCCACTGACGTTAGGAAATATTAAGGCTCATGGTTTACTCAAAGACATTATCTTTTCTGCTTTAGATTGACAAGACTTAACTATCATCTGATTGACTGTTTGTTTTTCAGTGTGTGCCTTGGTCACCGGCAGAGCTCCATGCCTCCAGTGTATTACAGTGGCAGGACTCCAAGGCAGTATTTGGCTATCAGTTTATTCACTAGATTTTTCATTCAAAATCCCTCTTGAGCTTTTCAGTATGGCTCAAATAAATTATTAGTTGGCTTAGAGTGCTGGCTGTAAATGTTTGGGCCTTTATTTGAGCATTAAAAAAGGCCTGGGAACTATTTCGGGGAAAGTATTATTAACAAATTCTATGTGATAAAAATCTACTATTTGTTTTGGTTTTCAACCAGGATTTTTTATTTTGGGAGAAAGGCAGGGAGGAGGTTTGTGGCAAGGAGAACCATTCATATCAGAAACAATGTCATAATTACACAGAGTAGAGAGCCTGTCTAGAACATTGGATTTTAAAAACTTTATAGAAACCTCTATAGCCAAAGAGGGAGATCCCTATGGATGGTGGAGGAGGGTCTCTAGCAGCCGAGTCGGTGGCCTGGTACAAGAGTCCTAGCGGAAGCAGAGGTAAAGGTTTCCTTTGAGAAAGCATTTCAGACAGTCAGCAGGCACACCCTGATTTCCAGGAAATAAATGTTATCCTTATTAACTCCTTGAATACAAATCAAGGTGCAAGCATTCCTGGAAAGTGGGCAGAACGTGCTGGAGTCCCTGAGCAAGTTTCCTTCAAAGGGTGATGCCCCCTGTGTTTTCCAGAATTGCCCTGTGCAACTGGATTTTCCACACAGTGTTCCTCAGCGTCTTCCTTTTCTGTATTAAATTCCCCCTACACAGTGTTTCTGGTGGTACGTTAGTCTCATCAGGTGTGGTTGCGAGCCTCCATTGGTATTGCTGGGTGCGTCACAGAGCTGTGTTATCTCATGCAGCTTACAGGTCTTGCTGCGTTTCTTCTTGAGCAGGGATATTCTTGGTAAACCCAAGTTTGATACAGTCCTCAAGAGACAACTGGGGCTAAGATTTGTGACCCGTGTCTCATAAAACCACATGACCGGCTCTTACTGTTTTCTTTCCCTTCTGTATTTACCCTGCTAATCAGATCAACATGTACGAGACTGGCTTAACAAATTGGTCTACAGGATCAAGATGGTTTCTTGTATCACTGAAACTCAACAACACCAGAGTTTAATGGAAAATTTTCACTTCTAATAATTGGATGGATTTCTATTTTCCACCCATTTCCACAAGTAAAAATCTTGGAGAGACTTTTTTATCAAAACTTGGAAAACTTGACTAGCATTGACACTAATTGACTGGTTGGATTGAAGCACCTCCAGGGCCAGTCGTGACCTGAATGCCCCGAGCGCTAATCCCAAAAAACTGTGTTGTTGATAAAAAGTAATTACCCTCAACTGTGCTTCTGCTCCTTTTAAAGTCAATGCAAAGGTCTCACTGACTTTAGTGGACACTCATCCTATTGTGTTTTCACACAGTGGTCCCAAAACACAGTCTGCTTTGGAAGGCTCCCAGGCAGGACTTGCTGCCTGCTCACCTTGGGCAAAGCTGGAGATGGAAAGGTCCACTTCAACCGTCCAAGGACCACGCATAGTGTTTTGGCAGTCATGTTACTTTGCAGCATTAGCAGTTGCAGTTCTGTAGAGGGAAAAACAATTTGCTTCTCCAGAGATTTCTGCTGGAAAGAGCTAGTTAGAGCCACTTAACAGAAACAGGAAATTCTGCAGTTTTGTAATTGATTTTAAAGTTAGCCGTCATGACAGGCGGTTCTTCGGAGGCCCGCTCCAAAGCACCTCCCCAATGAGCAGGCACTTGTGTCAACGTCTCGGGAGGGAAAGCCATGGCAAGTAAGGACTGAGAAATGGTCGAGTTTTGTCAGGGAGAGGGGTTGTTATTCAAAAAGTAACTAAACGACTTAGTTTAGGTAGAGCTGGCAAAAATTAGCCTTTTGGAAAAAAAGTAGAACTCCCATTAGAAACCTCTGTGTTGTCATATGTGAACAAGGCTACTTGGGTGACATTTTCAGTCAAACCTTCTTGGAACCATTGATCCATTGATTTAGACTTTTTCATTGTGATCAGTATTTTAACCCAAGGATATTGAAATGCTGCACTTAGTCTGTTATGTTGTCTTTTTATTCCTTTTAGGCACTTTAGGGTAGTGATAGGGTTTTTACTCTTTTAATGAAATGTTTCAGTACTATCAACATTCATTATGAAGCTAAAGCTGTTTATATGTTTCCAAATTAAAATAGTTTGCAATTTCCACTCCTTGAAGTATCCCAATATTTTGATTTTGAGACATTAAAAAATTGTGATATGCCATCATTTCCCATATAACAGAAACTCTGTTCACTGACCAAGGCAAGTAATGTCAGTCCTCTCTTCTGTAAAAGTATCCAAAGTGGTATTGAAGCCAAGTAGTGAAGCAGTTAAACGTATTTTGGGATTTATCATGTGTACTCACCTGCTTGTTCTTGGGCATTAGGAGTGCTTCAGAGCCTTATCAAGACTTTATAAAACATTTCCCAATACAAGGCTTTGTTTTAGTTGTGTGCATCTGTAACCATCTGACCTGCAGTTTTCCATTTTGGGCATCTCGAACTGAAATGTTTGGGAATGTATCAACTGAAAAGCGTCAGCCATTCCAAGAAGAAATTTAGGAAGAGATACGTAATTTTGCCCATAATTATTGTGATTAGTTTTAAATCTTGAAAGTGTTTTGAGATGCTCTCCTGCATCGATACTTTAGAATGAAGACTTGAAATTCATCTGGAAGTTGTCCTAATTTCAGGTACATTTATTCTTTCTCTTAAAAAAACCCGAACAAACCAACCAACAACAAAACAAAACCTTGACTTTTTATTTGGCCAAAGTAAGAGCCTCTAAAATCACACGTTCTTAGGGTAGAGGGAGGCAGCAGAGGGAGAGGTGCTGGTCTCCTCTCTCTGGTGACCAGCGTAGGACACAAGGAAATGGAATGAAGCTGCGTAAGGGAAGTTCAGGTTGGACATTAGGAAAAGGTTCTTCACTGAGGTGGTGGTCAATCCCTGGAACAGGGTCCCCAGGGAAGTGGTCATGGCACCAAGCCTGTCAGAGTTCAAGGAGCATCTGGACAACGCTCTTAGTCCTATGGGTCAGTTTTAGGTAGTCTTGCAAGGAGCGGGGAGTTGGATTCGATGATCCTTATGGGTCCCTTCCAACTTTAGATATTCTACGATTCTATGATTCTAAATAACAATTCAAAACATAAATAAAACTACTTGATTTTCAGAAGAAAACTACTTTGGAAGTAGAAAACTACTTTTTTTCAGAAGAGAAAAGTCTTCTGAAGAGAAGTGATATAATAGTTCTTTACTAAAACATGCATAACTACTCTTTTTTTTTTCCCCTTTTCTTTTTTTAGTAAGAATGTGTGAACTGCAGGTCAGATGTTTAGAGAAACCCCTTAAATGATTATTTACTTTTTTCCTGAAGCATGGCACAGTTTGTTGTTTCTGTGGCTGCTTGCACAGTGGACGCTGCAGAGAAGTAGCAGAATCCAGGCTTCCTTCACCAAATATCAAATCAAACTATGGGGCTTTATTTCCTAAGTTTGGTTCTCCTAAAGCTTCAAGAAGCAAAGCCACAAGTACCTATTGCTATGTGAACTGGCTATTCTTGCCAGAGGTTAGAGGCACGTTGTTCCCCTCCTGCGCTTAGGCCCTGTATGCCCAAAGGCTGAACACAGCTCTGATGCCTCAGCTTATAAATACAGATTTGAGTATAGTCTTGTAGTTAGTAAGCATAGGGTTAATGAAGGAAGATGAAGTTGATTTGAACTTGAAAACTTTGGTTCAATTCCTAGCTTTTGCCCCAGATATTTTTTGTGTGAGCACAGGCAAGACATTTAATCCTTCCGTATCTCAGTTCCATATGTATAAAACAGGAATGAAAATACGATCTTTGTCCCACCCCTTTTTTTATCTCATCTATTTAGATCATGCAATTTTCAAGGCAAGGGGATGTTTCTCTTTCTCTGTGTGGACAACTGTAGCCCATCAGGGCTCTGATCTCAGATGAGGCTCCTAAGTGCTGTTACTGTGTAGTAGTAATAATAATAATAATTACAACAACAATAATAATAACAACCGATGGAGTTCAAATTCTGACAGACAGCTCTGAGCACATTCGGGAGTACGAAATACAGCCGAGCCCAAGACAGCTATTTTCATCAGAGACAAAAGCTAACGTTTGGCAGGGCGACCGAATTTGGCGTTATGTAAGCTGGGCTTTGCAACTTCAGACCATGGTTTTATTAATGTTTGGGTTTTTTTTTTTTCCTCCATCTCCATACCGTTCGGTCTGCGACTGGCGCTGCTTTAGAGCTGGCTCGTTGTGGGATCTGCCCTGCTGCAAGCAACGTTTGGAAATCTGAAAAGAAGGTTTCTTTAATTAACTGAAAACCAGAGCCCATAGTCTACTTGATATGAAAAATAGACCAAATTATAGTGGTATTCATAGCCTGCTGGAATGGTTGGTTGTTTTGGAAAAAAAATGTTTTTAAAGGAGGCTTGCCAAGAAACTGTTCTCTCAGGAAATGATAAATGGCAGCTTGGAGGCTTGAGTGGCCCGAACTGTGTGTATGTGTCCTGGTAACTGCTGACTCAATCCTCTGCGCTCCTTGATGGCTCCCACATTCCCAGCACGGGGAATTTACACTCCTGATTCACAAACTCATTTCTGTCCTGCGGCTCAGGATTGTTTTATCTGAAAACAATGCAAACACATTTCTTTAAATTACACTGCAGATAACCTTTTGGTTGTCATTGCTTTTACAGTGTATGCTAAAAACCTTGCAGTTTCTCTTCCAAAACTATAGTTTCTCCAAATACACCCTGCCAGGTTTGGTGTTTTCTCTTTGGGTTTGGGTTTTTTTTTTTCTTTTATAGTATGTTTTCTATGAAGTTGTGAAGTTTTAGGAGATTTAAATAACAGAAGAATGAAGACATGGCTAGAATTTGCATGACAGGCGTCGTTTTTGAAAAAGTAAAAGAAAAAGCTGTCTCTGTGCATGGAAGAAAGGTCTGCTTTAAACAACACGCCATTTAGTCATACGAGTTCTTTGCAGTGATAGGTGCTATTTGCTCTATACTATTACTATAGGGGATATGTCATGTGCAAGTGGACAAGCTTTTGGAGTGTACTCTCCCGAGTGCTAACAGTGATCCATGTTTTCAGGCCATTTATACCGCCTTAATCCCATTGACATCAATAAGTTTACTCCTCATTTACTCTGGGGTGAAAGAAGCAAATTGGGACTATTGTATATTTAGAAGACGTTGTTGCAAAACATGTCCCCTTCCTGAGTCATAGTGGAGGGACAGAGCGAGGTTCAGGGGGGACACAGAGCTCAAGGGATTTATTTTTTTTGATGTTGCCTAATGAATCTGGCTGGGAAGGGTCACACAAATGGTAGAAAAAATTTGCATCTACATGAAAATTTATACCGTGTGCTTGTAAACTACAAGATGAAAAAGGGATTAAAGAGTTCAGAGATAATTTGATAGAGAATGAATCGATTCATTGCCTTTAGCTTGAATGGTAAGAGTTCCTACCTTATGAAGAATTTGTGTGTTTGGTCATTTGCATCCTTGAAAACCTTTTTAGCATTTACATAGGAGGCAGTTAAGAAAGTGCTGAGCGCTTCAGAGTGTGAGTATGGTTCCAGGGTTGCCTAATTTTGCAGCAGCAGAATGACTGCTGTACTCCAGAAATATAATGATGTCTGTCTCCTGGAGCGGCTGATTTAAAACCTTTGCCATGAGCAATGACCCCTGAGTGAGTGAAGTGCGTAATTAGTACAGGTGTTCAATGTACTAACAAAAGCATTTTTAGGCTCTGGGACTGTCTGCAAAGATTGAGTTCATGTCATTTTCTACACATGGCAAGCTGCTTTGTCCAGCACGGATATACAAGCCCTAAATTAACTGCAGAATTATAAATGGACCATAGTTACAATACGTAAGGAGAGAAACCTCGTTTTGACCTCTTGTATTGCGCAATCACTGTTATGGAAAGTTATAGACTATGTGTTCCGCATATATTTCTTCCCAAATACATGGACCATCCTCACTGAAAAGCTCACTGGGTGGGAGTTGAGGGCACTTGGAGAGTAAGGGCGGTGTTGAGCACCTTGCAAGCACTGCGTCGCAAACGGGTTTGACAAAGTTTGACCTATGTGAAATACTCACATAGAAGTGTTTCCCTGGAACATGACACTTACTCCTACGTGCCAGTTGTATGTGGAGAAACGCTGTGATTTAAACAAGCTGCTGCTCTAGCCAGAGGCTCGTTTTGCTGTTGTACTAGATGCTCCGTTGTGCCGCAGCAGGGGAAAAAAAGACGAAAAAAAAAAGACGAAAATAAAATAAATAAAGTGGTATTTGTGATGATGTGTCTGTATGTCTGCACATCATCTGCAGGCTGTGGATTTATTAGTTTTTCAGTCAGTAGAACTGTTATATAAATAATGCATATCAGAGCTGGTCACACATGGTCTTCTCACTTGCACATGTACACTGCGAGCGCTGTCTGAGCCAGAGAGGCGTAAGTGCAACCAGACCTCCTCTGCCTTCCCCATAAATCAGCTTTTAAAAGGCAGTGTCAGACACTTGTGTCGTCACAACAGTCCATGCCCTGTCTAGAAAGATGCTTCGGTGTGGTTAGTGCGGGGATTTCAGGCAGCGTGGGTGCCGTTCCTGACTCAGCCATCATTTTCTGAAGGACTCGAGGCGAGCCGTTTCACCTTCTGTTCTTTCCATTTCCTGAGCTGTGAGTACTGGGTATCATAAAGCATTCTGAGGCTCGGAGGTCGAAAATGAAAACAGAAGCACTTGGTATTTTTATCATTTTTATTATTCCCACTGTTGTTCAGCATCTATCTTAAAGCTTAGGTATAATTTGAGAAGATTATTTCTTGATTTGAAAAGAGTGTTGCTTGAATATATAAATAAAAAATGCAGGTACTGTGAAGTAAAAAGGAGCGACTTACACCTGAAAGGAACTGTGATGCTTGAGGCTGAATTAAAGTCCTTTCACATTTCAGAGCAGATGTGTCAGAGCTAAAATTGTTAGCCAAATCACATAAAGCCATCCATGAAAATGGATGAAAATGTCTTCATTAATTCAGAATGAAGTTAGCATTCTAATCTGTAGAGTCTTTAGTAGGTGCTATCTGAACCTTTTTTCAAAGGTTGCATGAGTAAGGGTGAATGAATTTCTCTGCTGAGTAGCTGATTACTCTCCCTGTTGGATGCGGGGAAAGATATTGCTTAGCAAAAGAGATTAGCAGAAAAAAGAACGTAAGTAACTCTATAGTAACTTCTTTCCCTCTTTCAAGGAAAATACACGAAGGGAAGATAAGAAATGCCTGCAGCTAAACCAGTTTGTGTGGTGATACTCAGATCTTCCAAGTAAAGCAGGGTCTGGCTTCTGTGAACACAAATGATCAATCTCCGGGAGGAGCAGGCTGCAGCTTGCTTCAGAAAGCAGGGTGCCGATTCTTGGTCGTTCCCTTCCCGGAGTGCCCCTGTCAACCAAGTCCTTCCTGACTGATGCCCAAGGCAAGCATGGTCCCTCTGTGGAGGACCTCCCTTTAGATGACAATTAAAGTGATGCCTCTCATCACCTGCAACCATTGAAGATCCTTGTGGCACTCCGTGTCTGTCTTAGCCAGGGTTTGGTAGCTTCTTTCTGCCACCGTGATGTTCTCCCATGCTTTCGTCGCATCACTACTCTTTGGTCCTATCTGTAAATGCTGTGGAGCATTACCATGTGCTGTGAAACAGATGCTGCCTCCCATCCCAGGGGAGGTACATTTTGTTACTGATTTAACAGGGGCTAGTGGAGCCCTTAATGGCAGGGGCTTAAGGGGAGAGATCCAACTACATGCTCAGACTTCTCCTTTGTGCAATTGATAACAGTTCTGGTAGGAGGTAGGAGTGGAGAAGGGAACAGTCACAAAGCTTTATGTGCAAGACTGTCACCACCTCTGCCTGAAGGATCTTCCAATATTTCATCACGTCTGGACTCTACGTACTGTGTTACCTTATGTAGAAGCCTCTTCTATCACAGGATAAAATTGCAAAGCCCAAATCCTTTTTGTTTTGAATAGTAATGATCATCATTATCTTAAGAATGAACAACCAAGGCTACTGCCTATGAAGCAGAAGAATAGCAAGAGGTGGATGCACATCTAACATCTGGAGCTAGGCAGATCATTTAGTTTTCAAGCCTGTCATGATGATTAATCAGCAAGGAAAGACTGTGAGCCTTTTGCTTCCACCACTGAGCAGTTGCTTACACTGCCAATAGATCCACTTTTTGAGTTACGGTTTACCAGTCCAAATAAATGCCCAGCCTGGCTCTATTCCTAGAAGTTATTGACAAAGAAAGCACTAAGGATTTTTTGGTATCTTTGTCATCCTTTAATTTTTTCAAACACGTTATTTTATCAGAAACATTTTATCAGAAACTTATAGCTTACTTATATTTTACTTACTGATACTTGTAGTTATAGTGTACTTACTTAAGGCATTATAGCTTAAAATGTTATGGAGAAGAGCCTCAATATTTTAATTGACACAAAACCAGAGGGAAACCTGCAATGGAATCAATTTGGAAAGTTAACCCACACACACCTTGTTATCAGCAGCAGCCAAATGATCTGTCTCTTAGTTTTCAAATGAGTCAAGCCCCCAAAGTGTTAGGAAATTGGCTTAAAGCCATAAGGTTGTATTTTTTAAAAAAAAAAAAAAAAGGAAACAGATATCAGAGTTTTTACAATCTACTTTCTGAGTCCTTGGTGTACACAGAAGACCTGTTTTCGAGGTTTCCTCTGCAATAACTTTGGTTAGAAGCTAAGTCTGGAAACTGAAGCTGGTATTCTTGCATAGCTGGTTGGCTTTGGAACTTGGAATTTAAAGAAAAATGTCTAAAACTACAAAATGCATAACAAAATAATCACTCCATTTCCCCCAAATTCAACTGGCAGAGCTGTTGAACTCCTGCAGGCATGGTAATGACTTTGTATGACCCATGAAATTTGACTGAAAACCCTTCTTCATTAGCAGTTGGTTGCCTTTGTTGTAGTTTTGCTCCTGGTATCCACAAGATCTACTAGTTTGCCTTTATGAATAATACCATGACAGCCAACAAGAAGTTTCTTTTCCTTTTAAACATGGGTTTCCACTGGTAAATATATTACATTCTAGTTCACTCGTTGGTTATTTGCTGGCTTGTGATTGATTGTATCTGCCTCCGCTTTTTGAAGCCGTCAGGAAACAAATGCGGTTTTGGGGTGTCCAAGGCAACTTGATTTTAGAGGGTGCAGAGCCCCTGCATCTTCTCCGGATTTCAGTGGTTTTGCTGGGTGCTTACATTTCTACAAAACGAAAGCAGTTTTATTTTTAGAGTACTCTGAAGGAGATATTTCCAAGGATATGATTTCAGCAGAAGTGAATGGCGGTTGGAAAGGCTGGGGGAGTAGAGTGGGCTCACAGACTTTTATCACCAATAAATTTCACCTCTGATCTCTGTGCAGCCCCTGGGAATGAAAAGTGCCTTTGGAATTGTGTGTGGTTTTCTTTCGTTCCACTGAGTTTTCCCACTGAAATTTTCTGTCTTGCCTCTGTGTCTTTGTAAAGCTTAATGCAATGGCAAAACAAGAGGCCGCCTCCTTTCTGAGGAGCAGGCTCAAGCATACGAGAGGACAGCCCCGGTTTTGTGTGCTCAGAATGGGTGCAAATGCGCCACCTTATTTATCACCAGGATTTCTAACCTTCAAATGCCATGGCCCATAAGTGACTTCTCCGTAATAATATTTATCAAAGTATTTCTGGTCTAATTATTCATGCTGAGCTTGTTCTCTAAAAATTTCTCTTGAAAGAATCTTTTTAAAGATTTTTCTTTTGAAAACAAATTCGTGACCACATCAAACAGAGATTCATGTTGCCGTTGGTTTAATTACGAGCAGCCCTCGGGGAATCTCAAAACTCACTGTTGTTATAAGTGCTTCTCTCCCTTTTTCTCCCCCCCTCCTTTTCCCCTTCCATTTTTGATTGCTGCAGAAGTCATAGTATGGTTATTATTTTTTAAGCTCATTTTAGGCACTTTTTTTGACTATATAGTAACTGTCAAATCATAAATAATGAGTAGATTATGGATGCTAAAAAAGCAACTAGCCAAAAATCTTTTTTTGAAAAAAACAGTTGAAGTCATCTTGGTTTTTAACATTTTAAGCAAAAAGCAGATAGTGGTGCCCTTCCCTACTCGTGCCGTGCCATAAGATCAGCTCCACAACCTGGGGATGTGTCTCACTTCCCATTCCAACCAGAAAACCCAGTGCACCGAGGCTGGCTTTATTCCCTTTGAAAAGCAGTATGGATGCCTCATTCGGGTGAAGTGTGAAGCATAACATAAGCGATGCTGACCTAACGCGATGTGATACATGGCATATTTACTTTAAAAAGAGCAGCAGTCTCAAATCTGTTTTGAATTAGGAAAAGTGTTTGAGAGAAAGAAAGGAAAAAGGGAACCATTTCGTAGCAGACATCTGAAAAATAACAGTTTGGAGGAAGGAGGCAAAACCTAACAGTTAAAGCTGAAAAATGTATTTCTAACACTGGGGATTATGAGTGTATATCTTATTCTTTGGGGTTTGTTTTTTTTTTTTAAATAAAATCTTGGCAACTTAAGTGCGTGTTACGATGATCCAGAACAAGAAGAGCTACTCAATGGTGAAATTATCAGCAGTACTCCGGCAAGAGGTTATTAGTCATAGTCCCAGTATCATACGAGAGCCAGAGCCAAGGATTCAAGAAGCAAAACATTCCCCTTTGGAGAGAGGTCAAGATTAGTCACTTTTGTTTTCTTTAATTGGTGAGGGGGGGTGGGGGTGGTTCCATTTGGGGGTTGTTTTGCTGTGGAGAAGAGTTTGGGACATATTTTTATGCTAGTTGGGTCTTTTGCTTTTTTTTTTTTTTAACCCTAAAGTGTTGTAAATATGCCACTGTTCCACACTGGAAATGGGAATCTACAGCTAGGGGAAAGCTGTTGTCTGATAGCCAAACTTCTGACAACAAAAATATGGAGTGATACTTAGAGGCTGTACTGCCGTGATTAAACCAGCAGAAAGAGTCCTCCAGAGGCAAGTACCACGGGGAGTTTTCTTCACATCTGTGGAACTGAAGCATCTGAAACATAAGCGCCTGTTAGCTAAGCAGAGAGTCTGTCTTTCTTCTGCAGATAGGCACTGGGGTGCTCAACCAGAAGGACCCAACGTAGGAATGTTTTGCTGAACGCGAATGTGGTTGAGAAGGAGAAAGCAATCAGTTTTGCAACCTGCTGTCTCATTAAAAATGGAAAAGTGCTTTGAAGTTTTCTTTGAGACCTGAAGATCTGCCCAGGACAGGGGAAAAGATTTTCAAGGTTTTGTTAGAGCTCTTCCTTCCAAGCTGAAGTTAAAAATGTTTAGGGTATCTGAAGGTGGGCCATTAACCTTAGTGCCTCAGGAAAAATTTCTTCACAGAAAGGGTTGTCAAGCATTGGAACAGGCTGCCCAGGGAAGTGGTCGAGTCCCCATCCCTGGAGGTATTTAAAAGACAGGTAGACAAGGTGCTTAGGGACACGGTTTAGTGGTGGGATGGCAGGGTAACGGTTGGACTTGATGTTCTTAAGGGTCTTTTCCAGCCTAAATGATTCTATGATTCTATGGTTTTCCCTGCTTTGTGCTAGCAATAACAGTACATACCTACTGCAGTGTGCTACCGTACCGGTACACGCAGGTTCACCCAGTGCTTTGGACAGAAGATGCACTAACAACCAGCTTTTCTTCTAGAACTATATCCACACTATTGCATAAAGATAAGGGGCTTTTTTTTCTGGCAGCTTTGATCTAGACTTCCATTATATTTTGTGTTATCTCAAGCCTGTTTGACATCCTCCATAAGGCTGGATTTCAATTTAAGCATAACTTGGGAAACTGTTTCTGATGATGGTACTAGATGGATGTCCAGTGATTTTTGCAGATGCATAAACTTCTCATATTTCTGATATCATTGATTCACTTGTAAGGAAAGAATCCCTCTCTTCTTGCCAATTTGTGTCTTATTTTTAAATGGAAATGGAAGGCAGTTGTGTCTGGTCAAAGAGTTTTTATTTCCTGAGGGTGTGGCTGTAGTAAATGAAGATAAGTAAATTCTTGAAAAATCCAGAGTATTCAGTTAATAGGATAGGGGGATTTTATCTTCTGTAGTAGCTTCTGATAAAAGTTATATTTAGAAACAAGACCCTAAACTTCACTTTGCTGGCTTCATGCAAGGAGAGGAAAACATTCCAAGCTCCCTTGTTCATCTACTGCTACTCTGTTAGTTTAGAGGAAAGGGTTAAAAAAATAAATATCTGACCTTTGTAATATTTTAGAGAAAAAAATGCTGTATCCTGAGGCAGTGCTGGGCCAAAGACTGTAGATTTTGGACACTGTCCTAACTTGAAAATTTCCATGTGTTTTAAGTCTTGTCTCATTTATCTACAACAAGAGTCAACCACAAATTTTAATTGCTTGGCTATAGCCCTCTGGATGCCAGATAGATTCGCGAGCATTGTGCACATTTGGGGATGCACTCGGTGCGGTGAGGCCAGCAGGACTGGCCTGGGAGCTTGGGGAGCAATTCATGGCCTGAATCTACACCTAGAGCTAAAGAAAGATTCTCAGGAAGAGCTGATTTCCAGAGGTTTGGGTGTTTTAAATAAGCCAAATATTTTTGCAAGAGGTTGTTAATAGCAGGCACAAAAGCGCTGAACCGAGGCCACTGTTCTCAGCTGTCTCTTCTCAAGCAGCAGCCATACCCAGTCTCTGCTTCTTACCATCTCCTCCAGCCACATCCATTGTGGTCCTCATTTCTGTCTTGACTAGCAACATTTTATGTCATCCCTTTCCAACTTTTTTTTACCCCCAGGCCTTTCTGAATCCTCTCCACTTCTAATATAAGCACTGCCCCAAAAGCTTTCTACCTTTTGAGGTTTTGTACTCTATAACAGTCCATGGCCAAGTGTATTTCGCTCTCCCATAACTTAATTCTTCCATTTGCCAGTGCCCTACTGACCTTCTTGTTAGGAGGAGAGGTATATATTCATCTTACCTCGCTTCCTTTAGGCAAGCAGCAAGTTACAGCCAGGTAATTTTTGAAGGTGACATGTAAAAACCAAATCAACTTGTGTATTTGTAACTTTTGATTTCTATTTATTTCTCATCCTTTTTAAGATCTTAAAGGAATTGCTCTCTTACATCAGCACAGCATCTCTTGTGGCTGCTTATTCCTTTGTAGGTCTCATTTAATAGTTGCTCTTGTACCTGAAGTTTTGCCTGCTGCCGATCCACAGCATTTATTTGCATAAGGATTATGTACATGAGTTGCGTGTAAGTGGCTGGAAAGAGTCAAAGATGTCTGTGAAGGTTTCTGGTTTTTTGCATAGCATCTTCTTCAGCTGCTGCTGCTCCTGAAGGCTGTATCTGCATTTTCATTTGGGGAAAAATGGCCATATCATAGAAGAGGCGGTTACAAGAACATGGTGCCAATATTCTGTGTTTGGTAACATATATTGCTGTATTTTATATTACATTATTTATTTAATCACATATAACTGAAGTGGCTTTTTCATATCGGTTTTTCAGTTTTTGACTTGTCAGAGCATGTCTCTTGCTATTGTCGGTTTCAAATAGAATTTAAGGGAGACGTCTAATCTGAAAAATAGCATTATGGTTGTAATCTACACTCTTCTAAGAGTAATGAAGATCCACATGAAGGAGATGGAGCTGAGTGAATAGTTAACCAGAGATGTCATATTTCCAGAAACTTTGAGGAAGCTTTTAGAAAAAGATGTTTTTCTTTGGGGAAAAGGACATTTGGAAAGGAAAAAGAATTCTCTGCAGTATAGTTACTTGCTTATCAAAATTGTTTTCCCAATTCTAACGGAAAGAAAGACTGCATAAATCAACCCTGTCATTTCTCCCATTTCCTATAGCTTGAGCATCTGGTACCCTAGAGCTTGTGCTGCACAATCTGGGCAAAATTCTTCAAACAAACAAAAATTATTTTAATATGCCACAAGCGTTATAGTCAGTAATGAAATGGCCACAAGCTGGTGTTATCAGTTGGTTTTACTTCCCAAGATAATTAAGAAAAATGTGTGACACATCCAAGTTTCTATAGGGTGCATTAGGAATTTAGTATGCCAAGTCAAGACTTTTTTAATAGCAGTTCACTGGTATCAAGGTAACTTCTGGAGGGTCGGAGCCAGCGACTGGCTTGTAAATCCTGGTTGTTCCTGAGAACTGACCCAGACTCAAGGGCTCAGCAGTTTCTTCCCAGTCCCAGGTCATCACCCTCTGTCGAAAGTGCAAGCGGCACAGCCTGATTAATGGTGAATTATCAGCAGCCATTGAAGGGTTACTACTACAAGAAAAAAAGGGGGGGGTTGACACTTTTGAGAAGTGTAGGAGAAATATTTTACTATAAAAATACAGAGTAAGATGAGACCAGCAGCAGTCTCAGTTTACTGAAAAAACAGAACGATTTTTAGTATGTCAAAGCGAAGAAGAGATTGGCACTGATGGCTTTGGGGAAGAGAGCTGATTTTCAGGCACAGTGTGTAGCAAGTGCCTCTTTCCAAAGATGCTTTTTGTCTCAAAGTTATGCATTTTATTTGTGAGTTAAGACAGTGGATACAGTGTTCATATAATATTTTCATTGACTAGAAAGTGACTTGTCACGTGCAACCCTCAAACCCTGTTAATTTTGTTCCTCAGGAGCTCAGCCTTTATATTTTTCTAGCGATGAGTAATCTTGTGTTAGAAGAGAGTGTTTTCTCAGTGGCTCCACTTCCTCCATTCCTCCCCAGACACTGCACACATGCTCCCTTCTCTGGCCAACTCTCAAGAGAAAGTACAGACAGTCTGGAGAACAAATCTTCCTTCATGCAGATTACCGTCTCCTATAAACACCTCAGCGACGGGTATATAACCTCCAGCAAGACTGCTGCCTAATCTCAGGCAACAAAATAAACAAATTGAAGCCAGAAACTGATAAGAGGATTCACAAGAATCTGGGATCTTGGGTACTGTAAGTGGAAGAAAGAACTCTTTCCATGATTTTTGAACAATCATGTACCTGAAGAAACTTTCTTTAATAGTACTGAAATTATTGGTCTTTCCTGCCACTATTATAGTTCTAGAGAAATGTTCATAATAAATCCTCTGTGAAGATTCCCATACCTATCCTCGGGCTTCTCTAGAAAGCCACTCCTAACATCGTATTGTTCCTGTCCACAGGGCCCTCAAAACTAAAGTATTAACTTTAAGAAATACTGAGATACCAAAATGTGCAGAGACTTAGCAAGAAGAGGAGCCAGGGAAGCTGCTCGCTGAAGGTTCCCCAAATATTCTCAAGAACAGTACTTAAATAGGATAGATTCCACCAAAGAAAAACATGATTTATAACCACACCTTCGCTTGCAGAACACACTCGCTGTTTTCTTAAGTACTGCTTGATACCAATGCCTTCCTTCCTATCGTTGCTATTAACAGGTATTGTAAGTTCTGGAATATTTTTTGCCTCGCCTCTTTTCTTCAGCTGAGTCATTAGTGTGCCTGACAACGATTTTGTTAACAGAAAGGACATTTTTGTGTGGTTTTCTGAAATATAAATCTAGCTCATTACTGAGTATAGTAATGAATAGTGAACGCACTAGGGATTCTATACAGCGCCACTTACTACGAGGATGCGCTTCCCTAGAAGTTTGCCACACTACAGTGTTGGGGTCCTCCTTATTAAGAGGCCACCAGGAGTGATAAATACACAGAGATCTCCCCAGTCGTCTTCACTTTTTTTGAAAAGGTGCCTTGAAGAGTTGGTTCTCTTTGAGCTAAAAAGCTGCAACCTCAGGAATGAATGCTACTCAAGATAAGTCAGGATAGCGGACTTGGGAGTCTAACATTGGAAAAGTAGCTGAAATTTGCTTTTATCACGTTTTTGTTCAGCCAAGTGTAGCTTGCGTTCTGGTTTTCCTCTTCTCCTTTAGCAGCTTCACGCTTGGCTTTCCGTATTAAGAATAAGCAGAGCCCCCCTGAACCACCAGGCAAGCACTGTGCTGATAAAAAGTCTCTTGATTGAGCACAAATTACTTGTTTAATCAGCCAACCACATTAAGAACATAGGTAGTTATAAACCACCATTCTGTCCAAAGGGCCCATGATTTTTACCCTTAATAGTATTTACTTTTGAAATCTCTCACAATGAGAATGAAGGGCAGATGAGACAGCTTTAATGGGCAGCGTTAATCAACCTTGATGCCTCCAGATCATGGAGCAGCACTTGGCATAACTTATTAGTTATTTGTGGTCTTTGTGGCCTAAATTATGCCAAACTCCTAATTTTGTCCTTCGACTTCCTTACTATTCGGGATATCCATGGCTGAAAATACCATTCCCCTCAGCTCTTTAATTTCATCTGTCCTTGCCCCTTCCCAGTAAAACCCTATAATTATTTTGGGGAGTAGGTCTCCAGAGCGCTGCTCATTAGCTCTTCATTACAGGGGTGCATGAAAGAGACTCTCCTGCAGATGTCCCTGGAGCCTTCTCAGGCTTCTTTGGTTTGTTTTGTTTTGTTTTTAAAAAGAGCAAGGAAAGAAATTCATTGTTATATTTTATGTTCTGAATCATACCATGAATTTGTTACGAATGCTCAAAATTACAGGGTATTTAAAATTAATATAACACGAAGATCTGGAGAATTTTAATAGATAAATTGCTCAATATTTTGTTCTCTCATCACAAGAACAGTCTTTGTCTTGTCCGCTAGCACCTCCTGGAATGCCTTTGATACCTTTATAAAAGTTGGCATGTCACTTTTTATCCAGTTGTAGAGGACGGCTGCTCCTGAAAACATGACCTAAGAGGACCTTGTGGTTCATAGGAACTACGTCATCGCCACTAGCCTGTGGGGTGGGGTGTCAGAGTCGTCATGTGTCTCTGTGACGTTTTAGGGAGAGAAAAAATCTGTTCTGTAACATAGCTACATTTCCTACATTCTAATCTTTCAGCCTTTGTGAAGAATAAGTTCGGGGGTTTTTTTTCCTCAGTGCACTGCACAGATGAGATTTTTTTATTAATTTCTATGAACCAGGTTCAAAATGTGTTTAAATCTGCTTCTCTCCATCTGTGCTCAATCTATGAGCCTTGGATCTTTTTTTAAAAAAAAAATTTATCTCAGAGGATGGAAAAATCTTGTTTTCGTACAATATTTCAGTAAGACTTAGGAATAACTGTAGTGTGTAATTTCTGCAGAGTTTCAAACACTCCCTCCTCTCCCCAACAACTATAAAATACAAAGGAAATTATTTGCATATAAAGAATTTGATCATCCAAACATCATGCCTCTAATGAAACATAAATCAGCTATAAAGAGCTTACTTAGTTTTCCCTAAAAGAAACAAATCAGTCTGAGTTATTTTTCTACATAATTAACGCTATTTGCTGTTTTAAGTAGAGGGATCGGAGTTGTCCAAAGCAGTTAAGATTATAGCAACCTCAGCAGTTTTTCTGTTTGCTTTACTTTTATTCATTCTGGCATCATAGCTAATTTCTAATCAAGTAAATGTGTTTGAAAGTATGATTCGGGGGAGATGAGACATTTCTCCATGCTAAGTGCATAAAGCTAGTTTAACGAAGAGGGTATTGCACACAATGACATTTTCCTAGCGGGTATAATTACCTCTGCAGCAAACAAGCAAATGATGCGTTTCAGGATGCGTGTCTGGATGAGGACAGGCAGATTGGGCATGCTAATACGCAAGGCCATTCACCAGCAAGCCTCTTATTTTTGTACATCAGAGGCCTGTGATGACAGTAGAAGTTGCCTTCTGGTGGCTTTTAAATGTCTCTTTAAAATGTCTCATACTTCAAGCGGACACCCCTTTGGCAGAAGCAAGGGTGGGGGCCCATCATCCTGTTGCCATCTCATTTGCAAATGTCGTCTTTTCTGATCCAGTCCCAAGAAGCATGAGCAGAGCAATGTACAGAAATCCAGACTGCTCCTTTTCTTGTAATATCCAAAGAATATGTTACTATTTGGGATTGACAGTTCAGTCCAAGATTGATCCAGAGCGCACTGAAGTCACTGGAAGTCTGCGATTGCCAAAAACTACCACTGACTTCAGCATGTCTTGGAGCAAGCCCTTCACGGGCGCAGAACTCCCTGGGAAATGGCTTGCTTTATTGGAAAGCAAAACTGAGTAAACAGCAATTAAACACAACCAACTATTTGGACCTCCCTCCACAACAGCTTTGTGGCTTTAGAGCCCTACCCTGATAAGCAGAAATGGGGAAGACGAAGGTCTTTCCTTTTTATCTCATATGGCTCAGCTCAACAGTAATTAGCTTCTGCCTCTGCTTCTGTGGGCCTCCTGCACTCCACAGCTGCAGCAGCCAAACCTTGTTCCCTAGAAAAAAATTAGACTATTATCTCTGGGAATTTATTTCCCAGCAAGAATATTCACATCTCACTTCTCTCCAGTACTTCATCACCAAGATGCACAGCTCTTGAAGGACTATCCAGATCTCAGTCCAATCTACTGTCATGTTCAATAGCTCATCTCTGCAAGAGTTTCATAAATGCACATTTTCCAGATATATCTTCAGTCTGTGTTTCCTCTGGTAATCCCTGCCTGGAATCACAAATTAAGAAATATATCTATAGAAATCCCCAGGTTAATTTAGAATAATTAGCAAAAAGACATTGCTTGTTCACGGAAAGGTTGTCCTTCGGACGCTGAAGATAGCTGTTTGTCTGCAGTCTTCCGTCCTTCCAGCGCAGCTGCCTCAGAAAGCAAGCGATACCTGGGCAGTGGGGGATTTTTGCAGGCTTCACTAGCACTGATTTGTACTGTCACGCTTGGGGCATGAGTTTGCCGTCTGTGATGGGCACCATTTGGGCAAAGCATGCCTTTTTTTAAAGGGAGTGGACAGACAGTGACGAAATAAAAACCCAATGATCTAGTCGATTTTCCATCTGTATTTTCATCTCGAAATCTTGAACTTCTGTGTTCTTCAGCTTCTTCATCTGAAGAATCTCATCTTTCAACAGCCATTTCCATCCAGAATTACTGGTGTTTCATGTACCATCTAGGGTGCTTTGCCTAATGTTTTCAAAGCCAGCTGCAAAGTATAAATCTCTGGCACCTCATATTTTTAAATCACTGTATCTGCTTCCCTACCAGTTGTACAAAGTGTTTTAAAAAAACAGCGTTTTCTCTACGGTGGAAAAACATTTTGGTCTCTGCTGAAATCCTCCAGGTTTGTTGATGTTCTGCTCAGCCTTACTGTCTTTTACTATCCTGTGTGATACTTGGATGATAGCCAGGCACACATAAATTGCTCCCACTCATGCTCTCTCCGGCGGTTTTATGTGCCTTTCACTACTTTCTAGCAGATATTTTAGGCAGCAATTTATTCCTATCACGTTTTTTCCTGCTTGCTTTCTTTCCCCCTTTTAAAACCTATTACATCTTTTTGCCTACAAGTTACTCAGTGGTTTTGGATCCCTGTGGGTCGATGGGTCAGAGACTACAATGGCAAAATCGTGGCTTTCTCTTTAGGCTTATAGAAGGGAGTAGGAGGCCGTAAGAAAGACTCTTACCGCCCAATTTCAATGCTTGCCGTGCCAAGGGGCAGAGAGTGGGCATGACACTGAAGCTGGAAGTGCCCATCTTCCCCTCAGGACATCTGGCTCAGTACGCTGGAGGCAGCACAGAGAGGAGGCATCCTGTGCCAGATGAAAGGGGGGATACAGATTACTTCTTCACTGGAAAATGCAAGAAAACAGAGACTGAACCTGTGGTGCTCCTAGAAACATTTCATTCTTGATTTTCCTCTGGATACCACAAGCATACACCAAATAAAGTCTAAATTTTGGACAAATCCATAACCTGCTCTCTATTAAGTATCCTGATTTTTCATTGTATTTCTCCTAAAGTTTAGAAAAAAAAAAAAAAGGCAAAAAAGATAAATAATTTAAGGGGCTTCTGTCTGAAGGCAGAAGAAAATGAGCAATATGGATTCAGGCTGCAGCCCCCCCAGTTGAAAAATCAGTTTCCACGCCTCCTAGAAGAGCTCCTGGCTTGCTGTGAATCACGTCATTCAAGTGGCAGTCCTAGGGAACACTGTGTCACTGGGGAGGTGAGCGTGTAAAACTGAATCATGCCCCGCTCCCAGCCCTTGCCACAGACCTCAGCTGCTCCACATTTGCATCAGCAAAAATATCTGTGGGGCGTTTTGTGGCCTGAGCTGGTAATTGGGCCCAAATGTAACAACGAGCATCAGTCAGTCCTGGCTTAGCATTGATTAGATCACTGCAAGGAGAGCAGATATTTACTAGAGCATATTGATATTATTAAGGCATATAAGCGTGTTAGAAGTTTGTCATGTTTAAAATAAAATGTGGACATAATAATAACAAAAAGCCACAGAAACTCAGTGCTGGGACTTAGTTCTCTGTCCCAGCCCATCTCTTTAAAAGCCCATTTGTCATGCGTTCATCCAGGTATAAAATGAGTGTCACACTACGTACCCAAGGTGAGTATTAACAGGCCTGTCCTCATCCAACTCTGAGCTATTGCTATCAATATGGTGATAGGTGCTTTATATATATAAATATAAATATATATATTTGCATTACATTTCTAATGCTCTGTCTGACGGACTGTGCATCTGTAGTGTCTTCACAGAGGTTGCTGTGGTCCTAATTAAGAAGACTGTCATTTTAATATCGCATTTGTATCACATGGTTTGTTGCAATTTTCTCATGTGCTGCTACTAAACAAAGCTTCCCTTTGCCTTCCTAGGTTGGTCTGAAGTTGCTCCAGGGCAGGTTTAGGTTGGACATTAGAAAAAACTTCTTCCCCGAAAGGTTGTCAGGCTCTGGAACGGGCTGCCCAGAGTGGTTCCAAAGAATGTTTATCAATATGGTGATAGGTGCTTTATATATATAAATATAAATATATATATTTGCATTACATTTCTAATGCTCTGTCTGACGGACTGTGCATCTGTAGTGTCTTCACAGAGGTTGCTGTGGTCCTAATTAAGAAGACTGTCATTTTAATATCGCATTTGTATCACATGGTTTGTTGCAATTTTCTCATGTGCTGCTACTAAACAAAGCTTCCCTTTGCCTTCCTAGGTTACACAAATGGACCAGAAACTGAACCTCATTACAGATATGCTGCATCACCTGGTCTCCCGACAGCAGGGGGATCAAGGGAACAACAGATCATCTCAGAGAGGCAACAACATCAGTTCGGATCTTTTCCTCCCTAATAACACCCTGCCGACCTACGAGCAACTGACAGTACCGGGAAGAAATGAAGACGATATATCCTGATGTGGCATAAGTCTGGGTTGGGTTCTTCCCACCTTTCTCCTTTAAATGGGACTGAATGTTGAGAACCTGGAAGGAATTAAGTTCATCAGCTGTGCAAGAAAACACACAACTACTGCATCTCTACCACTAGTCTCAAATACGCTCTTCTAAAGCCGCTGAAGGATTGCCAGGCCGTCTTCTACCGAAGCTCCACGTTGATTTTGCTCACGAACAAATGATCGCTACTCGTTGTTTCTCAGAAAGACCAAAACAACGTGAAGACAGGCAAACTGGCAAGGATTCAGAGCTCCTTTAATAATAATAGTGATAATAATATTCTAATAATACTTGAACTTAGATGGAAAAAGTGCATTCTGTTTATGAATCTGCAGATAGCAATATATTTCTACTACTAAGGTTTTTAAAACAAACTAGGATAACTTATGTTGTTTTTATTATATAAACATACACTAACATTCTCGAGAATGACAAACCACATACTGAATGATTTTCTGTTTTATTTTAACATTGCTGCATAAACAGTTATCAGATAATGACCAGGTTTTAAAAATCTGTTTTCCTTCAGGGAGGAACTAATCCTTAATCTGGAACAATACTATTTATAGTGGAAAGTGCTATAGATTTTTTTAAGATATCAGTTTTTCATGGGGAAACAATAAAATGTTACATAGAGAAAATTATTCTGCTTTCTAGAAAATTGTTGCCAAAGAATTTATATATAAACAGAAAACACAGTGGTCTGAACGTACTTGTCCTGAAATAGCTTCTTGAAAAGAAGGCCCACTACTTCTTAGATTTACTGGGTTTTAGCTTAGGGTCACCACGAATAGTACAAGAGGCTGAAGTGGCTGGACCTGCTGGTCAAGTGCCTCAGCTGGCCACTTGCTGAGTGTCCATAATCCTCGCAGGAATTGAGGTCCCAGTTCAGGAAAGCATCTCTCATCCAGACAGCGTATTTGACAATTTGAAGAGTTTCCTGAATAATGTCTTGAGGAATTCAACTCCCTGCAAGAGCCATTTGGGATTGAAAAGTGCCAGCTCTAATTTGTAGGACCGAGGCCCTCAGCTACAACCCACAGAGGTGAACCACATTACCCCACGTGATAATTGCAATAAAGCCAAGCTCAGTGTGATTTTTTACATACACAACGTGAGCAGGGTTTGGGCTTTGATTACTAAGGGTGAAATTCAACCCTTGAAGATAGTCAGCACCTGTAGCATAATAGCCCTGCTTTGAACGTGGAACATCTTTAAAGCTGACAGAGCATCAGGAAAAGCTATTTAGTCCAATGTGGTGGTGGTGGTGGTAGCCCCTACCATTGGCAAAAGAGGGAGATGTAGGCAGATTTATCAGCTCTGGCACTTTGAGCATCATACACATGCCAGTGCACCCTATTCCCCTCACCGCAGAGCCTGTACCCCGTGGTGGTCTCTCTCCTTCTCCTGGAAAACCGATGCCCTGAAGCCTCGGACCTTTGCACAGCAGTAAGCGTCACCAGGCTTTAACATCTTTGAGCAGTCTGAAATACTGATGTGTAATCAACTGAGATCACAAGGAACCTTCTCATAGTGCTGCTCATATTCCGGGCTTTCTTTTCAACATTTCATCTCTTTCACTTGGACTGCAGGGAAAAGCATACTGTATTTAACTTTACCGATCATGTTCCAGTTACCCAGCCTCGCTGCTGCACAGTAGATACATGTTAAGGGTGTAGAAATTTACAGGCATAAACAGGAATTTTATCTGGGCATTATGTTTTATAGAAATCAAAATTATTGTCATGATTTTGAATATTTTTTAAATGAGATTCACTATGTAATTTCAGGTTACCAATCAGCCTGTTAATTTCCTAATAAAATACAGGACAAGAGTGCCATGTCTTTTGGTTATTCTAAAATCGAGACACGATACACACAGGAAAGCTGTTGGCTTTGCTTTTCTTTTTTCTCTTAGCCCTCTGTACAGCGTAGAGATGCCATATTTGCAAGGCAGGACTGGAAACCTTCTGCTGGTTCGTTACTACAGAAATGACAGACAGAGGGGACATAATCAGCTGGGGTGGCCTTGGGGAGAAAGACGTGTCTTGTAGCCCTTGCTGAAAGCAGCCAGGTCAATGCGTTTCTCGGGGCGTTGTGTTCATCAGAAAATGGGTCTGTTCTTACCTGTTTGCTCCCAAGGCCTTACCTACATTTTCTGTTTAGCAGCTAATCTCGGTGATAACAGTCTGGCATAGCAAGCGTTTCATGCGAAAGATCATTTCCCTTTCTTGATGTGTCAGTTGGTCTATATCCATCTGAAAATCACCATTACCAGAATCCTGGGAATAACCAGGTTTTACAGATTCTCAAGGCTAGTGGCAAGTTGTTGCAAGGTCGGTGATTCTTCACTTGGGTCCAGCTGATCCTTCCAGAAGTTGCACCAGCTGAGACCTGCTGCTTCAAATCTGATAATCCACCTCTCCCTAAGAAAAAGAAGATGATCCATTTTCCTGGCTGAAGACGGATATCATAAAATGAGCCATCCAAATTTGCCATGCGGCTGCCCAGAGCCAGCCATCCCCAGGTGTTCACTGGAGACAGGCCTGACCTCTCCGCTCAGAGGACCAGACTGGATTTACCTTGCCTGCTGGAGCTTCATATCTCAACAGCTTCTCCTGGAAGTGGGTACCTTGGCATCTTTCCTTCACAGAGCATTGTGGAACAGCAGCGGCAGGATGATGAGCTGAACAGTTCAACGCTGAACCAGCCTGAAGATACCAGCATGTGGTGAGTATGTGTTTCTGCTGAAACCTTATCTGCTGGTGTCCATGGTTCATCCAAACTGTTGGGGGGAGGGGGTGTTAAGTTGGTAGGAAATGTTTGTAAATAGCTTGAAGGGGAGCAAAGGAAACTGCAAGGTAGGCAAAGCCTCGCCTTGATAATTTTCTACCCCTTTTTTGGGGAACTGTGTTAAAATAAAGGCATCTGAGGCTGCAGAAAGGAGTCTCTTAGAGCAGCTCAATAGCAGTTTGCATTTCAAGACCGGTATAAGCTACGCCTGGACCCCTATCCCTGCCTAAAATAAAAAAGGTCAGCTAAAAAATAGTCATCTGAAAAAATGTGAACTGGCTCAGCTTTCCCAGCCTACCAGGATCTGGGTGCTATGCCCGATACAGAAGTTGTAGGAAGCCAGTGAACAGGAGAGGAGGAGAAATGTGGGGCTGCCCAGCTGAAGGTGGTGATGAAGGCTCACCCTGTCCCAGCCCACAGCAGAGGCAGATGACCCTGCCAGTTTGCAAAAAGAAAGATTAATGTGAGGGAGGGGGGAATGTGTGCAAGGGAGGAGGTTTAGGAGATGAGCAAAGGCATGGGCTCCTGGTTAGGGGGCTGCGCTGGCATTCAAGAGTCAGAAACACTGTGCCCGGCATCAGCATTAAACTCCTGTGTGACCTCAGGGCAAGTCGTTTCACTTGTTGGGCCGCATCCATTGCCCATCTTGTCTATTTATTTAGACCACAAGTTCCCTGTGGCAGGTTCAGCCCCTTCCTATATGTTTGCTCAGTGCCTAGCACAAAGGGGCCTGCGCTCCGGGGACTTGAGGTACCACTCTCATATAAATAATTACTCGGGAGGTAAAAGCCCCCCTGGAGCCCTGCTATACACAAAGCCTTTACTGTTCTGAGCCCAAGGAGTTTCAGAGCTGGAAGCGCCGGCTGCCAAACTGACAAGTAAAGGATGCGGGGTTTGAGATCCCCTTTGACGCAGTATCTTACAAAAGAAGATCGGGAGTCTGGCCATCACTCATTTTCCCTCTTTTATTTGAACGCGGGTTCATTTCAAATAATGCAATGGGCCAACGCAATGCTGGAATACTAGCTGAGGCAGAGATCTTTGGGTGTCAGTGGATTAAATAGCCACTTTACTGCAGCAAGTTCAGGGCTGTTGTTGCTAGCAGGTACCTCTGGGCTGATGTATCACCCATCACTTCTGAGGAAGGGGGAGATATTCCAGGGCTCTGAGCTGAAAAGGTCTGGGCAAGAAACAAATTGCTTTTGGAAATATAAATGTAAAATACAGGAAGATTTTCTTTTCTGGGAGAAAAGGTAAAAACAGTTTTAAGCGAATCCTCCTGTGCCCTGCTGAGATGGGTATTGCTGTTCTCATTCTACTGATGGGGTGGGAGTTTGAGAAGTGGAGGGGCATTGAGAAGAAAAGGAAAAAGATTAAAGGTCTGATGCAGCTCCCATTTATGTCCTACTCCTGTGAAAGTGTACTTGTGTGCTTCATTTATGCACAGGAGTTGGGCTACTGCCTACAGTGGGACTACTCCGTCCATGTGGGCCAATGTAAGGCTTTGCTGGTTCTAAATGTGCGGTAAAGCCACCTTTCTGTGGTCTTGCAGAGGACACTGGGCTCAGTTGTGTGTGCAGCGTTGCCTTCCACATGGCCACGTGAATTCACAAGTTTCAGTTTCCCATTCCTGTTTTCAAATCATTGGTTTGTAATACTCTTGGACGCCACTCGCTTTTTCAAGCCACAACAATTAGAGGTGTTTCTTTCCACTTCAGTGGTATGAATTTCCTTACCTACCGCACTCGAACACACGCAACGCAGTCTTTCTGCACGCAGAGCAAAGGCTTTTTAAATGCCCTCCGATTTCATTTCAAGTAGCTTGTGTTATGTTTTGCACCCTGGGCTCCCTGAGCAGCAGCAGCTGTGGTGAAGGTGCATGAAAAGCAGCAGGTTGTTACACCAGCACGGTCTGGAGGTGACACTTAGCTATGTCCCAAGAAGGATTCGCTCCCATGCAATCACCAAAAGTTGTTGAGATCAAATCAAAAATAGCAAGTGATTCTATCAATGCTGGCTTTTTTCTGTCTTGTCTGTGGGCAAGCTGTCGAAGGAGTGTGATTTCAGCTGAAGCTTTTTTTTTGCGGTTGCAACGTAGAGCAGGTTTGTTTTCTGTGCCATTCCCCTGGTGCCCAGCGAGATGTGCATTCACTCTCAGCCTTTCCTCGGTGAGGACATTGATACTGGGCCCCTCTCTCTTCTACCTCAGTGCCTATTTTTACAAAACTTATAAGAACTTAATTATTTTGTAGACCTCTACCCTTCTGTCAAGTTGAGTTGAACAAGGTCGACGGGTTCAAAAGTTATTAGGGGGAGGCAAAACAAACACAGCATGAGTGCATTAACCTTGTTTCCACTGGAACTAGGCTAAAAGTCCTCTCTCGTTCCCCCCCCCACAAACCCAGAGGTCTGGACAAGATGCAACCCCCCACTTTGGAGCAGAAGACAACTTCTAACTCCTGGGGTGAGGAGGAGACTTGCAGAAGACATGTTCTTGGGAGCTGGTGGCTCCTGCAAGGCTTGGTGCACCTTGTCTTTGGATCAGCTGTTGAAAGATGCTGGAAAACAGGGTTTTTCTTACATTGCTCCCGATGACAGCAACCTAAAAGCTAATATGACAAAATGCTTGGCGCCACCACAAAGAAAACGCAGGTGCCGGATGGGCGTGTTACGAAACACGTCCATGTGCTTTACTGGAAGGCAGCATGGTGTCCAGTGTCTACATCGCTGGCAAGGGAGCGCTGCCAGGGAAGGGCCGGCCTGAAAGAAATGGCATTGTCCAAGTTCACATCGTTCCAGCATGGGCTGGCAACGGTTTGCCTGTGGGGAGAGGCTTTCCGGGGGCCTGACATGAGGCATTATGCTCTCTGCCCATGGATTTGCACCTAAGAAGAGCTGATCTATAAAGCCAGTCGTGAAACCACCTTAGAGCTGCGTTTGCTTCAGAGCTAGCATTGCTCTGGCAAGCTGCCCAGGGATTTAGGCTGGGTTAATCCAAGCTTGGCTCTCCATGGCAGACACCCGTGGAACAAAGGAAATAAAGCTTCCACGACCCTGTCAGGTTGCTGGTCAATCACTCAGCCAGGTGCAGAAAGTGGCCTAGGCAGCCTTCAGCGAGCTCTCTGGGATCAGCGAGGGGCAAATCCTCAGCGGGGGTGAGCAG
>NW_009259111.1:5324537-5333556 GCF_000687185.1 Egretta garzetta | reverse complement strand
CCCCAAGCCCCCAGTGCCTGTGCCGTTTCAAACAACCTTTAAAGCCAGCTGTACTGAAACACATAGCTGCTGCTTTCTGTGCTGGCAGTCTAATAGGGAAATAAAAAATAAATTCAGTTTGCCCTTCTGCTGTATGTTATATCCTTAGGAGTATATTGATCATTAATTTGTGAAGATTAATGTGTTAGATAGATTTGTTACAAGCACTACCAGTGCTGTAAGAATGATAAGCACATAGGAAGTATTAGGATTACAAGCAGCTTGTGAGATGCTATCGTCTGCAACTGTTGTTTAAGCGTTGCCTAATAATTTGTTAGTCCAAATGGTTGCCTAATGGGGTTATTAACTGAGCTGCCTATAAATGGAACCTAAATGTCAATGTGATTCAGGTTTTCCTCCTTTTTGCATCCTTGGCCCTTACTCTGCATGTAAATCTGCTTTGATTCCATCCCTTTTCCTTGATTTCCCCAGGGATTTCCTTCTCGGTGTTAAATGAAACACTGGATGCGGGTTCGATGGGCAGAGGGATACGTGCCCTTCAGATCACTTTTGGGAACCATCAGGTAGGAGTTACCCACATGATGGCTGATCACAGCTGCACGAGGGAGTTTTCTGCAAGCCGCAACATCTTTTTAATCGTAGCTTGCCTTTTAAAATCTGAATGACAGAAGATGTGCTTACCCTGCTGAAACCCTCCTCCGCCTGCGCTGCAGGAGCTGCGGACTCGCAGCCAGTGCGACGTGTGCTCACTTGCAGCCCTTATAGAGCAGATTTTAAATAATGCATTTGCTTAAATGGTTGCAAATGTGTCTCTGTTATTTCAGTCGGCAATCAAGCAAGCATTTTGGTTTCCATTTCCTCTCCTGTGCTGTGAGGTGGGGGATCCTCAGCAGCCAGGGGACAGAAACCAGGAGCAGGGGAGCAGAAAGGTGCACCAGAAGACAGGTCCTGTCGTCAAGAAAAAACTACTGCCCCGGGCACACATGTTTCAGTCCCTGTTTCTTGCAACCTGAGCATTGCTTTTACTACCCCATCTTGATCTTCTTGCACCCAAGTGCTAAGCCCTAACACACTTTTAAAGTACCCTGAAGTGTCCTGAACCTTAATTTCCACCTGGTTCTTTCACTCCCATGTGTTGATTAGGGGCTCGTTCCAAAGCCGGGAGAAGGCAGCAAGGCTTTCGGCTGGCTCTGGTGGCGCTTGGGACGGGCCCCCAGGATGTTGGCTGGTGCCTGCACCTCGCAAGCGTGTTAGTCACCGCTCCTTGGCATCGCACCGCCTGTGATTAACATTTCCTTCCTACGCCAATCCTTCAGACCGCCGCTTCGGCTCTGACTTTTTGTTTTCCGCCTTCCCCCCTTCCCGGCCAAAGGGGAGAACAATTCCTGGAAAAGAAAAATGCTCTTTGCCCCGTGTTGCCGAAACCTTCGCAGGGAGCTTCGGGGAGGAGAGAGGGGACTTTGGAGAACATATGGCTAAAAGCGTTTGGGGGTTTTCAGATGGTAAATGACCGATGAGGTCTCAAAGGGGTTTTATTTATAAATGATAGACTCCTGAGAGAGAAATAATTGCTGCTCTCCCAGGCGTAAAAAAGCAATTCACCTGACATAAAACCCAGGGATAAAATTAGCTAAATGAAAGCTAGATATGGTAACTGTATTAAGCTCTTCTTTTTTTTTTTTCCCCCGCTGAATGGTGAATCATTTTAATTTTGTTTTCCCCTCCTTTCTTGGAAGGAGGAGGGAAAAAAAAAAAAAAAAAAAGCCAAAGCCAAAGCAGTGCCTTGGGTCTGAAAGAACAGATGGTGCCCTGGGCAGCCCTCCGGAGCGCTCCGCGGCGTGCATTCCTCCACTCCGCCGCTCGGATAACTGAGTTATACAGCACACGACCATCTGGTGTATGACACATCTTGTGTCCCCCGGACAATGCCCCGGCAAACCTCTTCAGGGGAGAGGTTAGTTTCTAGGGTAACAGCAGCATGTGCAGCTCCAGGCCTTATTGAGATTCAGGGCTCCTCACTTGTCCCTATTCTTCTCCTCCCTATTGTTGTCACTTGAGCTTTTGCTGCTTGGTTACTCCGAGACTGACAATATCCATCAGTATTTTGTCCCCGGCCCAGAAACCATTGTCTCCAAATTTTGTTTCATTATTTATGTTTTCAATATCCAATGGTTGGCTGAAGCATCTGCTGTAGAGTGATAAGGCAAGTGCCTATTGAGGAGGATGGGGCTGCTGCCTGACAACGATGGTTTGAATTATTTAGGTTGTGGTTGGACAAGCCTTTGCAAAAGCCAGGGTATCCGTGAAGCCCTTGAGGTGACTTTATTTATTTGCCTGCTTCGGTTTTTTTAGGTGCTCACATCTTTTAATCCAGACCGAAAAAAAACCCGCTTAAAGCCTCCATAGATAAATCAGCTCTTGAAGAAGTGGGTCTGCTCATTGACTGGCGGTCTCTGGATTTTTCCTTGCTGGGAAATATTTGAAAAAAAGAATGGGTTTCACCTTGCTTATGGATTTTCAAGAGGTTTCTTCTGAAGTGACTTTTATTTTTGAGTGCCTATATTCTCCGCTTATTTAAAGAGCCAAGTTCTGGACTGTAACCATGATCAAGCGCAGGGACTATGCACAGTACTCTGAAATTCAGTTTTAGCGATGTAAGTCCAATGGTTTCATCAGCAAAAAGAAGTAGTAGGTAAATGTTGTCTCCATCAATAAAAGACATATGTCCCACCAAATCCTTTACTCTGTTGCAGAACACTTAACATTAGCAGCGTTACCTTCCTCAGATATCTACAAGTGTCTCAGCTAGCCACATCCCCCTAACTCCATCCTATATTGGCATGCAGTAGACTGTTCATTCAATGGAGTTGAAAATACTTGTTTAAAAAATTAAGACATCAAGCATGAGGTTAAAATAAGTATTAAAACCACACAATTAAGGAAATACCGGTGATGTCTAAGCACAGATATGCTGAACTGCAGGCCTAAGTCCTTTCCTCAGTCAAGGTCTGAGTAACTTTCAAACACTGCATTGTACCTATCTCAGGTTATGGGCAAGTATTAGAAAACCAGCAATAACAGTTAAGAGAGGTTCTGTATCTATGTATCAGATAATTGTAACATATATATCTACATTGATACTGTGATAAGTTTGCTATAGTGTCAAATCTGATTCATTATTTTCACTCATTTATAACTTTCTAGAGATTTTACTTACACAAAGTAACACTTTTAGAAAATATATATATATATGTATGACCTAAAGGCAATTTTTAAAAAGATTTGCCTAAAATGTTTCAGGTCTACTATGAGGAAAAGAGGAAATAAGTTTTAGGGTTTTCCCAGCATAAAACAGCCTTTGTTTCGTAGACTTGAGAGCTAGGGGCACAAAATGACAACGAGACGTAAGCCTGAGCCAGAAGCCTGTTTTTCAATATTCTCATGAAATTCAGTGTTGATTTGCAGCATGTTTTGCCCCTGACCTGTTTGTTTAGGTGTGCCATGGCAGTGCGTGTATTTGCTTCATCACATGCTCAAGATGGCTTGTGATTGTAAGAGCAGAGACCGCGCGAGGGTGCGTCTGCAAGAGGAGGCAGAGCTGGTGGTGAGCAAGGCTTGCTTAGCCGTGTTTTGCTTGGCAGCTTTAATAGCGAGGAGGAGGGGCTGGAAATATCCTCGCTTTGTTACAGATCTGGACAGCATTCCTATTTTTCTGTCTAACTGTTGGAAGTTATCAGCAATTTGCTCCCCCAGAGTTTCTGCATTATCTTTGTAGGTGCAAAGCCCTCTGTCCTGGCCAACGGAGCCGGGCCGCTGGGAAGGTACAGGCAAAGCACTTGGGCTCGTGGTGTTTGTGAGCATGCAAGAAAGGTCTGTATGTGGATATCACATAGATTGGAAACCGGGTCTCAGTTGTGCAACCCTTCTCCCCCTCTTCCAGCTCTCCCTACCTCCCCTCTTCCAACCTCGGAGATAGGGGGGCTGCAGCCCTGAGGTCCCCCAGTATCTCTCCAACTTCAGAGCATGAGAACAACTGAAAGTGAAGCAGAGCAGGCAGTACCCTCCTGAAAAAGGTACTCTTGGTCTGAGAATAGTACCAGGTGAGGGATTTCTTTAGAAATGGTGGAAGCTGCCTGCAGTACTCAGCCTTCAGCTGTGGTGCTGTGTAGTAGCCTGGTTACCTGAGCCGGATGAGCCTTTCCTGAAAGCGGCATGGAGCAGAGGCAGGGCAACAAGAGCAGTCGGAGGAATTGAGAGCCTGTATTAGGAGTTTCTCTGTCTAACCTAGCAAAGCAAAAGGCTAAGGTTGCTCTCCATGAACATATACAGGAAGGAGAAGTGCTGTTTCACCCCCAGGACAATATTAGTGCAAGAACAAATAAGTAAGTTGTCCATGAATATGATCTTAAAGGTTTCTACACATCAGAGAAGGGGCAACAGCACCCCAGGGTAAATATGGGGGACCAAAACCTCCAGCTTTAAGATGTCACTTGTTAATTTGTGAATGAGATCATAGGCTATGATTGCCTGGAAGGGAAGGAAACTGGTCCATGTGACTCAGGACATCCCTGCTGCTCCGGTATCTTGCAGGTTTTAAAGGCAGAAGAGCCCATTAGCCCATCTGGTCTGAACCTCTGTAAGATACAGGCCATAGATCTCACCCAGCTGCTCTTCGCTGAGCCCAGCAATTTGTCTGACTTAAGCGTTAATTTACAAAAAGTCATTCAGTCCTGACATGAAGACACCCGAGATCCACTTCTTTCCTTGAGGTTTGTCACAGGCTTAATCTGCCCGCTATTAAAATGGACAGGTTTTCTTGTTTTAGTCTGAATTTGTTCACTGGTGGCTTTGATTCTTATCAGGCTTTCCACAGATAAATTAAAAAGCCTTCTAGCTTAGGAAATGATCCCACCTAGCAAAGATTACAAGAAGCCTGGTCTGCGAACGAAGACTAGGGTAAATACACTAACTGACCCCAAAAAATTGAGGTGTTTAACCATTCCTTCTCTGCTGTACCTTCCATGTCTAGCCATCCTTCTGACATTGTACCTTACAACAGCACCGAGTGTATTGGAAATTATTTTTTAAATACTCGGGAAAGGAAAATATGCAGGACAATAAGACACGGAGTTGGGCTTCTGAATGAGGATGGGTCTCCCTACATCTCTTTAAAGAAAAATAAAATGGGATCTGTGCTTTCCTTTTTTTTTTTTTTTCACTGGCCAGAGCATAGTGCTGCCTAATTGGCAAGCCTGGGCCTGCTTTCTTTCCTGTAAAATATTATGAGATGTCCCCTGTCCTGTGCTGATCCAAGCTGTTTTAATGAGCATCGGTCAGACTGGCATAAGCTTCACCACCCGAGAAAGTGAGGAGCGTGTGTGGATATGGATGCATGCATGCGCATGTAGTACCTATCACCAGAGAAGGAAAGATTTTATATAATTTATGTGTTTGCATGTGTATATATATACGATTGTTGATCGTTATTTAGAGAAACGTGAAGGAACACAGGTGGAGGCACACGTGATACATGCAGTATGGAAAGACACCACAGAACTCACTTCATTTCTAGAAGAAATTATCCCCTGTGGACTCAGCCTGGAACAGTTTGTCCAAAGGAGCTATTTTTAATTCTCCTGTGGAAAAAAGGAGCTGCCATTTTCTTCCCTCTGATAAATCCAGAGTGAGGATGTTGAACCAGGCAGGCACTGCATCTAGCAATAGCCCTGCCTCTACTGCCCCGTCACTCCAGGGCAGATATCAGGGGCAAAAAGAGTTGTGATCGTAAGGCTAAGCACAAGGGGTCTCCATCTGTGAAAGCAAAGGCTGCTTATAAGAAAAATCTTAACCGAATCAGGAGGGAATTGCCATCTTTCCCATTTGACAGAGAGGAAGGACAAGCCACAGAGGATAAAGCTTTGCTCAGGTACGTGACAAGGTGATCGTTTTGCTAGGTTTGTACTAGGACGTCTCGGTGCTGTGTGAGGGCCTTGCTTGACCATGCCGCTGTGCCTTTGTCCAGGCTTCCGAGACCTGGATGAAGCCAACCAGTTGTTCATAAAAATCTGCTTCTGTTGAGAGCACGGCAAATGGCTTCTTAGCAGAGAGCTTTCTCTTTGGAAAGGATCACTAAGGAGTCACAAAGGCAAATTAAATTAGGAAGCATAAAGCAGAGAGCCATGGGCAGAGGGCAGAGGAATATACTGCCGTTTGCGTGTGAAGCAGATCACTTGCTACCGAGTCACAGGAACTCAAGATTTTCAGGAACATCTGAACATTTTTATACTTTAAAAAAAAAAAATAATAATGGCACAGTCTGTTTAGAGGGAAAAGCAAAACAAAACAAGTGGGGCCATGAGATGCAATTTGCATCTAAATACGTTTTAGAGATAAGAACGTGTTCAGAGGAAAACAGTACTGCCAGTTCACGAGACTTACTTTCTGGTATCTTTGTGGGAACCAAATGAATTGCAAAACATCTGCAAGGTCCAAAGTGTCAATTATGCCTTTATGTACGTGGAGGAAATGTCACATGATGGAGGCAGTCATTGGACATGGTCAATTGTAGGGTTTTATCCTCTGCTTAGCCTTAAAGCCTGGCTCAACAGTCAGGTTAGACAATGGCACTGTCAGAGCGGGAGATGGATCAGTTTGGCCACTCAGCGTTGCTTATCAGCGCAGAAAGTGTCCCCGGCCTCGGACGCTGCTGACATTCTGCTTGCAAAGCCTGGCTCAGGGCTGCTTCAAACAAGGCTCCTTCCAGATTTGTGCATCTAGAAGCAGCCAAACGAAAAACCAAATGCAAAGCGCAGGTACCGGCTAGGATTTGCAAAAGTGATGGTGCAAATGAAGGAGGTTTCCCAAGGCTCCCTTAGACCAGATATACGTTCCTTCAGCAGATTTCTTCACCACACGTTTTTTTAAAAAAATGCCAACTTTGCAGAAGCATCTTACTGGAGTATATAAAAGGAGGTTGTGCATCATTCGAGGGCTGTAGGAGCTGCCAAGCCAGAAGAATGGTTTTGAAAGGCCCATGTCTGTGACTGCGAATGCCAAATATCTTCATTTTAATGGCTTGTGTGTTACAGTTCATATAAAGCACTTCAACAAGCCCCCAACAATATTCTTTCCAGAGTTGCAAACTTGCATGGCTTCTCCAGGAAACTTTTAAACCCAGCAACATTTGTAACGTACAATGTGTGTGTGTGTTGCTGCAGTCAACATCTGCAGCAAAACGGCATCTACAGCCTGCCAAACTGCGCAGCAGTGCTGCTGGCACCATTTCCAGCTGTGCTCCAGGCTGGGGCCCGATCTCCAGTTCCCACCATCTCTCCTCGCTCTCCAGCCGACGCTAGCAGCATGCCAGATGACACGCTCAGGTCCTTCAAAGCCCACAAAGACGCTATCACAACCTGTGTGCAACACCAACTTGTCAGAGGGGAGTGGTGGGTGACATTTTTGTGGCCGTTAATCAAGGATGTTTCTGCAGACCATCAGAAAATGCTCCAAAACTTGGTAGATTCTCCCAAGTCCTGTTTCTAGGTATGTGGAAAGAAACCTCTGACAGCCTGAACTACAGCAGCCTTGTCACCTCCACAGCTGCAACCAGCATCCCCTTACTCTTTAATTATGCTTCATCTCATGCAGACTGTTGGCACTGGTAAGTGCCGTTGGACTTGATACAGCTCCCCTCACATCAAGGGAGGTTTGGATTGGGCTGCTAATCATTATTATATTTAATTATTACATTACTGCATCACTATGGATGCTCTTGTAAAGTCTGACATCTGTGTGACTGGGCGAACGTGTCTGGATCCACTCCGAGCGGGTGTCCCACCAAATGAGATGCCATTCGCCAGATGCAAGCCAGGCTGGGTAAGAAAATGAGCAGCACATGGGGGGAAGGGGGCGGCAGGGGGAGGAAATGTTCGATAACCAGTGAGTGACTCTTTATGACTACGGGGGCTTCTGCTGTCGGACTGTGGTATTGTTGGTGTCAGCACTGTATAACGCGGCCTTATACGCTAGAGGCAAAACACAGAAGCTAAAATATGTCATTTGTAAACAGTCTGGTGCCTCCTTTGGAGGTATTTTTTTCATCATTAGGTGTTGAGTGGTCGCCACATCACACCAGTCTGAGTGTTCATACATGGCATCTCCCAGCAGTACTGCGAGCCCAGGAAAATACCAACATTAACGATTCTGAGGCCAATCATAGTACCAGGATTACCCAACTGATGTGCTCATGACACAAGCCCTGGGCTTCCCCATGTGCTGCGTGCCCCGACAGTCCCTGCTCAACCGCCCGGACCTCCCCCCGCTGCACACCTGGGTGCAAAACCCTGCAGCTCTCCAAGAAACAAGAGGACGAGGGGGAATGGTTTGAAGTTGCACCAGGGCAGGTTTAGGACATTAGGAAAAATTTCTTCACAGAAAGGGTTTTCAGGCAATGGAACGGGCTGCCCAGGGAGGTGGTCGAGTCCCCATCCCTGGAGGTATTTAAAAGAAGGGCAGATGAGGTGCTTAGGGACATGTTTTAGTGGTGGGATGGCAGGGTTAGGTTAATGGTTGGACTTGATGGTGTTAAGGGTCTTTTCCAACCAAAGCGATTCTATGATTCTATTCTATGAAACCAGAGGAGAGTGAGGAAGGCGCTGAATTTTGTATCAAAACCACTGGCAGGGATTGCAAATGATTTTATTCTTCCTTTTCATCTCAAGCTCACCGAAATCCTCTTGCAGAATTTTGCTTCTGCCAGACCAAAAGAAATCCAGGAAGCCTGGTATGGAGCCCGAGACCAACTTGTCACAGCATAAGCGGGGCCTCAATTACAACACATCCGGAAACAGCCGCCGGCTGGTGTGGAAGCAGGGCCAGGGCAGGGCATTTGCTTAAAAATAACTCTTTAAGGGTCGAAGTAGAAATGGGGGTCGTGGCGCTCTAGAATGTTTTGGGTTGGAAGGGTCCCCTAGAGGTCACCCAGCCCAACCCCCCTGCAGGAGCAGGGACCCGCTAACTA
>NW_009259111.1:5318769-5324036 GCF_000687185.1 Egretta garzetta | reverse complement strand
TTGCACTTGGCCTTGTTGAACCTCATGAGGTTCACACAGGCCCACCTCTCCAGCCTGTCCAGGTCTCTCTGGATGACATCCCGTCCTTCTGGTGTGTCAACCGCACCACTCAGCTTGGTGTCATCCGCAAACTTGCTGAGGGTGCACTCGATCTCGCTGTCTAAGTCATTGATGAAAACATTAAACAGCACTGGTCCCAGTACGGACCCCTGAGGGACACTATGTGCATGATGCAGGCAAAGAGGCAAAGGAGCAGAGAGTGAGATGCCCAGAAAAAGCAACTCCAATTGCTTTAGAAAGCATGCAAACCTGTAAATTATACAGTAAGGGTAAAATCTGTGCTGAATTGTAGAAGCCTTTGAGTTGTTTCAACTTAGATTGTTGTATTTAATGTAGCTATGTTTATCAGTGCCATTTCAGGTCGAGTTTGGGAGAGATTTGACCTGCCAGAGGCATTCGGGTCCCTGCCGCAGCAGCAGCCGTCCGCCTCCCACTGCAGAGCCTGCCAAGTCCTCGTTCTGTCTAAAACACCGGTCAGGAGCCTGCCTTTAATCAATGAACCCAAAAAAAAAAAAAGGGAATGACAGTTTTGCTCTGGTTGTGGCTAGCTGTCATAACCAACAAGTTACGACAAGGTAACCCGTATACTTGAATAAGAAAAACAACTGGAAAAGGGATGGGATTTGCTCTGTTGTTGAGGAGTCAGTTGCCTAGTGACTAAAATGAAGGTATTTATTTAAAGTTGTTGGATAAGCCTACCAATACAGGTATTCCAGGAAAGGACGGTGTTTTCTTCACAATTCCGGGAATGAAAGGGAGTTCTATGAAGTGAGGAGATGCGCATCACGGGCACAGTGAGATAAAACTGGACGGATCTGAAATGCGGCACGGATTTGGACAGTTTACATCGACACTAATTTGGCTCCATGTTTTGCAGGGGAGAGTTCTACAAGATCAGTCTAGCAGTAGAAATTACTTAAAGAGATGATCCCTGGAAACTGTTTTTAATCTGAATTTTAGGGCAACGGTTTCACTGTGTCAGTGAAGGTTGTGAGAGTAACAGCTCTGCCAAAGAGAGCATTTAATACACTGTAAAATCCAGCAGCCGATGGTGAATGGCTGAGGCTCCAGCCTGCAGAAACCTCTGTGTAGAAAACCAGTAATTGCCAGGAGGGATCAGGCTGTTGTCCATCATCCGCTGTCTCTGCAGTAGATAAAGGCTTATAAGGAAAAAAAAATCACACAAAACCCTACAGTTTCTAACTAGAGACTAAGCTATCCGTAAGAATTTCTCATTTCTGTGTTGATTAATGTCCCTTCACATGTTTAGAAGTATTATCTGCCTCCTGACCTGTAACTTAAAAATAGAAGTCTCTCCCCTTCTAAGCTCTTGTAATCAGAAAAAAAGAGCAAGGGAATGTGGTTTATGGACTAATACTATCCTGGGTCCTTGAGAAGTTGCTGAGTAACCAGCTGATAGGGGGTAGGATTCCTTCAAAACCAGTTGTGCATGGGAAAATGCAGGTTTATCAGAAGAATGATTCGTATTTCTCCGAAACACTAGGCAAAATGCAAAACATACAGCAAAACGTGCTGTCCTTTACTGAGCATACTGAAAAAAATGCCAGGTACGAGGTCTATCCAGACAGTAGTTTCCTCTGGGTTTATTTTGAGAGCATAGGTGGCACTTCCAGCTTTATTCTGCTTTAAATGTTTGGATAGAAAGCTGTGAGCATGTTGGTAGCTGCTGTTCGGTAATGTGCTGTCTGCAAAATAGAAAGGGCCGTTTCTCCTCCATCTGCCTTGTGCTTCCTCTCCGACACATTCACCGCTCATAGGTGGAATAAAAAGGCGTTTTCTGCTCTTGTCGCGGCGAGGATTCATTGAGATTGCACAAATGCACTGTTCGTCCAGGCCTGCGGTACCTGCTGCTGGCGTCAGGGCAAATACTGTAAGGGGGTGCAGTGGGAGCAGAGCCAGGCTTAGCCCTCTTCTGGTTACACAAATTGCAGGATGAAGGTCGGTGTCTCCCAGGAAACGGCCTGCCACACCGACTGACTGCTAGGTATTACGCTACGGCTGGAAATGAATGCTATTTGGGCTACAAACAGGGAAAACGTAGCTACTTAAAATGGCAGCATCGCCATTGCTTGCAACCAGTGATCATCTGGTGACTTGTTTTCTGAGAGGCACAGCTCCAGAAGCCACAGGAGCACATGAAATTCTTAGGTCTTTTGTTACAAAAAGTAGCTTCTTAGCTCTCTGTTGAGGAGGGGGGGGGGAGCGAGGAAGTGTGATCAGATTGCAAAGCATCCTGAAAGCCAGCAAAACCTGATTTGTATGCACCTGGCATGTAATTGGCTTCAGCCTGCAGCCTCTGAGTGCTGCTGTGCCCTCTGCGAGATCCGGGGTGCTCACAGATGCGGGATGGCCAGCAATCTGAGAAGCAGGAATAGCCCTGTGAATAAAGCTCCCCTTCTCCCTGCTGATCCTTTGCTGACCCTGCTTACCTAATTCCCCCTGCAGGGAGCCTTGGAAAAGACCATGTCCTAGGTGAGTAGTAGTACTACTAAGCTGTTCCCAAGGAGGATGGAGGGACACTATCGACGGGGGAGGGTGTGTTATTGTTTTAATCTTTCTGTATTTGCCTGTATAGGGGTCTATAAAACACCTCATCAGCTCCTTTTTCCAATAACCACAAGCAAGGAGAGTTTAGTATTTGGTATTTTCCTTTTGGTGTATTTTAGAGCTGTTAACTAAGTAGGTTTGGCCCTAGCTGGGAAGCCTACTCCATGCTGGTTTATCAAGCAGAAATCAAGAGCAGAAAACACGTACTGAGCTGTTAAAAAAAGCACCACCATCTCTGATGTTGTTCACAGATGCACCTCTCTGTTTTAACCAGGTATGCGGTACAGGGCAATCATGCAATATGCTGTTTGGCAGATATACAAATGCTGCAAGCTGCTGCTGAGGGAGAAATATTTCAAGCATTAGGGCCTCTGAGGTGGCTGTTCTCTAGGAAAGAGCCAAGGCAGATAAGGTCTGGCCTTTTTTTTTTTTTTTTTTTAAGAGCCTCCTTCTTCACAATGCAATTATTTGATCCCCAACCCATCCGTTTGTAACCCATGTGCTCCTTCTCCAGCTCAGGGGTCCCCTCTCCCCTAGGGCTGCTGCCTCTTCCACAGCTCCATTCACTGCAATTCCATTTGCTTATTTTTTCTTCCCTTTCCATATTGAACAGCACAAAAACAAGTTAAGGCAAGTTTTCCATGTGTGATCAGCAACGTTAGGTCCCCGTGTTTCAATGAACCTAGCTTGAACCCTCTTGAAGATGGATTTTGGCAAGAACAAAGCATGGGCCAGCTGAAAATCAGGACTGGTTGAGATCCCCACCACAAGGCACCCAAATTTTCCAAACACTGGCACAATCCTGCCCTTCAGTTCATCACTACTTCAATTAAAACTTTTTTCTTTACATTCCTAGTGTTGGCCCCACTAGTTGTCTGATTTTTTTTTTTGATTTCTTATATTTATTCAAGTAGCTTTTGTTACAACTTGAGCTTCATCTCCCCTGTTTGAATATTCCTCCCATCCCTTTTTTCCCCCATTTGCCAGTCTGAGATTCTGTATGTTTTGTTACCTCTTCCTTTTACTAAACACTCCTCTTAAAAACACCACATTTGGGTTTGTATAATGGTGAATTTTGCTCCTGGAACAACTCTGCCACCTCTCTTTGGCCAAATTACATGTGCATCGGTTCTTATTAATGAAACATTATCTAGCATGACACAGTATTTAAAATCTATCCAAAAATCAATGTTTAAATGCTTTAATTTTGCCATCACTCACCTGGCTATTGTGCAAAAAGCATTATCCTACTTTTAAAATCACTTCAGGTGTTTTCCTTGTGCAATAAAATTAAAACTGTACATACTCATCTTAATGAGTAACCTTGATGATTTTTTTTTTTATGTTCTCTATGTTATCACTAGCGATTTAAACATGCCACATACTCTGTGGCCAATTAAAACACTCACTGCTCTGTGATTTCTGCTCTACTTGCCACAGTCAGATTGGAACCTGGGTTTGGAGGGGTTTGGGATGGGTGGAGAAGGTGGGATGCGGGATGGCAACAAAGGCAAAAAGGTCTGTGTTTATTCCTGCATGAAATAGGGGAATACATTCCAGTGAAATACAAATAGAATTTTAAGAAACTGAAAGTTCTACCTACCATGGGGATAAATATCTTGAGTATCAAATGAGTCAGAAGTGGTTTTTTATTGCCACCTTTGGTCTGAGAAGACAGGCAAAACCGTCAAGGTATTGAAAGGGCACCTAAGGATCTGCACTGGTTGTTTTAAAGCTGATGCCATTTGCCCCCTTCATCTCGGAGACAGGGCAATTCCGAAGTGCTGCATTGGAAAGGGAATACTAGGTACGAACTGTTCCAGTGCCAAAATCTTGGTTGAAGAGTCCAGCTGTTGTGAGAACAGGAACAGCAGTACAAACATTTCAGTTTTCCCACCCCGGTGTGGTTACCTCTCCCCCTTAGTAGCTCGTAGCTGTTATTAAAATCAGCTGCATTAAGCTCAGCACTGACACTGGAGCTGTGGCTCTCTGGAGCTGAGCAAGTGACCCTAAGTCCTGGTGGGTGGCTTTGGACATGTGTCTCAGTCCCAAAATAGATTTGCTTTTTTGTTGCCCTTTTTCACCTGTTCCTCTCTTGTTTCCCTTGTAACCAGAGGCAGCGTGGGATGTCTCCACAGCCCAGCTTAGCTAGTCCGGAGTTGCAGCTTCATTATCTTGCTCAGCGTTAAGGCCTTCAGAACAGGAGCAGAAGTGGGGCTCCACACACACCCCCTCCATCCAGAAACATGGCAGCACGAGGGAAAATGTCTAGTAGTGCCTCTGCTTATCTGTCTTCCCCCTCGCCACCTTTCAGCTCATTCACCCAAGGTGGGAGGTGAGATTGCAGCCAGATGTGGTGTGAGCTTAACGTGGTTTTGCCTCTGCTCTTCTTTCTGCTGTGGATGCTCAGCAGCCTTGGAGGGGGAGGGAATGCATTCGTGCGAGCTGATCTCTCTGTAGACTTTGGAAAATGGCTCAAACTACTTTTTAGCTAGAACGCTTAGACATGGGAGCCCACTCACCGAGACCTCCTGCACCGCTGGGTGTCACGCTCCCACCCACAGCAGCACCCCAGCGAGAGGCTGAGGGCTGCGCTGGGGGCGGGGGGGGTTAATCCCTTCCAGAAGAAATTTGCTGTA
>NW_009259111.1:5314435-5318586 GCF_000687185.1 Egretta garzetta | reverse complement strand
CCCCCCATCGTTTTACACTGCGACGTGATTTGGGCAGTTCCTGCTGCAAGGCTGAAACGTCTCATGAAGAATTGTAAGGCCATGCTTTGTCCCATCTAAAGCATCTCTTTAATCGCCCTGAAAAATCCACAAATAGCCACTTTCCTGCTTAAGCAGATGCTGTTTCTGGGAATGCCGTCTCCAATACGCTGCTGATGCTTGAGCTGTGGTGACCGTCACCTCTGCGGTCGCTGTTAGCATCCCCGATCGTGGGTGCTGCTGGAGCTGTCCCGCTCTGATGGGGGACAGGGCCCAAACGGTGCTAACAACTATCCTCAGTCCCAAACTCTAGTGGTCCTTGATGCAGGACTGGTTTGAATAAGTCTTTTCCATGAAAATGATTGAAGTTTAAAAAGAAAACCAAGTCATACAAAGAAAAGACTCATGAAAAGACCTACACATCGAAAAAAATGGTTTCTGCATCTAGCACTCAGAAAGGACCAGCTGCTTTATAGACAAAAACCACCCCAAAGAGCCTGTGATCTGGGACCCCAGGCTCCCAGACAGGTGCCTGATGGGGAACTCCCCCACCTGCGCAGAAACCCACTGACTTCAGGGGAGTCTGCACAAACCAGTTTGCAGGAGCAGACCTGAAGCCAGCAACACAGATAAGCAATGGGATGTCAGTTTGTCCATTGCCCTTGATTATATTCTTAGCCCAGCCTCACGCCCTGTGCAATCTTTATTTTCTCTCTACAATGGGGGAAAATGGCCACTCCAGATGTTTTGAAGCTCCTCTCCAAAGCCATTACTGGCAGGTCTCTCTGGAGGGCTGTGCTAACTGTGGGCGAGTTTGTAGTGGGTATGTACAACCTATCCTCTATTTTGGTGCTTCTACCCATAAACGATCTGGAGTTGCCTAATACACTTTAAGCAAATCATCAAGACAAGCAACAACAAAGGCAATGGGGAAGGAAAAAAGCAAATATTGGAAGGACCTGGATATTTTTGAGAAGGATTAAGAGTAATCAAGCTTGGATCTGCAGAGTTTTGTTTTTGCTTTTTTTTCCTGATGAGCCCAAAACACTCCCTGCCCTGCGAGCGCTTCCTGCTTGCTACTTCGGTCGTCTTACTGCCTTTCTCTGACCTTTCTGAGATTCTCAGCTGCCAAGGTCTTATTGGGGCTGTATGTCTGTGAGTTGTTCCATTCCCAAATGGTCTCTGTCTGCATGCTCCTCCTGAACGTGGGAGGAGGCAGGAGGCAATTGAAAGGAGGTAGAAAGAATGGTTTCTGGCCTGCAGAAGTCCAAGATGGTTTGTGAGGTGGAAATAGTTTCTAACGCAGAGATTTCTTCTGCTGCTTCTCACTTCTGAGTGTGGTCCCATCAAAAGAAGGCTGAGGGAAGCCACAGGGAGAGGAAAGGGAGGAGCCTGTGTCGTTGCTTCCCTCCCGCACACTCCCAGAAACCTGGGACTCCTTGGAGGCTGACATAAGGGAAACCTGAAATACGCTCATCCTGGAGGAGCCTGTGATTGCCAGTACGGGTCCTGCTGCTCTGCCACCCTGGGTTATATTCTCCTGGTGTGGCTGAAGCATTTCATATATCCAGGCAGCAGTTGCAGGTGGTCCCAGCTGCACTCCATGTTGTGGCTGGGGCCAGCAACACGAGAGGAATCGCAGCAGCAGTGGAAACCTGTTCCATCAAGCTCTATGTATTAATCTCCTGTCCTAAGTCACCAGAAAGGCAAAAAGGTGTATGCTGGGATTTCTAGACAGCGCTCAGGCTGGAGGGGAAAAAATACAAACCTTGGAGGCCAACTCTAATCCAAATTCTCCTCCTTTAGAATTTGCCAGGGCTGCCTCAGGACACAAACTGGGCAATTACTTAAAGCAATGGCTCAAGTGGCCTGCAGGCTGTTTTGCCTGTGCCAGAGCACCCTGACTGCTGTGGTCAAGGCTGGGATATGGGAGCAGGCATCAAGGAAGAGCATCGCCTTGCAGAGGAGGCATTGCATGCTCCCAAGCTTGCCCCGCTTCCCACCAGGGAGCAGCCTGTGTCGGCACGTGGGCACCCCAGCCATGGAGCAGCAAAATCCAGTCTTGCCTGTGCTGACCAAGATCTTCCAGCTGGCTCTGCCTGCAGCCTGTTGCTTAACCCAGGTAAAACAGCGAACCACACAAAATCAGATACTGAGACACACACGTACACACATGCAGGTGTAAATACATACCATCTATGCACCAAACGTAAACAAAATAATCTCCTCTTGTATGTATTTCAGCACTTCTGCTTTGGTTATTATCCAACCAAACATCTTTGTTGGAAAACTTCTCAGCCTTTTTTTCCTTTTATTACAGAGGACACAGATTTACCTCTGCCTAAGTTTACAAACACCTATGTCAGGTTTACCTTACCCCCACCTAAAGATCCTGCTATTTAATAAGATGTAGGAATTTGTCATTCTGGTTTTAATGTCTCTAAGACACCCAACTTATTGTAGGCTATAATACCAGCACCTTAATGAAAAGATGGATCTATGGCAGCTTGGGCAGCTTTTTTTTTTTTTCCTTGTTGCTGGTTACAGGTGGGGATTTTTTATCCTATTCATAAATTATGCTAATGGCCACAGCACTCCGATCCACATTTGATATCAGGTTTTGAAATGGTTGTTGCCAGTACATCAGTTGCGAGGGTAGACAGAAGAGCTAAGCCATTGCCTTTGGTCAGGTGGCCCTCTCGGCCAGGGGTGCTGCCGTTTTGTTCAGTAACCCTTAAAATGTCTTTTCTAATCACAGTATGCTTTTTCCTGTTCCTTCAGAATGCTTTCTCGAACCCAAATCTTTATTTTCAGGCATCCTATTGTGTGCCCTTGCTATTGTACCTAGCTTTACTCTCCCTCAAGGATGAAACTCAACCTTAACAGCTAATAAAGTCATTTGGGGGACCACGGAACATCAACAGAAGGTAAATGCGAGGTGAAGATGCAAAGTCGGTTAGCATGCCACCCACATGACCAGGACCTACCCAGCTGTGGAGTGCTCTTATCGTACAGAACGTAGCATCCGCTCTGCTTAAAATACACCTCGAGGGTACGGCAGGGGCTGTAACACATTTTACCCCAGTGCTGAACCACGCGCCAGCCCCAGCCATTGCAAAGAGGAATGGTTGCTGCTAGCAGCTTCAAGTGCGGCGCAGAAAGGACCTAAGAAAGAGGGGAAAAAAGCAGGAAAGAGCTTATGCTTGGATGTCTAGGGCCATCTGCCACCGCAAAAGTACAATACTGGATTCTTGAAATGTAAAAATAGATCTCAAAAGAGACATGTTTTAATGAACTGAACACAAAGAAACATGGTCGAAATAAACTGAAAACAGAAGCAAGGTTCAAGGATCTGTTTGTTAAATGAACACCCAAAGCCAGAATATGTTTTTAGTGCTGGAGAATGCTGGCTGTCTGGTTTCTGCTAAAGCCTCCAGTCTCTCTTTGGGATGCATGTGGGAGAAGGAGGGGGTGAATGGCAGCCCTTGTTTGTCCTCTCTTGAGGAATCTAATTATGTATCAATTGATTTCAAAGCCTGGAATAGTAACTCTCTAGAAAACACTCGCTCGGAGACATTGTTCCAATTTTCGCCTGTTGATAATTTATTCACCTCCGGTTTCAATGAGAAGGGCGCTCCCTCATACTGATTTGTGGCCCCCCCCTTCCTCCCCCCCCCCAAACCAAACACATGCACACAGAGCAGCGCTGGGAGGCGAGGGGAAGGTGCCCGGGCAAGCGGGACGGAACAAAACGCGGCTCCTCCATCGCAGGGCTCCCGCTCCCCGCCGGGGCGGGCAGCCCCCACCATGCCCAGCTGCGAGCGGAGGTTCTTCCCTCACTGCCCACACAGCCTGGAGATAATTTGGGGGGCGAGGAGAGCCACACACCCCAGAGGAGCGTTGCCGTCCCGTGGCACCGCAGTGCGACAGGGGTGCGAGGTGCAGGCTGCTGCTGGACTCCTGGTGCTCAGAAAAACCCAAAAGGTTTTGGGAGCCCACCCTCCAGCCCTGGTGCCACCCTACCTGCTCAGGCCAGCCCGACCTGTGGCCACCCTGGGGCTCCCCTCTGCGCCGTGGGTCTGCGGGCCCCCCGCCAGCATCCAGCCACCCCACAGCAGCCACCGTGGAGGGCC
>NW_009259111.1:5303442-5313640 GCF_000687185.1 Egretta garzetta | reverse complement strand
GGGGGGTGGGGGGGAGCTGCCCCCCCCCCCCCCCTTCCCTTTTCATGTATCTACCCCAGGCCAAAATCTTTGCTTTCACTTCAAAATCCCCAAGCTTTCCCGGTTTAAAGGCAAGAGTCATGGGGGAAGGGGGGTAGGAGACAAAAGCTCCAACCCTCACGGTTTTCCATTTCTTTTTGGGCCGTGGCATCCCTGATTATCCCTTTCCTCTCTACCATCCCCAGGGGGAAAAAATTATTAATATTTGCTTTAGAAATATATTTCCAAACAACCCTTTCCCCCCTCTCCCCCGGAATTAAAAGCCCAGCATCTGGAAGCTAATATATCACTAATGCCCCCCTCCTTTTATTTTTTCCCCTTCCCTATTGTCCCCCCCCGCCTTCAAACGCAGACAATTTTGATGAGTGGGTTTTTGTCCGGATGGTTTGTAATGGTGCCTGTTTTGGGGTGTCCCGGGGGGTCCGGGAAGCTTTAATTCGCTCACAAAGGCTCATTTGCAGGTCAATGCCATGGCACACTCGCCTCTCCCCTTTGCCTAAATCTCCTTTTGTTCCCCATCGCCTGCTCCTCATGCCAGATGGCCGCGGAAAATGCTAATTTTCTCTCCCCCCCCCCTTTTTTTTTCTTTTTTTTTTTTTTTTTTGCATTTAATTGCGGCCCTTTGCAGATGGGGGCTGCGGAGTGTGTGCTTCATTCAAATGAGGTTTGCTTTTTGGTTTCCAGGCACGTTTCTAAAAGTCCGATCTGAGTCAGGCAGGGATTAGTTTGACAGGGAAGTGATCAGATTAAAATCCGTGCGTGAGCTCGGCCTCCTCGCTCCCTCCCTTTAAAGCTCTCCTCCTTCCCTGCCTCACCCGCCGCTTTCCTCCTAGGAAAAAGACAAATCCTGCTCTTTCCTGAGCTGGCGCGAGCGATTTAGGGTGGGAGGCAGGGTAGGTTTTGCCTGAATCCAGGGAAAATTCATCTTCTTGGGGTGCTGGGAGAATACGCTTCCCTTAGCTAGCATCTTGCCACCGGTAGCGTCATAAAGCTGGATTTGGCGTGAAAATAAGTGCTTTCTCTCTTTTTCAAACTTCCTCTCAAAAAGGCAAGTGTTGCTGTTGATGGGGAGAGGGGAGCGGGTGCCACCGTAGGTCTGGGTAGCTGAGGGTGGCGATGGGGACCGGGGCGTATGGAAGGGCAGCCGTGGGCAGCTGCTGGCGCTGCAGCGTGCAAAACCCCAGTCGGGAAGAGATGCTGAGAGAGGTGTGCCCTTCTCCTCGGTGGTCTCCAGGGTCTCACTCAGGTTTAGTAGGATGAGCTTGTCCCCAAATGTGGCCTTTGAAATGCCTTAAAAGCGGCCACAACTAAATGCTTGCTCTCAAGAAGGAAAAAAGTGCAAAAAGAGCAAAAGTGGGGGTGTTCCCCTCTTTGCAGACGGTTAGACAATGCTTGCAGCAATTGCACGGGATGAAATCCAAACTCCTTCCCCCCTCTCCTTTTTCAGGGTGCAGGTTAACGTGTCTCATTGCGTGCTGGCAAGGGCTGCTGCCGCTCAGCTGCACAGGGGTAACTCAGGGCAGCACCATGGGCTGGGGTGCCCCTTCCCCACTCCCAGGTTTGTAACTTGGGGGGCGAAGGACGGGAGGCTGTGCTCCTCTTCGTCACCCAGCAGCAGGATGGCGTTGCCCCTGGGGTAGGAGGTGTGGGTTTGGCTCCTGGTTTTTCAGCTAGACAGGAGGGTTATTCAAGGTGCATCAGCTGGGTACATTGCAACTGCTGCGCTGCTAACCCAGCAAGCAAAGCCCCCGGTTCCTTTGCCCTCAGCCCTGTTTTTAAGGTATTTCCTGCATTTTCTGTGGTGCTGTGGGTTTGGAAGTGTGTTGTACAGCAAATCCCCCAAGGGTAGGAAAAGCCTAGGGATCTGCCCCGCGTGCAGGTGGGTTAGGCACCACCGAGCTTTTCAGCCGGGCCGAGGCTGGGGCCCTGGGGTGCGCAGGGCAGTTCGGAGGGAGAACAGAGGTGGCACCTTCACAGAGCAGTAGCGTTGTGGGGGGGAAGAGTCACAATCTGGGCTCACAGAGGTACACGGGCCTCTTAAAAACGCTACAAGCTCGTTCCTGTGATGGAGGGGAAGTGGGAAAAGTATATTAATGTTAGGAAAGTCTTTGAAACTATTTGACAGTGCAGGGAGCCAAACTTATCAGACAGCTTATCATTTTCTGTTCAGTCACAAATATATACTTTATTTTTCGTGTATGGTTTGTTTTGGTAGAGCAAGGCGCTGATGTGTTCTTGCTGACTTTGGAGCATATGAGCCAACTGCTTTGCCTGACTTCTCCTTAGTTTTCTGGCTTAATTAAAGCCAGCCTGCAAATGCCGACCCAGGTGTTAGGCATGCTGGCAAATTGCTGGCACAGACACCTGGATCTGTGTCCGCAGGCTGGGGAAGCTGCTCTGAAGCAATGGTTGGCTGTCAGGTAGTACAAAATGGTTTTTTATATATATATATATACACACACATGCATTTTAAACTTCTGGGTTTTGAATAGTCTGTATATTGTGATTTTTGGAGCTTAAGAAAAGCACCTGTTAAAAAAAAAATCATCATCTGTTGTGATTTGATTGTGGCCTAAGAGAGAAACTGCAGGCTTCAGCTGTGGGGCTTGTGGGTGAGGAGGAATTAAGCGATGCCCCTGCCTACCAGGTAGGACTCCGAACTGGGGGTGGGGAGGGTGCGTGCATGCATGCCGTTTCCTTTTTGCTTCTCTCGCTGCTGGGGAATCACAGCTCTGGATTGAACTGATCTGTTAAAAATGAACAATTGCATTATACTGGATGTTAGGGCTTAATAACTCATTGTGAATATGGTCTAATGCAGAAACAGCCATTCCCTTTGGGACAACTAGCAAAAATAAAAGCAAAATTATAGTAGACAAAGATTTAACCCTAGTATCCCTTAAATCTTTAGCAATTATTTCTCTCCTCTCTCTCTTTTTTTTTTTTAAATTTGGATCAGGGAGGGGCAAATCCCATACATTCTGGATTTTTGTTTAAGTTAGATTTGTTTCTCTAAGAATTCAAGAACATTTATTTGCTTAAAGGCTTGCCAGTAAAAAGGCCCCAGGTCTAATCCCCTTTCTGCTACACACCAATGAAACTTAGGAAACTCTTTGACTATTGACTTTTTCACGTGGAAACCGATCTGCTGAAAGTGAAAAGAAACCATTTCTTGGAGGGGGGAAGAAAAACCTCTGTGAAACACTGTTTTGAAGAAGTCGTCGTCCTTGGCCTGTGGAGTAGCAGCAGAAGCAAAGGCTTTTTGATCCTCAGATTTGTAAACTTGTAGACATAATAATGCCATTTCTCTAGTGTTAGCAGGTGTCCTGTCTGGAAGTTGCTGCCTCAGCCTCCAGCAGAGCTGGGAATTAGAAAATTGTCTGTCTTTCCTGAACCGTGAAGTGCTGCTCTTAAATAAAGGCCAGGTCAGATGTTAAAGGGACATTCTTGTCTCCTGAAGCCGAAATAATCTACAGTCACGTCGAGAAATGAAGGCATCCTCCTCCCAAAATGGTCAATCTCTTTATCTCCTATTATAGTCCGCAGGGTCAAGAAAAAAAACCCTTCCGAGCTGATGTTTGGCAATATTTCTCCGCAGCCTGTAATTATCCCAGTGCTGTGTAGCCGAATTTCAGGGAAATATGATAATTGTGAAAGTTTTATTCCTTCCTTTTTTTATTTCCCTCCCTGTTGTTGTCCTTCCTCTGACAGAACAGTTCCGTGAACACAGGTCAAGCTTCAAATATAAATCCTGTATTTTCTCTCTGCTTGTTAATAGCTCTGAAATGAAATTAGGATTTTATTTTTAATTCATTAAATACGGTTAAAGAGAATTTTTGCACCAAGTCCTCAAAATCCTCTAGACAGGCACAAACCCCAAAACCAACAAGCACATCTTCTAATCGGCAGCTAATTTTGTCTGATGAGGTGTCTTTGCGCACTGTGTTTGATGGGTATTTGGTAACAGTGGTTATTCTGGAAATTATCCCCAAATCTCCTGCTGTATGCCCCTGCAGAGGCGGGTGCTGCTGCTTGGAGCTCTGCTGTCCTGTGCTGCACAGGAACTGCTGCTTTTATTTTATTCAGGCTGTAGAAAGGCTGTGCCTGGCCATTTCTCGGGGGAGCACCTGGCTCGGGAGTGGTGCGGAGGAGGAAAATGGGTTCCCCTTATCCCCACCAGCCATGCCCTGCTGCCCCGCTTGTGCCCCTGGGTGCTGGAGGGGGAATGTGAAATTTGGCAGGGGGGTGGACTTTGTGTCAGGGAGGTGCCTTTTGTCATCTCAGCGCAAATCACACACGCGTGTTCCCCAGTGCTGCCAAACCCCTGGAACATCCAGCAGCCTGCTGCACTCCCTGGGCTCCTCACCCGCATGGCATGGGGCAGTGGTCCAGCTCCAGCTGGTGGAGAGGAGGGATGAGAGTCTGGGAGTGTGGAGGTTGGTTTCAGGTACCACCACACACTCTCTGGCAGCTCTCCGGGCAGAAAAGCCTGGTCCTAAGAACTCCAAAAGGTTTGGTCATGTCATGAAAGGCAGGCATCCTTCTCTGGAGGGATAGGCATCTGGAGGCCCTTGGTTAGTGGGATGAAGAAAGAGGGTTGGCCTAAAGATGCGCAGAATAAAATGGAGAACCAGGTGCCAGGTGCTTACTCTTCTGGGTGAGAGCAAAACCTTCAAAAAAAAATAAATTGCAAAGCTTTTGGGGCCACCAGCTAGTGGATGGGATGTGTTAACTAAAGCTGTGTTAACTAAAGCTAGAGCCACACTTGAAAACTTCTTGAATGAAGGCCCTAGTTTAGCTTGGCTAAACCAATTACCCTTGGATGTATGAAAACAACTGAACTTGTGCCCATTCTTTGCTGGGGTAAATTGCTGTAGGCTTCAGGTCCCAGTATGTCTCAAGCTGCTTGATGTGACCCAAACAGGCACTTTTCCTCAGTATTTTCAATTAAAAACGGATGGGACGGTGGTGGTGTATTCTTGGGGGAGAGTGGTTTTGGTTGTGTTAGTTTGTTTTTAAGGTGGCTGGTTTGAGTACGTATTGCCCCCAGCTCTCACAGAGAGCGGCGTGCAAGAGGAACTGCGTGCTCGTGTCCCTCTAATTCAATATTGCTCAAAACCGGCCCCCATCATAGCATCCTCCAGCTCTGAGAAACTCTTCTCCTTCCCCCCACCTCATAGCCAGGCACTGCGGTGATTTCCTAGGCTTGCTGTGATGGCAATGGTGGTGGACACCATGGCCTGGGGTGGAGGTGCTGCGCCTGCAGGAATCTAGGAGGTTGTTCCATCTCCCCCCATCCTGGAGAGTCAGCAGGGAGTGGATGGGACTGATGGGTGACAGGCAGGGGAAAAAAGATGCGGCGAGGTGAAAAGGCTTGTCAAAGCTCAGGTAGTGATCTCTGTTTGTGTAGGGGCTTAAAAAAAATACTTATTGTTTTTTAGGTTCCTGTTCCTTGGTTACATCCAAGAAATACTCTGGTGTGTTTGATGCAGAGCAGGCGAGGATGAGGGAAGAAGGGGCCTTGGCTCTGCCCCCTTGTGTCTGTGCTCGATGATAAAATCTTTTAATTAAATGATCGCATTGAGTGCACAGAGTGAACGGTGCTCACTTAATGAGCAGTTGCTCAATTTTGTTTTTCTTGCCATTCAATGGACGGTGCTATGTCTTATTAACTGCGCACTATTCAGACCCTGCTCAAAGACATTATTAATTTCCCTGACAGACTTATACGGTGCTGCTCACGATAGTATCAGAGAGCTTTCCCAACATGAATGGATTAAAATATAAACGGTGAGTGTTATTATCCGTTTAATGATGGGGAGCCAACATAAAAAGAGATGGGAGCCAATAATTAATTTGGAGTGCTGGTCCAAAGTACCCCATAGCCAATCCCTTCTGAGCCCTGAGTTTCATCTGGTCAAGAATGCGTGCAGAGCCCAGAGCTTGGTGACCCCAGCTGCAGCTGTGGATGCTCAGTGCCTTCACAAGTCGGACCCAAGCGTCTCCTACCAGATGCTCGAAAAAGGTGGGCACAATTAGTGGCTGCTCGTGGAAACTTCAAGCACCTTGCCTGGGACTGCACGAAGCCTCTGTGGCTCAGGTCGGGAGGAGCCAACTGTTCTCTGAAGAACAAAAACCTGCATCCAACTGTTGGCATTGGATTAAGCGCGAACCCATCCTGCAGGCCCTGGCTTTATTTTCTCAGCTTTGCTGGCAGGAGTTTACCCAGCAATTTCCCCTTTGCTGCACAGCCCAGATTCAATCTGCAAGGGAAAGCGCTGCGTGAAGTGGGTAGCGTGTGTCCTGGGGGATGAAATGGTGTGCATGCCTGTGAAAATGCGCCGTGAGTGAAGGACCTGGGCTGAAACCATGCAGACAGCTCAGGCACCTCTGAAACTTGAGTGTTTCCTTCCCAGTCCTCGTTCAGCACGACACATGAGCATAGTGCCTGCGTGAGAGAGCGATGAGTATGCTCAAGCGAAGCTGGCAGGGGAGAGTAAGTAATCCTGGGGTGATGTGAAGCCTAGCGATCCCTCAGCAGGGCTGGGGCATTTTAGATCCCACGCTGACCTGGGCCACAGGGATAAAAAATAGCAGATTATCACTAGCACCCATCTGTATGAGTTGAGGGGAGGGATGGGACACCTGGGGAGGTTTAACCCCATGCACCAGTACAGGCTGGGGGCTGACCTGCTGGAAAGCAGCTCTGCCAAGTGGGACCGGGGAGTCCTGGTGGATGACAAGTGGACCATCAGTGTGCCTTGTTGCCAAGAAAGCCAATGGTACCCTGAGGTACATTAAGAGGAGTGTGGCCATCAAGGCAAGGGAGGTGGGCTCCCCGGTTCAACATGGGTGAAGAACTGCTAGAGAGAGTCTAGAGGAGGGCTACAAAGATGGTTAGGGGACTGGAGCATCTCTCCTACAAGGAAAGGCTGAGGGAGCTGGGCTTGTTTAGCCTGAAGAAGAGAAGACTGAGAGGGGATCTCATAAATACTTACAAATATCTCAAGGGTGGATGTCACGAGGATGGAGCCAGAGTCTTCTCAGTGGTGCCCAGCAACAGGACAAGGGGCAGTGGGCACAAACTGAAGCATAAGAGATTTCAGTTGAACATGAGGAAGAACTTTGAGGGTGACAGAGCCCTGGCACAGGCTGCCCAGGGGGGTTGGGGAGTCTCCTTCTCTGGAGATATTCAAAGCCCACCTGGACGATGTCCTGTGCAACCTGCTCTGGGTGAGCCTGCTTTAGCAGGGTGGTTGGACTGGATGATCTCCCGAGGTCCCTTCCAACCCCTGCCGTTCTGTGATTCTGTGATTACTGGCTGAGTTTTGTGGGTGTTTGCTGGTAGCAGAAGTGTGTTGGGACCAGGCAGCTGCTGAAGGAATGAGCAGAATATAAATATAAAAAATCTAGAAAGCAGAATATAAATGCTGTGGCCTGTTCCCTCCTCTCCCTCCCCTCATGCACACTAGCAAAGTTTGGTGCTCTCTGCCCAGCATCTTCCAGCGTACCCCAGCCTCAGCTGTGCTTCTGCTCCACCGGCACCCCGTTATCCCCATGCTAGATGTTTTCTGGTGCTGCCCCCGCCTGATCCCTGCCTCCTGTTCCCTCTCCCTGCATCCCCATCCTATAGATTAGAACCCTGTGACACCACAGATGCAGATGTGAGGCTGCTCAATGACCACTGGCCACCAGTTTTCCTAGAGCAGAGGCTTGGCTATGTGGATTGGGGAAAGTGGCTCCAAAATTTAGTTTGTCCTGTGTTTGAGCTATTTTTTTTATCTCATAGCAGAGTCTCCTTCAGGGCTTTTATATTCTGCACAGCTCATCTAGCTGTTTAGCGTCTTTCTTTCTGCCTTTCCTCCCCCCCCCCAAAATCTGTCCCAACAAAAGTTTCTTGGAAATATAAGACTAAAAATCCCCCTTGATTTAAACAAACAAACAAACAAACAAAACCATTAAGTTCCTTTCATTGTGAATTTCACCGCTGACAAAGAGGTGGCGTGAGCTTTAGTACCAGGTACCATGTGGCGGGAGAGGAGATGCTTGATTCTCCTCCTTTCCCTGTGAGTCAGAATAATGGATATAATCCCATCCTTTCATCTTACGAAAAGATTTTTGGGTTGTGTTTTGGCCTGCTTTGTTCCAAAAACGCTCGTCAAGAAGAACGTTTCTGAGAGGGTACAGGCTAGCGGAGGGGAAGGCATTGGAAAACCATTAAGAGTCTATACTGCAGCAATAGGTGACAAGGTGGCTAAAAAAAAAAAATTTATCTCCCTGAATAATTATTTTATACTCCCTGATTAGTTATTTCATGTATATATATGTGTGCGCTTGTGTATATGCATGCACTCTTCTAAGTTTCTCTGCTTAAATGTGGTCAATTCAATTTCCGTCTCCCCCATCCATCTTTGCCCGGATCTCCCCATGTAGCCGTCCTGCCAAGCAATCGCAACTCGTTGCAAGTGAATTGGGTATTAGTGAATTTATTTGATTTCCGTACCCAAACATAGGAAATAATTCTTTAAAAATGACGGGGTTTTCCCCGTCCTGTTACCTACATCTCCCGCTCATTAGCGACAAATATTTGCTCAGGAAGTGGAAAGCAGCTTTTTGTTTATTTTAAGCGATAATAGAACAAGTTTTGGCCTGGAAAGAAAAGTCGCAGCTAGGAAGGAGACTGATTCCCAGTGTCAAGCATATGTCGCATTCAACTAACTGAAGTGGCTTAATTACTGGTAGATGCTGCCGCGCTCATAAAGATAGCACTAATCTTTTTGCCAAGATTGCTCGGTGATAATTGCATTTCCTAAAAAAACAAACCAAACCAACCCAAAAAACCAAACCTGGAAGACTTTCTCCTGCCACACTTCCATCCCAGTCTTCCTGCAGTGCCCTTTCCCTTTAGGTACCCACCGCAGGATTCACATCGAGAGATGCTCGTGCGAAACAAATCTCTGGAGGTCCAGCAACGTTAATGCCCCCATCTCGGTCTCTCTTGGGGCAAGGGAGGAACTGCGGTAGCCATCCCCCAAACGTGCAGCTCTGTTCCTTGGGAGAGGGAGCGGTGGTGATTTGGGGTAGATTATTCCTCTAAACGCACAGCTAGCTTCAGCCTGGGATTAAGGCGGCTCAGATAACGACCTGACTTTTTGTAGCTGTAATGAGTGGCAAGCTCGGTCCTTCAAGACCTCTGATATTTTGAATCCTTTCCAAAAATATTCCTGTCCTCAAATCCAAAGTGGAATTTGGGATTTACCGCTAAGGGGTAAGTGGGTTGGCGGTAACAACCGGCAGCCTCCCTCCGCTTCTGCCTATGCATTCTCATGATAAACGGCACTTTAAAGCCCCTCTGACAATGAATGAGTCCTAGTTAAATATTTCAAGAACTTCTTTACATGGTTTCCTCTGATGCATGTACTGTTGAGACATCTGTCTTCCGTACTAATAAAGTAGTCTAGATTTAAAATGAACTTCATTGGATTGCTTTGAAACTATAGGCACATATGGTTCATAATTAGCTGGATATCTCTTATAGTTAAATGATTTTTTTCTCTCTCTCCCTCTCTCTGTCGCCTATTCGCATCAATAATAGAAGCAAACAAAGTTCCAATTGTTCCCTGTTGCGGGACATTATGTGCCTGAATAAATGGATGTTGGCTGTGTCTACATGGATTTGCCATATGGCTACAAAGGCCGAAAGAATAGGGGCAGTGTGCTTTGTGCCGGGGCGAGGAGGGCCGGCCGGGCTGGGTGGGGCTGGGGGGACTGGCTGGGCACCCCTCGGGGCAGGCGGCGGCTCCTCCGGACGAGGTATTTGGGAGCTCGGAGCAGGGATCTTTCATTGCAGAAAGTCCTATTATTAGTTGGGGGCTGGGACAATGGAGGTCCCAAAGGCACCTGCTTTCATGAAAGCAAGAGAAAAGCCCATAAATCCTGGAGGATCCAGCTGCCTCACTCCGGGTATTGTTGGCTTTCATAAGGAAAGGGAAAAGCTATTTTTCTTTTCAAAGGGGGGGAAAATCGTATTGAGTCAGCGGCCACTGATGCGGGCGCGTAAAATAATCCCGTTCTGATTAAGCGATCATGGAGCTGGAGGTAATCAATGTTACTTTTACAGCCAGGAGCATTTGGCGGCCGTGACGGGGCTGGGGGTGGG
>NW_009259111.1:5301612-5303422 GCF_000687185.1 Egretta garzetta | reverse complement strand
GAGCACTGCGGGGGCCGGTGGAAGATGATGCGGATAAACCCTGAGCCTTATTCACCCTGAGCCTTATTCTCTTGCCTCCCTCCCCCCTCCGTGACAGAGCATCTTTGCAGAGCTCATAGGGCTGGGGAGCGATGCCCCCATCCCCACTGGGTCCAGCATGGGAGTGCAGCACTCCAGGGAGGTGACAGGGTGGGGAGTGGGGTCTGAAAGGGACAAATCTGTCCAGCCAGGCCCTGCAGCTCTAGGACCCCTGTCGCCCTCCCGCACCCATGCTCCCCATCAGTGTTCTCCAGCACCCCAATCCTTGTGCCACCTGCACCTAGGACCAGATCTGGTCTGTTCCCCCATCCCTGAGCAGCACAGGCTTTGGGACCCTGAGCAGGGTGCGTGCCCTGGTCCCATAGGGCTGCGTGTGGATCCCATGGCTTTAACCTGCTCCCAGGCCAAGGGGAGGGGCTCCCCCCCCCCAAAATTGCCCAGGGGTGTGTGGTTGCCACAGCACTGCCACAGACGCATTAATACTGTAATGCTGGGCATTTTTGCTGTTGGGAGGGTTTATTTTGTCTGTTGTTTTTCTTTTTTCCCCTCTTTTATGGCGAGATGTGGTTTCCCAGCACTGCTGTGCATTTGCCCTGTAAATCATTGCTGGGCTTGGGCAAGAGGTACCAGGAAGTGTTTCCCTGCAGTAGCCACCGCTTGGAGCTCCGGGTTGGGGTCTGAGGGCCCACGCTGGAGACGAGGGGGCTTTGCACACCCCCCCAAAGGCAGGGGAGGGTCCCTCAGTGCTGAGCACACTGTAGGGCTGGAGGCACCAGTCACCCCCCTAGGCTGGCCCTAAGTGAGTGAGGCAGCACTCCCAGCCCTGATGCAGTGCAGGGGGCCCTACCCCAGTACAGCCAGGTCCTCCAGGGGAGTCAGATACAACTTCGGTAAGAAAAAGAAGGAAATGGTTAAAACCAAATCATTGTAAAGCGTGCTGAAAGGCCGAATTCAGGGCACGATGATGGGTGCATGCTCCCATCACAGCATAGTTTTTAAGGGAAAACTCCCTTCCCCTCCCCACTGCACACAAGCTTTGCACTGCAGAGGGGGCAGGTGGAGGCCTGCTTCAGGGTGCCCAGTGCCCCCCAACAAGGCAGGGCTCCCCTACACCCCCCAAAAGCACAGAGCTGGGCTTGGCTCCACCACCCCGACCCCCCCCAGGCTCCCGCCCACCCCCTCCAGGCTCCCACCCCCAGCACACAGCAATCAGCCTTGCAAGGGTTTCCTGGATTTTCTTTTTATTATTTATTATAAGTTGTGGTGTTATTTGCAATGGCAGTGGTACAAACAGGCTCAGGGACCATTGAAACAGATTTGTCTTCAAGTAAAGTCTAAAAAATATTTTGATTCATAGCTACATCTTGTGAATGCAAAAAAAGTTCCCACTATAAAAATAAATTTACATTTTGTAAATAACAAAAGCAAATATAGTGCCCTTTGGCTTAACCAAAAGAAAAAAACCAAACTATTGGATGTCAAAGTTATCCACATTTCTGACATAAATAGAAAATATAAGTTAGTATAACTCTTAAAAAAGTTTTGTACAAATATACACTTGCTTTTTTCCTTTCTTTCTTCTTGCACTGAGAGATCAGCAGAGATTAAACATTTCATATAAATGACTTTTAAAGCTTTACACTTGTGGCCAGTGTACTCACATTAGGCATAATACATTTCTATATAAAACGTAATACATTGCACAGTTGTACGTTAACACTGCTCCGTGCGCGGCCGCGGCCGCCGGGCAGGCGCTCTGGCTCCGGCTCCC
>NW_009259111.1:5299008-5300153 GCF_000687185.1 Egretta garzetta | reverse complement strand
GGGGTTCGGGGCGGGGGAGGTGATGCGTGTGGAAGCGAACGGGATCGTTTCTGGCTCGGGGTTTTTTATTACGCCGCTGCAAAACAAAGCGAGATGCTTGCAGATTTCAAAACAAGCTGAAGGCTATTTTTAAAAATAGGGCTTCTCAGCTGCATGGAAGTAATAAGTTGCAGCCTTACTGAATAGAAATACATGAAAACCACAGCATTTTCCTCTCCTAACTTTAAAACCCACATAATACATGTTTGTTCGCTGCAGATGAACTAATCTCGCTATTGTGTTGCCAGGGATCAGCTGGCTTGTGCTTTACATTTTCTGCAGGTCACTGCAATCGTTGCCTTTTGTCGTTTTGGGATGGGGGGGGGTATGAAAGGAAAAGGGGGGGAGCGTAACTGACACGGTGCTAAAATTGGGCCCAGAACATCACCGTAATTTTGATGCGCGCCTTGGAGGCTTGTTGCCCCAGCAAGCTTTTCATCTGCAAAACAAGGGAAAAGATGGACCCTTACTGCTCTTCGCACAATTGGGCGCACCCTGGCTCTCCCTGTACCTAGGGCTCTGGCCTCTGGGAAACTCAAACCCTTGAGCAAAGACAGCTTGGATAAAATCAATTTTAAATCGTAGGGGTGCGATGGCTGTGCAGAGACTGCCCAAGTGTTGGCTTACTGCAGGGCTGGAGAGGTCACAGCTTTAGGACCCTGAGGGCAATGGTGACTGGCAGGCAGGTGCCTGCTTCAAGAAGAGGGGCAACAGTCTTTGCACCCCGTGGAAAGCCCTTCCTTTTCCCCAGCTGGGCCAAAGGAACGCATCTTCCTCCATGCTGTTTCCACAGTCAGCCCATGTCTGTGATGGAGCAGCCCTCCAGTGCCGCTGAGGGCTCTCGCTCCTGCCATTGCCGTGTTGGTGAGGAGCCTGGGGCAGCCAGGGCGGCTCCCACAGGCTGGCAGGTACTGCACCTTCAGTGGTGCTCCCAAAGATTGGCCCTGCCAGGAGAGACCAGCAGGGCCCATGATTTTGGACCCATGGACCTGGTGGTTGGCCGTGGCTGGTGCAGAGAGGAGATGACAGCCTGGCTTACAGCACAGGAAGGGTTTTTCCATGCTTGGACTGATAAGCAGCAAGACACTGCAGCAGTTTTGAGCTCC
>NW_009259111.1:5295187-5298970 GCF_000687185.1 Egretta garzetta | reverse complement strand
CTTTGCAGTCCGGAGAAGAAGAGGCAGCGAATGTCTTCAGGGTGCAGATCCCTGCTCACTTCCTGGGCAGGCGTAGAGTCATGCCTGGCAGAAGACTTTGCCAGCTGACGGTACAGGCAGACCACTCTCATTTCACAAATAGTGGTAGCACAGGTATTTTAGGATATATAAAGGTTGGGTTTTTTTAAGATACCAGTTTAGATGTGGTGTTCTCAACAGGTATTCTTGGTTTCCCACATAAGCTGGACCACAACCTACCGATGTGGTGATTTGGGGTAAATATAACCAGACTGTCCTTTCCTTCCCAAAATAGCCCTCGAGGGTAGCCACGTGGAGGTCTCCTGGCCCAAAGGATGTCATTCAGTGAGCGGGTCATGAGAAGGCTCTCCTGGTACCTCGTCGCTAAAAGCACATCACCTTCAAAAGCAGGAGGTGAGCATCACTTAGCAAGAGTTCAGCCAGGGAGAGAAGGGGTGGGTTCTGGGCCAAGCTGGGACGATAGGGGAACATGTTGAACATGGCACAGTGTTCAGCTGGAACTTCTTTCGGCAGCCATCAGACACACCTCTCAGGATGTAGGATGGGGTGGTTTTAGAAATAAATGAGCTATGCGGAGAAAATGCTTCGAGTTCCTCCAGAAACCTGCTGAAAAAGTGCCCTCTATTCAAGACGTGAGCCAAATGGCAGTGGCCGGGTCCCCACAGACAGGGGCTCTTTGTGAGGAGCCCTCGTGAACCTGCTGCCGTCCTCCCCCAGCGCCGGGAGAGGCCAGCGGCCGCCTTTCCTGTTTTCTGCCTCCTCGGTTTTATACATTCCTGCGACGCAAGCTGAGCGAGCAAACCTCCCTGCTATTTGCAAGATGTGGGCGTGCCCTCTGCAAAACCCACATCGTGGTCCTTCCAAACCGTTTTCAGAGGTTAGCCAATATTTACGCAGTGCTTGAGGGATGCTAGGAACTACGGTTTGAACAGGAAAGCATTTTCAGGGGTTACCTCGTGTTTGAGGCCGCTTCACCTTCCAGCTCACCTGGGAGGTAAAGCAGCTCGAGTTTGAGGTTACCGGCTCTTTTTTTTCGACTCGTCTTTCTCACTGCCAACGCTCCCCATGTCTTTGACCTGTTTGTTTGGGTTTTTTGTCCCATTAGACGCTTAGGTTTTAAGCTGGTGGTGATAATGCTGGGGACTTTCCACTCAACGGTCGCCAGTTCTAGCAGTGTCCGTGCTCCTCTTCTGTGTGGAGGTAGAGAGCATCCAGCCCATTTGGGGAGGAAATACTGCCTGCATGGAGAGATGTTTTTAATTTAGTGAATCCGTGAACTCTAAGGCCAGAGGGTATGTTATGATCCTCTAAACCAGCAGTTTGCCTAACGCGAGCCACAAAATCTTACCCATGAGCTCCCACCACCGAGCCCATTAGCTTCTTTAGAAATTTCTGCTCCAGAACGCTGAGCGGAGTAATTACCACTATGGTTAGAACAATGCTCCATAAGAATGAAACATTGTTGCTCAAAATATCCAAGTCATATCTGCTTGTGTCAGAAAAAAAACAATGACTTTTAACCAGCGTGTTATTCCTGCCGGCTGCTCCGCTTCGAAAGGGTGAGGGGAGAGAAAGCAAACTCCCTTATGGCTTCAGCAACATTGCAAAGGGGTTGCGGTGGCAGGAGGTTTATTGCATTTGACTGTTCCTGCTTGGAAAGAGTCCAGGTTGACTGTCAGAGGCAGGGCTGCATCTGATGCCTTGGAAGACAGGGGAAGCAAGGTCCTTGCAGTATAAACCGAGCAACGAGTAACCGAGGAAGTCTGGAAGTTAGGAAGGTAAGTAAGAGAGAGCCTCAGCGCCGTCGTTCTGACAGGGCTGGTTGTTGTGGAGCTCCAGCGTAACTTCTGCAGCACAGGGGGCCTGCTGAGACCTGGAGTATGGAGATGAATGGGTGCCCATGACACGGTGCCACGGAGGAGCACTCCTCCATCTTCTGGAGAGTCTCGGGGTGAACATCTCCTGCAGGAATTGTCCTCAGCGTGCTGCCGGACAAGCAAACCCATTGTTGGGTTCCCAAGGCTGGAAGGTTTGTGCTTTGCTCCCTTCTCATTTCCTTTAATACACCGTTATCATATATGCTCAACAATGTTTACCTCTGGATTCTTCAAACGCTATCCGATCCCCATGCAATTGCTTTATTTCAGAACATGTTACATCCCATAATTGCTTTAGCAGAGACTCAGGCCAGTAAACATCGGTACTTCATCTCCCACACACTTCTCTCTTACTGGGCTTGCGATCACGAGCAATTTGCCATTTTGCATTTATACCAGTGGCAATTTTGTGTGGTATTTTGGAATCCTGCTTAAAGAAACCAATTGCAATTAAAGTTCAAGTTAGCGCAGACTGCCCAAGCTGCTCACAGAGCGTTTCTCACCAGCAAAGTAACTCCTTGAATTATTAAAGCTGGTGTACATTCAGAATTTTCCATTTCTGGACACGGTCATAAAAAGTCAAATTATTAGATTTGATGGCTAGGCCAAACTATGCTAGTTCAGGCGTTAAAACAGGAAAAGATGATCTGAACAGAACCCTGAAAAAATTCTGGGAGTTTTAATTCAATTTGAATTGCTTTCATTGCACTCTCAAAAATACGCAAAAGCTAACATTGCAGAAAAATGCTTAATTTCATTTCATTTCCTTTAATTGTTTTTTTTTATTATTCTTGCTGTTCTTGGCTGTTACCAGAAGAGCTAGCCTTGCTGTCCAGCTGCTGCGCATCATTAGGGTAGCACAAAGGTAGCAGTGAATTTAGCCTCATCTATTGAGGGACCTGCCAATGCACCAGGGGCCGTCGCATTCTCTCCTCACAGTCGTCTTTTTCTCTTTCCATCATGTTGTCTCACTAGATGAAGTCCACTCGCCATCTGGCCCTTCGTGACTGATTGGAAGCCTGACCGGTTTGCGGGATGCTCTCCGTGAACGGCAGTGTGGCAAGCCTTACCGACACCGTGCTGTTAACTTGGAAAGCAGGCTGGGAATGGCGGGTACCAAACAGCATTTGGGGCTCACAGTGCAGACCTGGGGGGTGGCGGCTCTTTTTTGCTGACTGTCTGTGTAGTCGTATTTGAGCTGCAGTTAAACGCTCCATGTATTCATACTCCCTGCTTTTCTGTTGGTGTCATTTTTGTGAAAGTCATGCTCCTCGCGCATAGGTACTGTTCGTTGCCACTCTGTATCGAACAAGAGGTTTGCATTTTGCTTGTTTTGACATTCCCCTTGCCTTTCATCTTGATCCACGGTAATATTGTTTTTGGAGTAGCTTTTCATAGGTTATTTCTACTTTCTGTAGGGGGGCGGGGTGGTGGTGAAGGGGCCATTGCACAGGTTTTATTTTTGGTTTCATGTTTCTTAAGTAAACAGGTTTTTCAATGCTGATAGTCTTGGACAAGTCCTGAAGGAGATTGTTCATGGCCTGGACCGTTGCAGAGGGGAGGTGCCTGCTCCAAAACCAAGCCCAAGAGCAGTGGTAAGCGCATCAGGAGTACCTTCAGATGGATCCCAGCACACACCTAGGAGAAACAAAATGTAAGAGTAAGAAAAAAAAAAAAACCCAAAACGCTAGAAGATGCTTGAAATTAGACTATGAAAGCGACAGACTTGCAAAAAGTGGAGGGTGGCTGAAGAATCCTGATGATAAAGACCTTAGAGACAGTTTCAAGGGAGGGTAAATGATTTCAAGGGAGAGTAGATGATTTCAAGGGAGAGTAGATGAGTCCAACATCTTGGTTGCCCCAGCCA
>NW_009259111.1:5275124-5294788 GCF_000687185.1 Egretta garzetta | reverse complement strand
CAGCTCCCCCAGGGAGCTCTGCGGAAGGGCTGCCGGGGGGGGCTGCGCTCCACGCCACCACCCCACCGACAGCCCAAGTGAGAGCAGCTCGCTGAAATGTGCGGGTTTTAAACCTCCGTGGGTGTGCACAGTACTTCTAGGGTAACGATAGAATATATGGTAGCTATATTCACCATCCCCTAGGTTTTTCAAGTTGTTCTGAGTCCGTATGATTCCTTGACAAGATTTATGAATAGAAGAATACTCTCGCTTTATTCTGTGAAAATTAGGGTTAAGGTATAGGTTGGCAATCATAGAATCATAAAATGGTTTGGGTTGGAAGGGATCTTAAAGATCACCTAGGTCCAACCCCCCCTGCCACAGGCAGGGACACCTTCCACTAGATCAGGTCTCTCTAAGCCCCGTCCAACCTGGCCTCAAACACTTCCAGGGAGGGGACATCCACAACTTCTCTGGGCAACCTGTTCCAGTGCCTCACCACCCTCACAAAAAAGACTTTCTTCCTAATATCTAATCCAAATCTGCCCTCTTTCAGTTTAAAACCATTATTCCTTGTTCTATCCCTAGACTCGCTGAAAAAGAGTTCCTCCCCATCTTCCCTGTAGGCTCTCTTTAAGTACTAGAAGGCTGCTATAAGGTCTCCCTGGAGCGTTCTCTTTTCTAGGCTACATAACCCCAACTCTCTCAGCCTGTCCTCATAGGAGAGGTGCTCCAAGCCCCCTGATCATCTCATGGCCCTCCTCTGGACCTGCTCCAACAGGTCCATGTCTTTCTTATGCTGAGGGCCCCAGAGTTTGATGCAGTGCTCCAGGTGGGATCTCAGCAGAGTAGAGGAGGATAATCACCTCCCTCGACCTGCTGGTCACACTTCTTTTGGTGCAGCCCAGCATACAGTTGGCTTTCTGTGCTGCAAGCGCACATTGCTGGCTCTTACTCAGTTTTTCATCCACCAACACCCCCAAGTCCTTCTCCACAGGGCTGGTCTCAATCCACTCATCGCCCAGCCTGTATCCATGTTTGGGATTGCCCCAATCCAGGTGCAGGACCTCATACTTGGCCTTGTTGAACTTCATGAGGTTCACACGGGCCCACCTCTCCAGCCTGTCGAAACTTAGCATAGTTTCCAGGAGGATCTGCTCCATGATCTTGCCGGGCACAGAGGTGAAACTGACCGACTTGCAGTTCCCCAGGTCTTTCTTTTTGCCCTTTTAAAAAATGGGGGTTATGTTTGCCCTTTTCCAGTCACTGGGAACTTCACCAGTCTGCCACAACTTTTCAGATATGATGGATAGTGGCTTAGCTCAATGGTAGCTCAAACCCTGGAAGTCCAAGAGAAGGAGATGCATTTGTAGAGGATGCGGGCCTTGGGACACATACCTGGTTTTGTGCAGGGCTGGCATGCCTCGGGTTGCCCAGGAGGCTTTGGCTCCTCTACATTTTTCTGTGGCTGGTTCCCTCCCTAGGAGCGGGTGGCAAAGTAATACGGTGCTGTGGGATCTGGCTGTTCCTTCTCTCACTCCCCAGGTTGGATTCCCTCTTCTTATTTGCCTCTCCCTCAGGGCTTGATCCCTCCTTTCCCTGCGATGGGGCGTTGAGATACCATGCAATGACGCAGCATGATGAGATAATTTCTCCCCCCTCCCCGCCCCCCGGCTTCTTGTTTGTATTCTTTAATTAATTTATCTTCTTGCCTACAGCTTTAAATTTGCTTTTAGCATAGTAACGTTCTGAGGACAGAGCACTAAAATTTTATTTGCTCTTAATCTTGAAGAGCAATCGGTTTATAATCTCCCAGCTAGATTCATAGCATTCATTTTGCTGCAAGCTTTGAATGTGGACCAAATGTAACCCCACCAGTGGTGAACCTGCAAAGGGAGTGGTTTGATGAGCTCCTTTGGGGGAGTCCATCACGTTTGTTTTACAGCCAGTTTAACTATAATAAGGCTGCCCTGCCCACAATACGGTATGTATTCCTACAGAGCAGGGAGTTAATTGTACCTGGATCCAGCGGCACACTATAAACATGTTTATGTCATGCAGAACAATTAGCTCTGTGACTCATTGCTGGGAGCTCAGCCTATGTTATATATGGGGCAGCATTAAAGCATTTGTATGTGCCACCCACAATAGCAGTCAGGACAAATCCTGTTAGTGTTTGGCAGCCCACAGCCCCAAAGAGAAACCAAGTGCCATATCCCCCAACAGAGCGGAGAGGGTGGAAGACCATGGCTAACACTGGCTTAAAGGTATTTTAATGGTTTGCATTACCTCCACCAACACAGCTGTTTCTTAAGGAGCTAGTTCTCAACTTTTGGACAGAAGCTGAAAGAGCCTGCTTCCTTGGGCCATGGACAGAAATGTTGCTAAATACTCTGATTACATGTGATCGTAGTGTCCTTTCATACATGGTGGAGGCCAGGAGAAAGCTATGTTTTTTCCTGCGCTGTGACCAGGTTGAAAAATCATCAGGTGATTCTGTAGCCTTAAGCATTACCCTTACCAGCTGCTCTGCCACTTCTTGCAGGAACTATTACTAAAACAAGTTTGTAGGGCAGTGAGCTCCAGGTCCCTGATCCTGAGTTTCAAGTAGGGTGAGTTTTGGACTGAGTGAGGACTGGAGGATCAGACATGAAGAGATGCACTTGTACTTGACTCTCGATTAAACTTTAATTTCATGAAGGTGCAATTGAAGACATACCCTGATGCTGTGCAGGATAGCAGGTGTCTCACCGTCCCCCAGTGAGCATGGAGTCACACATGAAGGCATTTCAAAACGAAATGGTACAAATTCTTCTAGTGTGAACCACGAACCACATTCTCAAATGCAGTCATGACCAAACGAGTCTGAAACAAAAGTTTTCCTACCAGTAAAAGCAGAAGAGGAGTTGGATGAAAGACCTGAAGATTAAATCCTGGCAGCATGGAGATCAGAGGCAAAATTCCCAGTGAATTGGGGTCAGGGTTTCAGCCTAGAGCCAAGTAATCCAGATCTTGCAGCTCTTCTCAAAAATGAGTCAGTTGGTCATCACTGGTATTCAAAGGGAAAATAAAACCAGGTGAAATCATTTAAGCCGACAGTGGCCAAGTGGCAGTGAGTTTGCTCTGGAAGGAAAAAAAATGTATCTGGAGGTGCTATGTTTATGGAGTCTCATTGCTTTCTAGACCAAATGCACTTGCTTTGCAGGTAGGAGAATAGCTTTTTTTTTTAACTACCAGCCTGCAAATTTAATCTAGAGCCTTTCCTTTTCATGCACCACAACCATTAATCAAGATTTTCCGCTGATCTACACCTGCAGTCCTGATGAGGTCCTCAGCACCTCTGCAGTCCTGTGGCTTCGGAGGGTGCCTCCGGCGGGATCTGAGGTGGGATTCAAGGTGGTTTTTGCTTCGTCTGTGCAGAGTCAGCTGAATTTGGCAAATGATTTAATTGCCAAGGCTCAGGAGGAATATAACCCACTACTCCCCTGCCTGTGCTGGGCAATAAATAAAAGGAATAAATCCTTATTGTTTTGTCTTGAAGGTAACAAGGAGAGAGCCTGGGCAGAGGTGCTGAGTGGATGGGTGTTGGTTTTAATAGGAGTCTCCAGGCCCCAGCCAACACAGGAAGCCAGGGGGTAATTTCTTCCCAGCTCCCTCCCTGGGGCATTTTGACAGAGGTAATCCTATTGCTGTCTGGTAGGGCATTAGGAAATGAGCTGGGATAGACCCTTTTCCTAGTGGCGCTTTTTCTTTGTTTCAAATGTCCTAATTATTTGCAAAATCCTCAAATCCAATCGCTGCTTTGGCAGGACTGGTTCTCAACCAGTTTAGATTGAAAATTTGCAAGACTTGCTTGATTTCTGGAAAACCCAGGTAGTGGATCCTGGGTTTAGTGCACGGAGACTTTGATGTAGGGAGTTGTGTGTTCCAGAAATGGAACACATAAACTGAGGAGCAGAGCTCCAAGTGAGCTCTTCTTGGGTTGTTTCCACCCTCTCCAGAGTGTGAGAAGATTAACGAATGCCAAATGGTACTGACAGTGGGAAGTCCAGCCTAAGACTATGCAGGCATTTCTGTTTTATGCCAGCCTTGCATTTGGCCTTAGGAATGGCCTAGAATTAGGCAGCAATATCAAAGCAAAAAGCCTCAAAACCAAACATTGCAACAGAAAATGTTTAGCTCATCCTGGTCACAGCCATCACACAGCCCTCCCATGAGCCGCAGCCAGCTCCAGTTGGGGCTGGCAAAATCTTGTCCTCTGGCAAGTTTAGAAGCGCAAATTCCCTCTGCATGCTCTTGCCAGGGCATAAATGCTTTTGCCACTCTCTGTGGAAGGGTCTGTGTCTCTCCTTCTCTGGTGGCAAGTCCACAGCAAGTGCTTTGCTCAATGACAAAGAATCGGGGGGAGGGAGGGTGTGAGCCTGTGATCATCTTGGGGACAAGCTTTCAAAATTATTTTAAAATATTTTTTAAAAGTAAATAGCTTGCAGGGATTTTCTCTTAGGAAAACTTCTGTGTGCCACTCATGTCCTGATTTCCCTCTGATGCTGGAGTTGGATCTTAACAGTGTGCAAAGTTTGCTCTGATTCTTTAGAGAGACAAATTTCATTCATAGCTCCTGGTGTTGTTCCAAAATAATTCTGAAGAATTATTGTAAGCAATGTGCTTTTGAGAGAGCACTTTAAAGACACAGTTGAGCAGGTTTGGGGCTTTGCTCTGAAGAAATGCCATGCCTGTAGAGATTGAACTGGAAGGAAGAGGAGCTAATGGTACCATGCAGGTGCTGGCCTCTTAACAGCAAAGTTTCACATGTATTTGAAGTGGGACTTACTCGTATGATGGATTGGCTGTAGGGTTGTGTCTTCTAAACTTTTCCACCTCTTATCTAGCTGTCCATGCTAGAGTTGTATTCAGTGTTCAACATTGGTTTAACTGAATTACCTGGAAAATTTTCCCCAAACCACTGTGAAGATTCCTGATATCCCAGTCGAGAGCCACTAGTGGGTCCCCTCTGCAACCTCAGCACTAAGAAGCCAGCACGGAAATTCCAGCTCCAGCAAAGGAGGTTTGATTTCTTTTTGCCTCGGGCAAATTCAAGCGGAGGGTGGATGGGAAGGCCAGGAGGAAGCAGTGAAGGGTCTCCAAAGCCTTCTGGTGGTCTGAACAAAAAACTGAGACTGTCATTCCTCTTGTATTCCTAACTAAAGTCAAGATTGTAATTGTTCTCCCCAGTTAGGCCTGGCTACAGCCTTTACCGCTAATGCAGGGGATGCAGACCCAGCTGGCAGAGCAAATACTGCCAAGGGCTAGTGTATTCTAGAGTTTTACAAACTGTTTTTTTTTCCCAGGTGAGGTGGATGACAGCAGGAGTACATGCTCTGCTCTGAGTTACAACTGTGCGGACTCACGGGTTTGCTCTGACCGTACAAATCCCATTCAAGGCTTCAGCAGAAACCAAGTGGTGTTTGTTAGAGGGAAAAAAATAAAGACCTTGGGTGAGGCTTTGAAAGGCGCTTAGACTCCAGATATATCAAGAGGTGTCAGGCCACCCTTGGGATTTCACCACCTCTGAGCTGCTGATAAATTCAGCCCTGTGTGACCATGAGTACCTTTTTCCCACTTCTTCCGTCCAAGGGCTGCGAATATCTGCAGCATAGGGTTGTCTCCCACTCACATAGCAGATGGAGCCTGCTGGGCACGGGGGCAGCCATCCCCTTCCCTCCACATCCCACGCTGGCTCCACACAGGTCCTGAGTCCACGTGGAGAAACCAGCCAGCCAAATGGGCCAAGGCTGGGAGGGTACATGCGTCTCCCCTGGCCCTGAGCAGATAAGGATTCGTCTGAGGATGTAACACAAACCCTCCTCTGTGCGGGGAAGCTGTGGCTGGGATGTGCAAGGTTTTACAGACACATGCTTTGCTCTTCTCCGGTTGCTTTATGCAGAAACATATATTAGTGGAAACACCGAATAGCCATCCGTATTTTGTTTGTGCTGTGTATAGCTTCCTTGGAAGGCCAACGGATGGAGAGATTCTTGTTACATTGTGTTGCTGGTGGTCTCCCAAATGCTCGGGAGTTATAAATCAGGCAATTGTTTGATTCTGACACAGGAAAATGTTTTGGTAAATGCAGGAGGCTCAAGACTAGCTGAAAATGTCTGGGGCTCTCATTGTGTGCAGAATGTAATGTGTGCAGAGGAAATCTGCAGCATTCCTACGGCAAACCACAACAAGACGCTCCATACAGCCCCAATCAGTTACAATTCTCATATAAATTATAATGGCTTAAATGTTGTTTAAATGATAAACAGCTTTTGCATTCCAGACATTGCTGCGATTCCAGAAGGTGGCTGTATAATACCAGCTGAATGAAATATTGCATATTGCAGGCTAAGTATGAGGCTTTATTTGTGTGTGTGTGTATCCGTTTTTGTCACATCTAGCATATTCTTTGGCTATAAACCTTGGACTTCCAATGCACTGTGTGTATCTTGGAGCCCAGGGCTTCATCCGTTATCCAGCAGCGAGTTGTCTGAAGGTCGGTCACGCCAACATGCCAGTAAGCTGAAGACGCAACCACAGAGGCGGCAGAAGTATCCATCACTTCTGGGCTGCCACCGTCCCTTAGTAGCTAGTGCAGTTTTGCCTGGACCCTGCTCAGCAGCAGATGGTATAACCACTCCTTTAATCACATTTTCCTACATAGATGGCCATGTCACGCTTGCTTAAAACAAGTGTGGCTTGAGCATTAGGAAGAAGAATGGCAAGTCTGGAGGAGATCATCCCTTGCCTGGAAGAGAGCTCACCCAGCAGACCTGGGCTTTCTCTATGGGAAAAGTCATTTTTTTCTTGCCGATTCATCAATGTCCTAGTATAGTGGACCACTAGAGGTTGGTGGCTTTTGCTGGCTTTTGATGCCTTCGCTTGAAGATGAAGTTCAGAGATTGCTCCCTGGGCAGCTCAGCAGCTCTTCTCCACCACGTGGCAGCAGCTCATTGAAACTTGAGGGGTTTCTGTTTGCCCAGGAGAGATTTTGGGGCAGAGGTGGGCCACGGCCACGGCAGCACCTGGGAGATGACTCCGGAGGTGGTCCTCTGGCTGAACTGAAATACATCCTAAGCAAGGCGCCACTCGGTGTGAGCAGGCACTAGAGGCTCCTGCTCTGGTGAGGTCCTGCTAGAGCCAATGAGACTGAATGGGTACAAAGAACTGAGCTTTTTCTTCCTATTTGGTCATGTTATTCTTGGTGTAACTCTCCTGATTTCAGGCCACAGGATTTTTCCAAAACTCTTTTACAATTGATACAGTGTCTGCCCCATCTGCATATTTTGTTGTCAAATTCCAGCATTCAGAAATGTTCTTTTTTGGTTCAATTTTTCCAGAATATTAGAGAGGAGAAACTGCCCTGTGGTTAAACAATGGGACTGGCGGCCAAAGGATGATGGAGTCTGACTCCAGCCTCTTCCACAGACTTCCTCTGTGATTTCGGGCAAGTCATGAAACCCCTGTCTGTTAGGGTCCCATTTGCAAGACAAGGAGGATCTAATTCTTTTCCCTCATCTGAGTCTCAACCTTTTTTGTGTGTTTGCAGGGCTCCAAATGGGACCTCGGTATTAGCTAGAGCTTTGGGGCTTTACCATTAAAAAGTTAATAATAACCAGCTATATTTCAGATAAAATGTGATTTGCAGTTTAATATGCTCAGTAACAAAGACTTTACCAAAAGAATGAACAATAGCCTTTTCCATTTCACAAAATAATTTGCCAGGCAGAATAAGCACACCAGCATTTTTATAAAAACAAATTATAAATAATTGCTTTTTGCAATTTAATACACACATAGAAAGAGCCAAAAGAGTTCAGCAGCCACTGGGAATCTCATTTCATTGCCGATTTGGACTGTCTCTGTAGTTTTTATGAAAATCCCTGAAGACTGTGCTATTTTGTAAACTAAACATGGCTTTTTTTGCTGGCCATGTGGAGTCTTTTTCCATTCATTAGTGAGCTGCTTTTTTTGTGAACACAATTAGACAAAGGAATAAATCAGTCAACAAACATGGGACATAATTTTGGCAATACCGGGCCGTCTATGCTTTTATTTGCTTAACTGTATAAATCTCTCACCAGACTACAAATGAGACCGGATCCCTCGGTGTCAGGGTTGGGGGAAGAGTGTGATCGGGCCAGATCCTGTGGATTTGACAGCTCACACCAACCATGGCTGGTGTTGAGCGTTTTCCCTCATTGTGGCAATTCAGCATTCCGGCTATTGGGAAATCGCTTCGGGACATTTCTTCCCTTTCCTCTCTTGTATTTCAGAGCATAAGAAACATCACCAGTACCATAGATCCCTGAGGGCTGTGTTCTGTAAAGGGATTTTATGTCTCTCCTTACCCAAATATCTGCATGCCTCACTGGTTTTGGTGCAGTGGCTTCACGATGCTCTTGCAAGGAGAGGAAGGTATGCTCATAACTATTCATCTCGCACTTCATGTCCCTCCCAGCACTCCCCAGCACACAGCCTGGAGAAATGCAGTTTCCCTTTGCAAGGAGAAATGAAGGCTTTGCTGAACCCAAGAGGCCGCGACTCCCTCCCTGGCATTCCCATAGGTCTGCCATAGGTATGGGTGCATACCCCCAAGGGCAGGGATTTGTGAGACCTCTGCACTGGATCAGGATTTGGTTCATCCTACTGGGTTTCTTTGCATAGCCAGAGAGACCCGCCAGCTCGCATTTGTAGAGGACTTGAGGCCTGAGAGATGCCCTTCATCACTGGGCAGCACATCTGCACTTCTGTCTCTCTTCAAGGCTCTTCTGAGGCTGTGAAGCTTGTTTTGACCCTCTGCAGACAGGTGAATCCCACCCAGAGTGCCTCATGTTGCTACAGATCATATTAAGCTTCTGCTGTGAAAAAATACAAGTTGAGAGAAGGATTTGGGATTTATTTCCCTGCAATTTTTCCTTTTTCAACCAACATTTTCAATTCCTGGTATTGCTGTGGGTGGATTTCCCCTCCCCATGCATTTGCACTTTGAGCTGGCCTTGCTTCCCATTTCTAGTAATTTAAGAAAAGATTTCTGCCCAAGTAACGTAAACAGTAAGTATTTATAAATTTTTTTTTGTAAAGATGTTCTCAGGTTTCCCACTCTGTTTTTCTAGAGATCACCAGATAAATAGGCCTTAGGAAAGATATACCAGGGAAGACAACTATAAATACTCCAAAAATGTTGAGAATAAGTGTCAAGACTTAATGCATAGCTAACGGCCGAATCTGCAGTTTCATCACAAGATTTATTTATCTCCTTGCTTGTTTTCATCGTAGTCTCCCTGGAATATCTGTCCATTTGAAGTTTATTTATCCTACCTGAGAAAATTAATTTCCTATTCATAACCTATTCCTCCCCAGTTTTTAAATGAATCTTTACTTTTTAAAGATGGCTTGTCAGTGACTGAGCTACCTGTGTTGTAGTTGAAAATTGAGCCAGAAGGAGCCTTTAGATAAAAATGTACCGCCAGCCTATGCCATCTGTCGTTAATGGTGCGTTAGGGCTGAACTGGCCCCTTGCTGGATGACTACAAAGGCAGTGTCCAGCAGGACATAGCTGGGAATGGAGTTAATCTCCATCATACTTGGGCTTCTGCAGACATTTTCAGACAGGCTTCTCACTCAGGGGAGGAGGCCGGTCTGCCTAGTGTCAGTCACACTGTCTGTTTTTCCATCGGTGCTCGTCCTGCCATGCTTAGCCCCTAGATTGACTGATTCATGGGGTGACATTTTAAAAATCAGGTGCTGAAAGTCAGGAAAGTCCACGTTCCTGTGCAGAAGACCTTGCAGGAAGACAACAAAGTGATTTGGGGCTACCAACATCTTGGCCAAGTTTGGAGAATACAGCTCACCCCTGCGTCCTTGGGGCCAGGGCAGCATGGACATAGCTTGTAAAGGTGGCTTAAAACTGCCACCCTCTTCCTTTCTGTCCATGCCAAAGTGCAGGGATGGGGAGATAAATGATCCTGCCCAAAGATGCTATTGCTAGAAGAGGATTGCTGAGTTGGGCCCAGGGCACTTTCTTACTTGCAGCCTGACCTGGGGTGCTAAGGAGAAGGCTTGGGCACTGATCCATCAAGAGGCATCCAGTGGTGCACAGGAACCAAGTCCAGTGACTGTAGCTCATTCTCCGTGGTCACCTCTACACCAGGCACTGAGTTTAGGTCCCCACTTCTCCAAACTGTGTCTTTTGCCCCAGAGGTTGAAAATTAATCTCCACCTATTTTTTTTTTTTTTGGTTATTATTCCATTTCCCTTGTCAATGCCAGTAAAATGAAGCTAAATGAGTGAGATCACGTGGCTGGGTCGCTGTCTGCACTGCATGCCCTGGGCAGGACGAGGCTCGTATCTGGTGGAGAATGACTGCATCTGCAAGTCATTGCTTCCCTCAGTTGCCTTGGCTGGGATCTGTTTTCAGTTGCTGCTGAGACAAACTCACCAGTCAAAATATTGACGCTTTTCAAGTCCAAGTCAGCAAGTTTCCCGTAAGTAGTGTTTTACATTGCATTTGCATGAGTTGCTTTTTTGGTTGTCTCCAGAAAAAGAAACCTCTATAAACAGAGTTCTGTCATTAATTTTACTCTTCTATTCAATGCTGGTAATTTGTACATTGTGCCTGTCCAGTGCAAACCAGGGAGTGACAACGCTGGTGCTGTGCTGCAGGACATTGAAAGGGCAGGCAAATCCATTGTTTCACGCTGAGATGAACCAAATGTTGAGCACTGATCCTTTGCTAAATTGGGGTACATGCTGGGTAATCGTCCTTCTTCGGTAACAAATACAACTTCTAGTGCATTGTGAGTTGGGTCTGTTTGAGCTCTGGTATCGCTGTAGGAAAGTCATTCTTTGAAGGTGCTTTTTACTCATATTCTGGCTGAGTTTGTGAAATGTTGTTTCTATGCAGCCTCCAGTAATATGGTACCAGCCCCTGGTGGAACATTAAATCTTTGGTCTTCCCTGTCTTTCACCAGGAGGTAGAGCCTGGCAGCCTGACCAAATCCTGCGGCTCTGTGGCGACATGTGTTGAATAAAATGTGTGCCCAGAAATCTTATAGTTTCCTCTCCCTGGGCTTGGTTGGAAGCCTGGGAGCCCTGACAACCACTCCAGATCCAAGCCAGCAAACATCTGTGTGTGTCCCTCTGTTGATGTTTCTGTGCCAGCCTTCACAGTGAGTCAAGCCTCCGTTTCTGAACAGAGGTGTTACTAAATTAGATGGACTGGCTGACATGGTCAATGGCAGAGCCTCAGGCTGGAGGGTCTGCATGAAACGTGAGAGCTGGATCAACCCAAACCTCAAAGTTTTCAAAAAGTTGAAAGTGGCATCAATTTTCCCCAACCCTGGGGCAGAATGTCCACCTTCATGAATGCGGGCTGGGGACTGACTGGACACATAGCGACTGTAGTGTGAGGACGGCGGGTGATGGCAACGCTGTTTCAGCCAATGGTGCATGCTCATCGGGAATAAGGCAAACCATGTAATGAGCCACTTGAGGAGAAGCGTGGCCAGGACGTCCAGGGAAGTTGTTACTCCACTTTGCTTGTGAGGCTGACCCAGTGTTGGGCCTCCCAGTTCAAGAGGGTTGTGGACAAACTGTACTGGACCTGGGGGAGGACTACCAAGAAGGTCAGGGGTCTAAAATATATCATCTTTGAAAGAGGTGGAGGGCATTGGGCTTGTTCAGCCTGGCAAAGAGGAAGCTGGGGTTATCTAACAGTCACTTGCAACTACTTGAATGTCAGCTCCAGAGATGATGCAGCCAGACTCTTCTGGTAGTGGCAACCGATACCACAAGGGACAACAGCCACAAGCTTCAGCTTGAGAAATTGAGATTGGACATTAGGAGAAACTACTTTTCCAGGTACTCAGGGAGGGGGCAAATCTCTTTTCTTGGAGATTTTCAAAGCTTGTCTAGAAAAAAACACAGCTGAACTGATGCGTTCAAGCAGGAGGGTGGATGAGATCTCCTGAGGTCCCTTCCTATCAAAAGTCCTGTGATTCTACAAAATCAGGGCATTGGGATCTCTGCTTTCTTTTTCTCTTTAAAATACAGATAAAGCTCAACCAGACTTCCAGGCTTCAACAAGCAAGAAAACAAACAAACAACCCCCCAAGAAAACAAGCAAGCAGACAAACAAATAAAACCCTAAGTAAACAAGCAGGCAAGCAAACAAACCCCCCAAAGGACAAATGACTCTTGTTTATTTAATTCCCCAGTTTGCAGTCAGGCTCATGATTTGTGTGGATTTAATACTTTTTTTTTTTTTTTTAATGTTTTTGGCATTGCCTGGTAATCTGTAGTCTGAGTGGAGTCACATGTGAACAATTGCTAGCTCAGTCTCTCTATAAATTTGCAGCACCTGATGAAGGAGGGAAAATGGCTCAGCTAGAGGTGTTGATAAGAGCAACTTTAGCTGCATTCAGACCTATGCTGGTTCCAGGATCTGTATAAATCTACTGCAAGAAGCGTGAGGACTTAGAAATAGCTGTTTTGCTGTAAGCTTTGCTTGCAACCTTCAAAAATAAAATCAAAGTGCCTTTCATGAAGAATTAGAATAGTCATCACTTCTGAGCCACCAGAGGCAATAAAAGTGAAAGAAGGGAAATAGTTAAAGAGTTGAAGAGTTTGTCACGTGCTCTTGTTTGGGGCAATGTCCGCTTTCACCCTGCTGGAGCTCTCAAGCTGGTCTCTGTTATGATGGTACTTGAAGCGATGACCCCACCTGGGACAAGGCTGAAGAATGAGATTTGTGTTTTTGTGCATGGTTACCTTTGATCCTGCCTAGCAAGTAAGCAAAGGGGAGGAAAAAACTGAAGAAAGAAAGAAAAAATAAATCCCAGGCATGCTGACTCAGCACCTTTCGCAGTGTAAGCTTTGAACTGTACACACAGCTTCTGCACCTCACCTATGCTCCACTTCCCAGCTAGAAAGCACCTTCGTGTCATTTTTCAGCCCATCAGCCTGCGCCGATTTGTTCCATGAGCACTATGAATGCAAAAACCAGCTCTGGAGGTGAGGAAGAAGCCTCAGGAATGAGGAACAAGACCCTAGGGGAGAGTGGCCACTCAGGAGAGGTCAAGAGGGGACAAGTGATCCTTGCTGCCTACCTGATTGCAACCCTAGAGCTGACCTTCCTCTTCATGCAGATGGGAGTCATGCCTGTGAGTATGGGTTGTCCTGCTTCACAGCATGCCTTGCCTTCAACACCAGGTTATGCAGTTTTCCAGTGAAGTCAGAAGAGAGTTTCTAGCAGGAGAGAGGGAAGTGTATTCCTACCTAGCAGGCAGGCTGTGACCATGTTCAGGGTGTGCCCAGGCAGTAAAAGCTGGTTTATTATTTGTACAGTGGTAGTACCTAGAGCCTTTTCCTGGCCCACTGGCTCTGGGTGAAGCTGATGTAGTTTGTGTCATCTTGCATGCAGTGGGAGAATGAATCAGAAATAGCTGTCCCTTGAGCGTACAATTTTTAAATAAAAAACCCCAAAGGGTTGTGGCTCTTCAATGTGTGCATCTGTGGTTTTTTGCAAGCTCAGGTTGTGGGTGTACTATCCAGATTATAAGTAAATGCAACATTTTGCCCATTTTGTGCTTGCATTGATTCCGGCTTACTCAATTAAACAACAGCTCCAAGACCTTACCATAGTCATCTCCTGGGTGGTGCTCAGGTTGCCCCAGGTGTGGGGTCTGGAGGCAGGAAGGCTACTTAAAATCTACTTCATCCCCCTTAACAGTAGCTGAATATGTTCAGCAGCGTTGGACTGCAAAGGTAAAGGGAAGTTCAGATTTGTCACCTGGCGCAAAATTGATGTTTTTGATCACATCCCACTGATCTTCATTAGCGGATGGTGTGGGATGGAGGCTTTTGGTCTTTATTTAAGCAGACTGTGTCTGACCCATTGAATATTTCATCTGTAGTTATGGGGAACTGAAGGAAGTGCTTGTTTGGAGCTGTAGTCCTCTCCTCACAGACATTAAGCTCTTTATTCAGAAATATAGCATACTTCATTTCCACCGACCTGTTGGGACTTCTTTTTTTCTTTTTTTAGTACTTGGCAAAGAGCCTCGGTTTGGATTCAGTGGGGTTTGGCTACCTCCAGACAACCTTTGGTGTCCTCCAGCTAGTGGGAGGTCCCATTTTTGGAAGGTAAGTGAGAACAATTCTCAGATCCTTTTCATAGCTGAAAAAGGTCAGGCATTTTTATACTTCAATAAAAAAACCTGTTTAGTTCTGGTTCATGGTCCTGTCAAAATGTTTGAAGATTTCATAAATGGGCAAGGGGAAAATAAATACTATAATTAGAAATACCGCAACATAGAGGCAGCCTTAACATTAACTTAGCTGTGTTTTAATGACACGCATTCAAGCGTAACAATATATTGGGAACAGGCCTAAACCATCAGAGCCCAGGTCCTAACGGCTTAATCCTGCAAATATTTTATAGCCATGTGTAACCTTAGAAATGTCTCGTGACTGGGAAACCTTAAAAAAAAGAGGGTATTTATTGATGCTAAGTAGAGCTGTCAATGAAAATAATTGAGGGTCATCTTATTTCTACAGCTGAATTTTGCTGTACTTACATCAGTGTTTAATAGCTAGACTTGCATGAATCTTTAAGGACTGATGCATCTATAAGCTCATCTATCAAAATAAGAGAAGAGAGGAAAAGACTCACGTTTTCTGCCTCTCTACCCCATGGGACACATGCTCCTGTTCCTAATGGAATGTAAATGGCCCCCAAAAATTCTGGTGGTGGGGGAATGCATTCCCAGAAAGCAGAAAAAATTTGAGAGCCTTGTAATCCAGTGATAGGAAACTAAAATGAGGCTGAAGAAAATCTATCTTATCTTCTTAGTCCTGCTACTGATCAACAAACTAATAAATGGATGTGGAGCTGGTGTGTGCCTCAGTTTTCCTGCATGGGATTTACCACTCTGGTTGGTGTAGATAGTGAGCTCCGCAGGATGCTCTGGTATATGGCATCCAATCTCTAAAAGCCCTTGGACGCTATCATAATACACATTTCAAAATTAATAACAGTAACATGAAATTCTGCAGTGCAGCTTGTAAGCAAATGCATTCTTCAGAGTGGAGATGGTGCAAAGGGTCCAATTTGAATGCTTTTTCTATTAATACATGAAACTAGAGTAATGTTTCGGTTCTGGAACTGGTGCCATCTGGAATCTGGTTTTCCTCTGTGCATGTCATTCACTGATGTCCAGAAGAGATGCTGAAGCAAAGGAAAAAGACAAACCAGAATCCTTCTGGGTCTGGACTCCCACTGGCGTGGATGGGACTGAAGGTGTATATTGCCAGATTGAAACCAAAATTTGCAATGTAGGTTTGAGATAAAAAGGATTTTCCTAGATGGGAGGCTGCTTTGACCTCAGTGTTGAAGGTAGATAAAGAGAAAATGGGAAGGAAGGGGATGAGAGAGAGAAAAATGGGTAGCTTAAGTCAGTTTTCCTTGTTGTTCTTGCCTGATGCTGCTAAACAGCCATGGGAAGATGAAGCACTGAACTTACTTTTAAGGAACAAAACCAAAAAAGCCCTGGACTATCTAGTTAATCATGGTCTTTAGGTTACAAACAGCTAATATAAACTTCCCTGGCTTTCATGTAAACAGAGAAGCTTTGACTTGTACCTCTTCCTCAGCAGAAACCCCTTTAATTACTTATGCTTTACTTTGTAGACCATTCTTGGCATTTTTTTGGTTGTTCCTTTTAGTGTAAGCACAACTCAGTGCTATGCAAGGTAACATTTGTCTGCTAACTGTAATCTAAAACTTCAATAAAAAGAAGGGAGAAGCAATTAGAGTGAAAAATTTTAAGGCCTGTTTTATGGTCATCTTAGTCCCAATCACTCAGAACCCTTTCTGTGGTACTCTTGGACTTTGTACAACTTAGCTTTTTAAAGTATCTTGGAGTTGATAAAACCTGAACCAAAACCTCATCTGTCTGGTTTGGGTTTTTTCCTCAAATAGAAACAAATCTGAGTCACTGTTATGAAGTCTTTATTGAACCTAAATAGAAAGCTGTCTATTTATTTTAAGTGCTGCTGAATGAGAAGCGTTGCTTTGAACATCCTCTGGCAAGACATTGGAATAACTTCTATTGCCACTGAACCTGAACTAAAAAATTAGCTAGCCTGATTCCCTGGTCTGAGAGTTGCAAAGTAAAATTTGAGGGTGCTATGTGCTCTGCAGTGCTAATGTTGAATGAGTGACTGAGCTGCTGTGACTGCCTCTGTCTGTGGCTGGTTTTCAGCAGCCGTGAGATAAATCCCATTTATTCATTGAAATGCCAGTGGAAGGGACTCAAGCATATTATCTTGTGCCTACAAGGGGCCTGGAGACAGGCCGAGCGGTAGCAGCTCTCAGCACGTTCCCCAGCTACACCAAAGTGTCAGTGCCCATGTTCCCAGGGGTGTATTTTGGGGGTTTTCAAGGTTTTTTGCAAGGCAATTTTGTATAGCCAGTAGTCAGCAATGAAGAGAGGCTCCCCAGTGAGCTGAGCTCCTCTGAGTATCTCATCCTCTTTTGGGAATAGAGCACTTCTGAGAATCTGATCAGTGCTTCCTGTGGTAGATAAATGAGTGAGATGGCTGTGCAGCTCCATCTGCCTGGCTGCATCTCACTTGCACTGGCCTGCGTGGTCCCACTTCTGACAACCTTGTACCATTTCTGTACCAGGTTTGCAGATCAGTTTGGCACCCGAGCTGCTTTAATTGTCTCCTGCGCATCTGGAAGTGCCTTCTTCCTGCTCATGTCCATCTCCACCAGCATCCCTCTCCTCTTCCTCTCCAGGCTTCCAGCAGTATTCATGCATGGGCTACCAGGTAAGGTTGGTCAGGGCTGAATGACTTTCCAGATGGCTTTTATTGCCTGACTCCTCTCTTCTTGCTTGTGTTGCTGGAAGTCAACAGGCTCAACAGCATGAAGGCAGGCAGGAGGAACATCTGATGGTTGTCAGGGGTGAAACAGTGAGAACATGAAGCAGCAGGTATATTGGTTATGGAAAACAGGGCTGGTAGCTTGTAGTCCCAGATCCATTCTCCTGTATGGTCTTGAACAAATTGCTTGGACTTTACCATTCAGATGTGGGTGATGAATGCTTGCTGGCAGCGGTGCTATCTCAAAATTCTCGGTTGCCTTCTTGTAACCAGGATATTTTATAGGAGAGCTTTTCCCTTTCTCCCAGTAACATAAACATACTAGTCAAAATGAAACGTGGTTCCAAAAACATTCCATTACTCACCAAGCTGTTCTGCTTCAGTTGGCCTTTCCTAGATGTTTCTAGTAAAAACCACACAACAACCTTTAGCTACCAGAAGTCTGTGTAATTCATGCAAGAAGACTCAAGCTGACAGAGTGCTAAGTCTCTTCTTGCCACTTGTGAAGTGGTTTATTTGAGTGGTTTGGGTGTTTTGCTTCCTATGACTGACAGGCTAAACCAATTCCACTCAGCGGTGTGTATGAGCATTTGCCCCAGGGTTGCAAGGACTGTTTTGTGGCAGGCACTGTTTCTGTGGCCTACAAAATTATACCCGCTGCTCAGACCCTGTGAAAAGCTTCTTTCAAGGGCTTTGTTTCCCTGCAGGTGCTCAGAAGGTTATTACAGACCTGACTACTCCTTCCCAACGTGCTGATGCTTTGGGGAAGCTGGGTCTTTGCTTTGGAATAGGCATAATCATCGGCTCTGCCCTGGGAGGTGTTCTCTCCACCAAATTTGGGTGAGTGGCCCACTTGTTTGGTGTTGGCCTTTTTGTAACCATTGAGGGAGCTGCTAAGGGGTGTTTTGGTGTGGGTGTGTGTGTCCCCAGCTTTTGGTGATATCTTACTGCTGGTGGCAGTAGAGGATCATACTAGAACTCAAAATTTCGCTTTCCATACTGCTACAAAGAACTACTCCCACTGCTTTTAAGGGGACCTTGTTGAAAATCTCATCTTCTGTCTACTTAAACTCATTTAAAAATGAGTTGAAGTGAGAAACAGAGTCTCTGTCCCCCAGTTGTCTTCTCTTTGGAGCTGAGTCTACTGAGAAGCAGCCCATATTGCGTGACTTGCTGGTAAGAAACAGTGTTGAACAACTGGGAAATGGAAATTGGGAGCAGTGTGAAACCCATAGGAAAACGGGTGTGCTTGGGGGATGCTCAGTATAGAGCAAGACCTTGGGAAAGGGGAAAGCAAGCTTGGGACAGTTGGGGAAAGGCGTGAGGAGGTCTAGCCCGGCCACAGCAAGATGAAGCACACGCCTGCCACTTCCTTGTTTGCTTTCCACAGCCTGGCACGTTGCAGCAGGCTGCCACCTTCTCTTATGTGCTGCAATAGGGAAGAAATACCTGATTTATTGTATTTGCCAGTCTCTGTTTGTTACTGGTAAAGGAAGCTCAAAAGGTGTGGTGTGTCAGAGAATTTTGCAGGCAGGGATGTGCACGTGGCTGTAATCTTCCTGGAAGATTCCCCAGCATTTCTCTGGTTGGGGGGAAAAAAACCCCAAACCTTGTGAACCTTTGAATATTTATTTTGCTCTACATATTTATTATGGACACTTACTTCTGCAGATTCAGATTAGCACAGAAATAACTTCTTTCGGTCTTTATGAGTATTATAGCTGCTTTTCAGCCTAGGACAGAGGTTAAAAATCATTAGAAGCCCTGGTTTTCAGGAATTGGGCTTGTCTGCCCGCAGCTGCTGCTCGCCACCACAGTGACCCAGGGCCGCCTGACCAGCCCATGTCCCGTCTCCCCTCCTTCCTACAGATAGGCTGTCTCATTAAAAATCAGTCTGCGTGAACTTCAGGCAGCTAAGTCAAATGTCATTGATTTGGTTTTTTTCTCCCATGATCCTTTTTCTAGCACCATAAGCACTGCAGGCTGTATATGGTGCTATGTCACCTGAGCATTTTGCCTAGGGCACGCTCAGTTATGGTGTTGGGCATCGTGCGTTGGTCTCTGAACCCTGTCGTGCATCCCCATGAATTCAGGTGCTGCAGCGATGCTACTTTGTGTCTCAAATCTTTGCAAAGGTTAATTAAGTAGAAGACTTCACCTCATTGCCTTACAGAGTAGCCCCTGAAAACTCTTGTTTGCTGCTGTACCTTGGCAGTGTTGGGGCAGATTAATTGCTGCAGACAGTCTCAGGGGTTTTCTTGCTATCACTTGAAACCTGAAAAGGTTTTCCTTAATTCTTTCATGGTTGGTGCCTGTTCCACATTGGCCAATTGACTGGCTAGGAGGATTAATTTTGTAGTTGTTATACGGTTACATAAAATGAAAATTGGGGATGTGCATAATATTAATTAATTCAGGATTTTAAAGTATTTATAGATGTCGATGATTGAGTGGCGTTTTAATAAGTATTATTTTAAATCAAATACAGTGATTGTATCCCTTCTGTGTGTAAACTGTCTGAAAGTAAAGGTTACCTCAGTTCTCAGCTTAATCTGTGGTTATATGCCCATATTTAAACATCAACATTGTTATCTAGCAAAAATTTATGGGGTTTCACATTCCAGCGTGTTCATCAGTCACTGGTTTATAGAAAAATCAGCAGTGGGAGAGAATCATAGAATCATAGAATGTTTTGGGTTGGAAGGGACCCCTAGAGGTCACCCAGCCCAACCCCCCTGCAGGGAGCAGGGACA
>NW_009259111.1:5274487-5274865 GCF_000687185.1 Egretta garzetta | reverse complement strand
CGCCAGCCTGATCAAGCCCAACTCGCAGCGTGTCCTCGTAGGAGAGGGGCTCTCGGATCATTTTAGTAGCCCTCCTCTGGACCCGCTCCAACAGTTCCATGCCCTTGTGCTGAGGCGAATGCCCTGTTTCAGTTAATTAGTCAGAGACCCTTGAAGGCAGCCTGGCTTTTGGATGTCAGGGCATGGTGCTGCCAGACAACAGGACTCCCCCGGTTGCTGCTTATTTCGAAACCTTCTGGCCCTTACGTTTTGTGCCTGCAACATAACACTGAGAAAAGTGAATTGTTGGCAAAGTAAGGGACCTGCTCCTGGAAAAAAAAAAAAAAAAACAAACCGAGGTGGCGTTTGCCTTTCGCACGGCCGGGTGCCGTTTCCCCG
>NW_009259111.1:5264770-5274470 GCF_000687185.1 Egretta garzetta | reverse complement strand
AGCAGCCTGCCCGCCCGCAGCGTCTGGGTTTCTCCTGTGCCTCCCCCTGGAAGGGTGGGAGGAATTCCCGTTAACGAGGGACGAACGCCAGCGTGCTGGCAGGACCCTTCTCTGACCACCCTTTGCAGGCAGAGGGTTTTGATTTTAGAAACAGCAGCTCCAGGCTGAAGGGCTGGTACGAGGTTGAACAAGGGCAAGGGCCAGGTCCTGCACTTGGGTCACAACAACCCCACGCAATGCTACAGGCTTGGGGAAGAGCGTTTTTTTCTGGAAAGCTGCCCAGCAGAAAAGGACCTGGGGGTGCTGGTTGACAGCTGGCTGAATATGAGCCAGCAGTGTGCCCAGGTGGCCAAGAAGGCCAATGGCATCCTGGGTTGTATCAGGAATAGTGTGGCCAGCAGGTCCAGGGCAGTGATCATGCCTGTGTATTCAACCCTTGTGAGGCTGCACCTCAAATACTGGGTTCAGTTTTGGGGCCCTCACTACAAAAAGGACATTGAGGTGCTGGAGCATGTCCAGAAAAGAGCAGCAAAGCTGGTGAAGAGTGTGCAGGCACAAGGCTTATGAGGAGCAGCTGAGGGAACTGGGGTTGTTCAGCCTGGAGAAGAGGCGGCTGAGGGGAGACCTTATGGCCCTCTACAGCTGCCTGAAAGGAGGCTGTAGCGAGGTGGGTGTCGGTCTCTTCTCCCAGGTAATGGGCAATAGGACAAGAGGAAATGGCCTCAAGTTGCACCAGGAAAGCTTTAGATTGGACATTAGGAAAAATTTCTTCACAGAAAGGATTGTAAAGCTTTGGAACGGGCTGCCCAGCGAAATGGTTGAGTCCCCATCCCTGGAGGTATTTAAAAGAAGGGTAGACGAGGTGCTTAGGGACATGGTTTAGTGGTGGGATGGCAGGGTTAGGCTAATGGTTGGACTTGATCTTAAGAATCTTTTCCAACCTAAAACATAGAATCCTAAACAATTCTATGACTGCACAGGGAGGCTGCTCTGGGCATTCGGTAGCCACCGTTGTCACACCCGAATCCCACCTTTGCTCTGATACTGTGCTTAGCTCCTCTGCCAGATTTCTGTGCAAAGATTAGAGGAGCAATCTACTAATTTTTAGTGTTCTGGCTGATATTGGTGGTGAGCAGGAGTTCAGCCCAGCAGGCAGATGAAGACAGCTTTGTGCCATGGAACAGTTCCCAGAGCATCCCCAGTGCCTCTGGCTGTACCTGCAGCAGTGACCTGGAGGGGAAGGAGTGGATGTCGCATTACGGACACATCCGAGGCTCCTTGGCCCTGTCGCTGTATCCCACAGATTGGCTGTTAATCATCCCTCTGTTTCCCACATTTGTACAGGAAGTACTTGGTTGTACCAAAGCTGTACTTGGAGCTGTGTAATCACTTCAATTTTTTTCATAGAAGAATGACCCAATCTCCTTCCTTTTGAAAAGAAACATTTCTGCCATGTCATGGAAGAGCAAAGCTGGAGATTTCTGTCCACTCTGCATTCTTCACTCTCCCTCACCACAAAGCTGGCCAGCATTCCCCGTCTGTTGTTGACAGCATTATTCATATGTTAGCAGTGGTTTGTATACAAGAGAGGGGGTAGAAATCTGTCTCAGTTCCTCAGCTGATGTCATTTTGGTATTATTCCACTGTATTGTATTTGCCATTGATGTACTTGACCTAAAGAGCTGGCCTGTTGTTGTTTTCATTGTTGGAATAATATTTGTCAACCCTTATTTATTAAGGGAGCCCCAGGGACATTGAATGGCTTGTTCTGATTTGCACAGGACTTTTTGGATGTCAGATCCTGACCTCTGCTCCTAAGCTGTAGCCACCAGCTCCAGCCCTTCCTCTTCCTCTCTCTGAAGTACAGCACTTTTCCCCATATTTTCCAAAACTTCGAGTGAAGCTGTAGCAAAGAAATTGTGACTCTTGGTCAGATCTGGATGTGTTTCATGTGTGAAGTGTGGCTTTGCCCTTTGCAAATCGAGGAGCTGCTTGCCAGGTGGCTTCACGCTACTGGATTTAATGGTTGGAGACCTTGCTCTTAATATATAGCCCTGTCCACTCACCTCCGTACAAACAGCGCGTATGGCTGTGAAGAACATGCTTTCTATGGGCAGGGTGATGGCCAGGCAAATTTACACCACCTGAGGATCGGGTATAAGCCAATTTACTAACACAAGCAGTTGCAATCTTAACTATTTGGAAAGTGTTTTCATGTTTGTAGGCTTTTTTTTTTTCTTTAATTGTTTTCTGGTCATTGATCAGGTGGATCAGGATTGTAAAGATAAAATACTTAGCTTGAAAATAGCCCCTGTAGTTCAGCCAAGGTCTCCAGGTTCTTGAAGAGTCTGCAAACTCCATCACAGCTCAGCTCTGAAAGGTGACTAAGAAAGAGAGTCCTGTTTGCTCTCGGCACGTGTTCCCCCCTCCCTGTATGCTCACTGGGAAGCTGTTAGGGGCTGCAGGTGAGTGCGTACTCCTGGAGAGAAGTGATATGGTATTTGTAGTAGGCTTTTGTGGCAGCGCTGTGGGTGAAGGGTGAAAGAAGAAGGCTGGATTAGTCTTCAAAAGTGGAAAGCTGAGCCTAGGTAGCTAATTACAGAGATTTCATCCTTTCTTCTGGGACTATGATTAATTGCATTTGGCTTCTTTCTTCTTTCTTTCTAACAAGGACATACAGAAGCTTTGCTGCATGACCCAAGATTTGTTTGCTTTCTATGGACAAGGAGAGGTTTCTTCATTTTGGTGACTCAGCTGTAGGCTTAAATCTCTTGGAGCAATTATTCTTTTGAACTTGGGATTTTCCTGGCCAAGCCCCTTTGGTCTCTTATTTAATATTATTACAGCAGGCTTTGGGGATAGGTTTTTTTTTTTCCTGGCTGTGCTATTATCCTTCTTCCTCAAGGGGAAAAGAGGGAGCTTGTTCGCCTGGAGTAGGGAATTGCATTTCTTTTCAATAACCCATTTGAACAATGTCCTCTGGCAGGGAATTTCTCACTGCTTCGCAGCAGAGTGGAAAGACTGTGGGTGTTGAAAGGGCTGAAGGTTGGGAGCTGGGAAGGCGGGTGCAAACATGGCAAAGGGCGAGGGGGTTGCTCTCTGTTTTGGGACAAAGCAGGGCATTCTGCTGCCAGGAAGCTGCTCCTGCTCCCTTCTAGCAGAAACCGTGGTATTTTTCTGCCTGTGATGATGTCGATCGGCCGAGCAGCACAGTTCAGTGACGCTTGTACAGGCATCGCTTTGTCCTTTGTATCAAGGGACTTTGGGGAGAGGGAGGTGGTGTCCGCTTGCCAGCAAGTCATCCATGAACTGCAACGTGGTCTGTTGCTGTTGGTTGAGCTATGTGGTGCCTTGGGAGAGATGGGGAGGGAGTAGCAAATGGGCTGTTTGTTAAGGACCTGGTAGTTTGGGAAAGGCACAGAGGACCTCAGTTGTGGCCTTCTGTGAAAAATAAACCAAAACAGGATCCAGAGATTCTTTTTCTCACTTACTCTGCATGACAACAATCTTAGTTTTAGAAGCCATGGTCCCAAAGATTGTCTGTAAGGTCTATGTTAACCAGGTCTGGACAGAGTGTCATGCACATAATCCCTCCTCAACTCCCTGGTTCAGAGTTCAGGTCTAGGGTGCTTCTCCTCTCTTCCCAGCACCAGAGCTTTCTAGTTCTGATGACTTGCTTGACCTATTCTTGAACCTGAGAAATGCCTCAGTGCACTTTGGGTGGAGTTCACCTAATCTTAGACATCTACAGTGGAGACAGCTACACCTAAATTTGCTGTTCAGACTCTGTGTGGTTGATGGAGAGGCACAGGCACTTCTACAGCACCATCTACCTCCTCATGAAGCAGGCCTGAAACAGCTCAGGGAACAGACTGCTTCACAGGCATTCTGCTTGCTTAACACCTGAGTCCCAAAACGCTAGCTCTGGCCATCAGCACATTGTGCCTGTGGTCAGAATCCTGGAGTTTGATGCTGGATTGTGAACATACCAGAAGTCACCAGGATGCAGGTTCTGAGCACTTTCTCCTGTCCTGCCTTCGTGCAACAGGCAGGCCTGCACTAAGCTCATCCCCAGCCCTTCCTTCCTGCAAGCCTCTACCCCGCCTACTACTTCTAGGCCACCAATTTTAGATTTCTGTCCACTGGCTTTCTCCTATTTACCCATCGGAAGACCGCACTGATGCTGCAAAGGTGCCCTCGTTGCCCCTTTGCAGACCTTCAGTAAACTTGGCTCTTCCATCCTCTCCTTACAACCCCTGGTCTGAACTTCAGAGGAGGGAGGAATGATGATGGGGCAGGGAGCTCCTCTTTGGTCCTTCACCCATAGGTGGGGCCCTTTCCCAAGGGAGGAAGAGTGGGGTTCAGGGCAGGAGCCAGCAGCTGGTGGGAGGGAGAGCCCATGACTTGTGGCTGCCCTCAAGGGTATGGGGTATGGCTGAGGAGGGCAGGGCTTGGGTCGAGCTAATGGGGCACTGGTTGGTATCCCCTTCCTCAGCCTTGTAAGGATGTCCCCATTTTCCTTCAAAACCCTCATTCCCACTTACCTTTCTGTAGGGATTTGGTGGGGGTGCTGTGGGCGTGGCTGTGCCAGCTCACACGGGATGTCCACCTGCCCCTTCCCCCCACAGCACCCTCCTTCCTCCTGGGCATCTCTGCCCTTTGGGGTTAGCTGCTTCATCTTCCCAGGGAAACCATGATGAAAAGGCATTATAAAAAAAATGTAAAGGGAGAAAGTATCCAGAACTTCCTTGTGTGACTGGTTTGTGCAGCTTAGACAGAGTGTGAGGTTTGGGGACTGCTGGGAGTTGACTTGCACCAGAGCCATGGGAAGAGGGACTCCTGGCATGGTTTGCCTGGTGCCCCTCTGTGGGTTGACAGCGGTTTCTCCAGCAGACAGACAGACAAGCAGGAAATAAAGGTGGGGGGAGGGGTCTGTGGGGGATCTAAGGAAATTTCCCTGCTGCCTTCTCTAGCTTTCATCGTGCCTGTGTGCCGGGGGAGGCTGCCCTGCCTTGCCGCCCCATGCCTGGAGTCAGAAAGTGAGGGGGCGGTGGGTGAGCGAAACCCTGTTTTGTGTGCGTGGTGGCTAGATTGCAATCAAAAGCGTGTGTGTTTGTGAAGTTACCTCTACTAAACAATTATGGATGTTTGAACACCTCTTCTCTCGGCCGATACTTTGAAAGCGCTGAGTTTCTGTGCGGCATGGTGCCCTGCTTGGTTGGTTGTTACCTGTGTTTCTGCAAGGTTGCATTGAGGTGTTTTATTTATTTTTTTTTTTTTTTTTTTTTGTTTTGTCAAGCCTGGCTTAACAGTCCCGAGTGATAACTGGAAAAAAAGGGGGAAAAAAAAAAAAACCAAACCAAAACCAAAATCCAAGCAAACCCCAAAACCTGAAAATTTATGGAAAGGCACAAGGTATTTTGGGTCTGGCCTTGCTAGCAGAGGCAGCATCAGAGGGCTGAACATGACCCTTGCCATGCAGGTTGCACAATAAGGCAGTGTCTCCTCATTGACTCACTGGAGCTCCATCTGCTCTTCCCACTCCTGGAATATTTCACAACTGGGCAGCAAATCCAGCAGTATCACTGAGTGTTGAAATCCAGGGAAATACTAGGGGGTTTTGCTAATAGAAAATAGAAAGCACAGAATAGCTTGTGGTTAAGTCCCTGAATTGGGATTTGGGACTTGGTTCTGCCATGATTTTCCTGTGATGTAAGTAAGTCACCCCATCCCTCTGCACCGGTGTTCTTCATGCATAATACGGGGCAATGAGATGGTTTTTCCTTCCCTTTCCCAAAACATTTACAATATTGCTATGTGTATTGTTCAGCCTTTGGGATGCAGACTGTAACAAGGTGTGCTCATGCAAATATCTACTACCTTGGGGGAACACATCCAGTTTTTTCCTGGATGTATCATCTTTTTCATCCCCTGGTGTCCTGGGTAGGCAGTCTTTTTGAGCCCAGTTACCACCCCATTTTGGGGGCTTGTTTCTTTTTTTTTTTTATTGTTTATCAAAAGCAAGTGTCGGCCTTTTGCTGCTTCAGAAAAGCAGCAGCAGAACCCAATCTCAACCAGCCATAGAGCTCAGTGGTGGGGGAGTCCCAGAGGTTGGGGGCTGAAGTGCAGGGCTGAAGAGCTGGGCCAGGCAAGAGCTAGCAGAGGGGCCTGGAGGGCAACATGGGGTGGCCCAACCTTCCTTCGGTAGTGCCTGCACATGTTCGTATGGACAGCTCTCTTTTGCATCTCCTAATCCTTTAGATTCAAAGGGCCATGTTTATGTTTCATTCTGATCTGCTTCAGTGAACGAACCCAGCCTTGTGGTAAACTCTGGGCAGGAAGGATGTGGTGCTTGTGTGGGAAGGACTGTCAGACGAGGGAGGGAGGGAAGGCCAGGATGAACGGAAATGTGCGGATTTGGCATGTGAAGGGTGGAGTGAGAGGAGTTAGGACTTGGGGAGCTGAGGGGTGAAGCTCTGCAGAAGAAAGGCTCAGTGCTTTTAGATGTATTGGGGCATCTGGAGCAGTAAGATTGGGGCATCAAGGGGCTGGAAGGAAGTAGTATTTCCAAAAGGGACCTTCCTTTGGCCCCGGGGAATAAAGGGGACAGCACATCCAATGCTGCTGCTCTCCCCTGTTTTCCTCCTACCTGAAGCATGGCTGCACTAAAGGATGGGTGGAAAAGCAGCCCTTTTGGAGGAGTTTGTGGTTGGGAATTGAACCCTTCCCAGTGATTCTCCTGGCCGTTGCTGCCAGATGGATGGGATGAGCAGGAGGCGGGCCGGATGGATGGGGAGATGCCCTGGGTGAAGGCCAGGCTGCTCGCATGGGGTGCTCAGAGGGAAATAAGAAGGGTGTGACCTTTGCATGAACTACACCAGCTTCCGCGGCCCCACCCAGGTTTTTGTTTCCTTGCCGTCTCTTTATGAAATCCTGCTCACAGCCACTCCAGCAGCTGGCAAGAGCCAAAGGTATGTGAAGCATCCAGGCAGTACACACAGCCAGAGGGCAAAGGAGTTTCTGAATGGCCATCTCCAGGCTAACCTCAGTGCTTGTCGGGGCTTGCCTCTTTAACCTGACAAATCATGGGTTATCGCAGCCAAGGGAAAAGGTATTTCCAGCATCAGAAATGTTCACAGAATCACAAGGGTTGGAAGGGACCTCGGCAGATCATCTAGTCCAACCCCCCCGCTAAAGCAGGTTCTCCTAGAGCAGGTTACACAGGACTTTGTCCAGGCGGGCCGTGAATATCTCCAGAGAGGGAGACTCCACAACCCCCCTGGGCAGCCTGTTCCAGGGCTCTGTCACCCTCAAAGTAAAGTAGTTTTTCCTCATATTCAACTGAAACCTCTTATGCTTCAGTTTGTGCCCATTGCCCCTTGTCCTGTTGCTGGACACCACTGAGAAGAGTCTGGCTCTGTCCTCATGACATCCACCCTGAAGATATTTGTAAGTGTAGATGAGGTCCCCTCTCAGTCGTCTTCTCGTACTCTGTAGCGTTCAGATTGCAAGCACCTGACCGCTCGGGCTGAGCAGTGTGCTGTGCCAAGCGGTGCAGCAAATGCCCATAAGCACCCCTGGCAGGCAGAGATGCTGATCTAAGAGGAGGGCAAAGGTAATGGTGTGACCTGAGAGGCCGGACGCTACGGTGAGGGTCCGCCAGCGCACAGGATGTAACGCTGTGTGTTGAGCCAGCAGCAGGTCTGTGCCATCGCACATGAAGGAGCACTCCCGGTTTGCCCAGCCGGTATTTGCAGGAGGCAACATGCCCTGTAGGGTTATATCCCATTTGGGGGCTATGGAGCAGCAGCTTCGGAGGAGTAGCATGTCTTGTAATTAACTGTTGCCTGGGAGGTGGCTTGGGTGGCCTGGGAGGGACACAGACCCTAATGCGCTCTTAGAATAATTGGCTTTGCTTTACAGATGCGTAAGGGGCTCTGCTCTCCAACTGTCCTCTCAAGCAGAAGCACAGTGATCAGGCTTTCCAGAAATCACTGTGGTTTTCTTTCAGTCTCCCACTTGGGGATGTCTAAGGTGGATTTTCAGAGGATAGGAATTTAGCACTTTTGGAAATCTGGTTCATTTAAGGTAGTTCAGGATCTGAAAAATTTGAGTAATTTTGAGCACCTGGGGTTTTCTTGTTTACTTATTACAGCAATTGTTGCTTCGATTTTAATTTCTTGGTGAAGAGGGGATTATACCTGTAATCCTTTGTGGTCCGTATGCAGTATTACTTTTCTCAGTCTCACTAAATGTTCCTTTATTCAGTGATATTCTAGGCTGAAACTTCTGGGCTAATTACTTCTTTACAAAACTTCACTGTGAATCCTTTTGAAATCTGCACCATCTTTATTTTTATGGGGTTGGTTCATTTCTCTTTTACCCCAGGGTACGTGATCTGAGACATACTGAAGTAATTGGAAGTGTTTCCTTTGAGTTTGTTTTTAAATCAGGCTCTGGGTAAAGAAATTTGTAGAGGAAGGATGGAAACCTCCAGAAACCTAAAAGAAATATCCTGCAGGAATCTTTCAAAAACCCAAATAATTAGAAATCCCCTTGGAAAAGCTATCTGGGGAGCATCTGAGCAATGCGTACAGGAGGTTGGAGTCTTAAATGCTGTTCTCAGATTTTGAAAAAGGAGGGCATGAAAGACAACAATAGTTATTAAAGCTGAGGATGCTCATGTGTCAGGTGTTTAAGCTTACTTCCTACAGAAGCTTAGAAAGGCTCTTTCCTGAGATAAAGCTTTATAACAGTTTATCTGTATTGTGTGAGATGGGTTTCCCTCCCCTCCCCTTTCTGACTGTCCAGACTCAGTTGCATATGAGACAGAGGATGGATTGATTCTTCTGGCTGATGTTTTCCAGTGTAGTCCTGGATGTTTCCCAGTCTTCCAGGAATTGCTTTTCATTGCAGAAAGAGGCCTACTTCGAGATGGACCTATCGATGCTTAGAAAAGACATTTTGAAACCATTTGTTGAAAAACTCCTTTAGGGTAACCGGAGGAGCCTGTGGTTGGTGACACCAGGCTCACACCTTGCACTACACCCACGTGTGTTCTCATTGCATGCAATTACACGGTCTGCGATGTCTAATTGCCCGATGGTAATCTGTCCACCCTACCAAAAGTTGCATCATCTTGATTTTGCCTGGGTGCCGTGTGGCAAGCACTTTTCAGACAAGTGTCTCTTGGCCCTTGAAGGATTCATAAAGTTTTTCCTGTACTTTTGTATAAAGCTTGCTTATTATTTTGTTAGTTGTTTTATTTCTTGGGGATGGAGGTTCAGCTGTGGCAGGGAAGAATTTGCAATAGCTAGAAAAGTACATCCATGGCACAAAGCTGCTCTGAATAGCAGTGGAGCTAAATTGTTCGAAAGGTTTCCAAAACACAAACACTGCCTTGACTATTACAGCATTCAGTGCTGAGCAAATCCCATTTGCCCTTCTCCAGCTGTGCCAGTTCATCCCATTCTGTGCTGGCGAGAGGCCGGGTGCCCACCAGGAAAGGGAATGGAACCAAGTACCTACCTCAGCCTAACAGGACCCAAGGTCAGATAATGCAAAAATGACTGCCAAATACCTACCAAGAATAATCCAGCTAGGAGATAAGGCCTCACCTACCTGCAGGTCTGCCCTGAGAGGGGGGACACAGCAGCAAGCTCAGCGCCGGGCACCCAGCAGCACCCTGTCAGGGGGAAAG
>NW_009259111.1:5230652-5264678 GCF_000687185.1 Egretta garzetta | reverse complement strand
GGCGTGCTGTAACGGGGCAATGAAGCCATCTGATGGCACACCTGGGCACTCTTTTATTGTGGACCAGGATCTATTCCTGGACTTTGGAAATGAGCCATCCAAAAGTAAACGTTTAGTCAGCCTTGCAAGCTCTCTGAAATGCATGACATGCCTGCGACAGGGTGGTTTTATGTGGATGGGGCTGACTTTTCTTTGCCAAATGTGATTCTTCTGTGAAGAAAATCTACATTCAAAAGAGGTGGTAAGGTGTGGATGAAGTTTAGTTTTCTGTCCTAGAAAGCTGAGCTGTAAGGGAGAAAAGGGGGTCTGCCACTTCTGCAGGGATTTATAAAGGGCATAGGGCCTTTCCCTGCCAAGGAGGTTGTGCCCTTCAAAATAAGCCTACACTCCAAGGCTTTGGCACAAAACTGAGGGTCAGCAGGGATTTATAAAGGGCATAGGGCCTTTCCCCGCCAAGGAGGTTGTGCCCTTCAAAATAAGCCTGCACTCCAAGGCTTTGGCACAAAACTGAGGGTCGCTGTCAATATTTGGCTTGCAGGCATGAGTGGAGCCACTTGGTTTTGTGTTGGGGCAGGCTTCTTGCTTTGGCCAGGAGGTGCAGCTGTAGCCTGTGAGGGCAGGGAGAAGGCAGTGCAGTGAAAAGCAGGGCTTGATCATGGTGCTGGGGATGCCATGGTCACTGGAGTAAACGGGGACATGCCGTCAGACACTTGAACAGGCATCTCCACCTTGAGTTGGTGATCTGGGGGCTTGCTGCCAAGCAGCACCAGCTAGCTCTGGAGTGGGGTGGAGCGGGAACATGGGGAGGCACTGGGCGGTGTGGGGGGAGAGGGAGAGGGGGCACCAGCAGCCAGGTGTAATGGCTTGGCCAAAACCTGGTTGAGAGTAGAAAGCCAGATCTCCGGGCTTTGGCTGTTGGAGACCTGCAGCTCAGACTGTCTGATGGTTGGGTCTGGAGTTGGGTTTTAGTTCATTTGGGAGAGGAGCAAGTTACAAAATGTGGATCTGGGTTCAGGTTACAGTTCTGCTCCCCAGGGCTATTCCAGGTGTTCAAATACAAACTTTTGGCCCAGGCCCATCTCTAATTAGGCATATTCTTTAAAAGTATTTTCCTTCCTCGGCTCCTGTGCTCTTGGCTTGTCTCCACTAGCCTTCTTTGCTGTGCTAGAGCACAGTTTGCTGGATATATTAATTGAACTGTTTACACACCTGGTTTCCTGCAAGAATAGACACCTAGCTCCTTCTTTTGAAAAGTCTAGCCCAGAGGCTGTAAACAGGAATTGTGCTATGTCTGGAAAAGCTGAACTGCTGCTTATCTACACTCCCTCAGGCTGTGGGAGCAGCAGCAGACGGAAGCGGAGTATGGAAACCAGCTTGCCCGCCCTTCCCCCCAGTCCTGTCTTCCCGCCTGACTCGGCTCCTCCAGCAGCTAAGGGGCCACCTTCTCCACTGGGTCATTCCCTTGTATTGTGATGGTGACAGGAGCGGCCTCGCCTGTGGGTCAGCTCAGATGCATATTTTGCCTCATGTGTGAAAACTGCGGGTGTCATCCTGGAGTTATGCCCTGTGCAGGACTGCTGATGGGGCCTTTCCTCTCTTTTTATGGCTTTACCTTCCAAGGTTAGTTTCTGTCCAAAGCAGTGGTGGGTTTGTCAGCCCTTATATACTCTTCTAATGAAAGTTGAGGGGTATCTTTCATAACCTGTTGTGTGGCTTAAAGGATGACCATGGAAAGAAAAGGTTGGTAAGGCTTGTGTGGTGCGGATCAGGTTAAATGGTCCCCCATGGTGTCTTTGGGCTTAAAACATATAAACATAAATGAGTCCCATTGCACAGCTTTAATTTTAGGGTATAGGAGGAGAAGGAGAAATGCAACACGAAATCACTTGGCTGATGCTGTCAAGGACTTCCTCTTCTGAATTGGATGGTATTGAAAACACTGTAGAGTTTCCTCAGATGCCAAAGCAGACCTGCAGACTCTGCTGGGGAGTCCCCCTTCCCACCAGTATGCACTCTGTACTGCCTTAAAATATGCTGATTTTGAGGACATGCTATCAGCTTCTGAAGCCCACTTTGTAGACGTTGTTTTACTGAGTGCCATTGAGTTTTACTTCTCTGCTTCATTTCTTTGTTGAACATGACTTCGTCTGGAAGATACCAGCTAACCTCTGTGTAAGGCCATGTGTTGGGAGGCTTGGTGTGCTGTGCTGTTCTTATGGAGCCTGATGCTGATGTGCTGGGCATAGGCATCTTTAACTTTCCGTACTTCTCAAGGTTTCTGAAGCACTGTTGGTGAAGGCCCCTGAAGGAGTCCCCCCAGGGCAGGCCCTTGGGAAGGGGCATGCAGATGCCTGGGCTGGGAATGGGGAACAGGAAATCAGATGCACCTTAGGGCAAAATTTGCTATTCAAATTCCAGTCCAGCTAGGAACAGAAAGCGCTGCTGTTCCCAAAGCACTGGGCTGGACTGGGATTACTCTAACAAGCCCCCAAAGGAGACACAAAACCATCTGGTGGGGAATGAAAGACGACAAAATATTAGCTTTTGGGTGCTCATGCCATGGGGGAACTCCAGCAACTCTGTCCATGACAGGCACAGCTCCTGATTGCCCAGCAAGCAGTGACTTCGTCGTTGAACTTTATGTTGGCATAGATTCCTGCTTGGCTGCCGAGTGTTGGTTGTATGCCATAAGTGTAAAGAGCTGTAAGGGCTGGGAAATCTCAGCTCTGGAAAGAGGCCTGGAAGCACAAAGGTGGCAGGTACTTTTGTCCAGGCTTGCGTCAAAACCCATCACACAGGAAGAGGAGAGGGCTTACGCTATCACCCCACTTACCTTTTCCTCCTGCGTAATTGTGTCCCCCTGCCAAAAAAAGAAATCGGGGCTTTTGCTAGAAACCAGTGGTAGCTGGATCCAGCATGAAGCAGCATGACCATTCATGCTGCGCTCTGTGCTCCTGCTAATGGTATTAAATCAAGCAGGAAATTATTTTTGGAGCAGCGAAGCATGTTGAAACCCAGCAGAAGGCAGCTGTTTGCGTAACCGGAGTTGTGGGAGAGCTGCCTCCCTTGTTGCCAAGCGCTTGACTTCCTATACTGGTGAGAAACGCTTTCCCCGCTCCCGGCGCTGTGAGCAAATTCCCTTAGGGTTGGGAGGCTGGGCTTGGTCCAGCATCCATCATTCCTGAAGCGCCTGCTTCACCACTCTGAAAGTCCCCAGACGCTTTTTTGCGGGGGTCTGAACTACCTGATGCTGACTCCTTAGATCACTGCTTACCCCTCTCCTTAAAAACAAATGACCTGCAAAATAAAGGGTTTTGTCTGGAGTTTCAAACGCATTTCAGTTAACTCTCAGCAGAGGTCCACATCTGGCAAATGGCCCATGCTGCAAGTGAAACATTAGTTCTGCCTCAGCCTGAGCATCTGTGCCGTGTTTTCACACCCTGGCTGGGTTTCCAGCACCAGTTCGGTGCCCCGGTGGTACCCGCAGTGCTTGGGCAAGGATGTGTCCTGGCACACAGCTTCTCTGGCTGCACTTCAGCAGCTCCTTTTCAATTTGGCTCATTCAGTAGCTCCCAAGTGTCTAATAGGGGTGTCTTGGCATGCTGCTGCTTTTTCACTCTCTGGCAATACCGTTTGTACCTTTTTTTTTCTGCTCTATCACTGCAAGCTGGTGTCCAGGCACTGGCCTTGCCTCTCAGAAGTGGCTCCAGCTGTATGTTGATGGATCTCCTAAGCAAACAGGTTTGTCACCCTAGGCTCTGCTTGGCTTTTATACCATCATACCAGAGCAGAAATAAATTCCTTCAGTCCTACAGTGAAACATTGTGCCCCATAAAATAGCATCGCTAACGTGGGTCATAGGATTGCATTAGCCAGAAAGAATGAGATAAAGGCATGGCTGCAGAGACAGCAATTGACCTGGTGCAGATGGGGCTTAAATTCCTGCCCCCAAAATGCGATGCTTCTGCGCAGAAGGGAAGGACTGAGCCAGTACGGAAAGGTTTTGAAAGCCGCCATGGGGGTATAAAGCCTTTTTTGTTTGCGGACGTATTATGTCATCCCTCGGTCATGCAAATGTCGCCCCAGAAGAAAGACTTTTTCACATTACTGCCTTGTTCTGGAAAAGTCCCTCCCTGATTATTCATGACTGCTGACTCCTTCAGCCATGTGCTCCTTTCCTAAGGGCTGTAGGGCGGAAAGAAATTCCCTGACGCAGTGAAAGGCAGAAAAAAAATCCAGTGCCCCCAAACCGAGTCACTCTGAAGTATTTATGGCTTTCCCCTTCGGTAATTAAGTTCTCATGCAGCCTGGATGTGGTTAGACATGGTGTCTGTCCTGCGCTGGGTTGAAGTCTGTTACCGTTACACAAATGTACGATGGCAATGAGACCCCAGAGCTGGGGTGATGAGCGGGGTGATATCCACACTCTGTAAAAGCCTTGGTGAAGTAGATTAAAAATTAATTTTTAAAAAATTTGTTGTTTCACTTTACAGTAACCTTTGAACATAAGTGCTTGATGATTTCTGGGAGGTTTGGTAATAGATGATGGAGCCTTTTATTTCTGCCCGGGCCCATCCATGTCTAGGATTGCAGCTGTCAAACGTTTCACTGTCTGGGGTTGTTTAGTGTCTCATGTTCTCAGCTGCAAATCTAATTATTTTCCCCTTGCCACTTAATTGCTCCCTCTGGCATCCTTGTGCACCGCGCCTTTGGTTTTACTTCATTTGGTTTGGGAGGGAGGCAGGATGGGGTGGGTGCACCCTTGGGGACCTCCCAGGTCCATCCCAAGCTTGCTCCTTGCCCTGCCTTTCAGCTCGATTTCTTTTCTTCATCGTGCTAAGCTGACCCTCCATTGGTCTACATCTTTTGTGCCCAAATGAGAGGGTTAAAGAAAAGTGGTCAAAACCCCCGTTTTGGTGGCTGCTTTAACTGGTCCCTCACTCTTTGCCTGCTCCAAAGCCATCCTATGGTCTACAGTGCTTCAGCCCAAATTGCCTGGGACCTAAACTGAAGCATTTGTTAAGTTGTACCCCAAAAGGGGGTCACATTTCCTGATAATAAAATACTATTCATCCTGTAAAATGAAGCTAGTATGAGCCTTAGAGGCCAACAGTCCCGCAAAGCAAAGGAAGGAAGCAGGTGCAGAGTTTGAGGAGCAGTATACTAAATTAACCTCCGTTTTAAACCGCTGAGGTTAAGCCCTATTTCCTCAGATGAATGCCATAGTTATGTCTGAAGCGGTGCCTCTATTTCTCTGCTGATATTTTACCAAAGGGTAGCTGTAGGGAAGGGTTTATTTTCTTTTGTTGCCTTATCTCTGGGAACCACTTCAGTTCCGTTTCAGTGACGTTCCTGCAAAGCGTAAGACTAAAAAGGGGTTTATTGTCTCTTTGAACTGCCTTTTGCTCTGAGGAATGAGGATATAATTGTAACATAAGAGGGACAAACTGAACATGTTCAGACTTGTCCTGCCTGATCTTTCCCCATTTCTTTTCTTTTCTCCCCCCACCCCCGCCTTGTAGCTAGCACTCATGATTGGGATTTTCCAACCAATAAAGTCTTGGCTAGCCTAGGGGCTAATATGCTCTTAGCTAAACGAGCTCTCCGGACGGCTGGATGTGCGGTTTTGATGCCAACCAAGACCGGGGTTCGCCACTTTATTTGTGTTCGCCGCCAGAGCATCGATCTCTCGCTGTTCACATCTGAAGGATGAGTGCAGAGGGAGTCTTGGACAGATGGCTTTCATATTCCCTCTGGGATAATCTTTTCCACGTGTTTAGTGATCTTTCAGTACTCTCTTCTCTTTTTTGGTCTTGTTTGGATTTTACAAGAAAAACATCTATGGAAGAAATGAAAAGCAAATATTAATTTAAAAGCAACCCAAAAAGAACATCCTTGAAGCCTTCAAATGCTGTGGTGTTTGGCTTTTCAGAAATCTCACTATTAATGTAATTGAAATACATGGTTTGTTAGCTATATCTGGAAATACAATATGTTGTGCTTAGTTCGTGTCATTTAGTAAAAAATTGCCTTTGTCTGAGGTTAGTTTAACTACTGGCCTTGGTCTGAAGCAGGGATTAAAGATGAAGATGTTGGCACTGAACCCATATGGGTTTTTTCCTCAACTGCTGCTACCCGATGATTTACTAAAGAGAAATGAATTTTAAGTCCTTTCCTGCTGCAAATCCATATCTGTTCTGTGCTGGGCTCTTTGTACTGGGTGCTGCCATTTTGATGGGGTTTGGCAGCCATTGTATCTATGCTGCTTATGTTGGGCTTGATCCTACAAACCATTTTCAGCTCTTATTGACTTTGCATCTTTTCCATGATGCTCCCGGTTGATCTCTTCCAACCCCTTTTCCATGATGCCCCTGATGCAGCTGGGTTTGCAGCGTTTCTCGCTAATTCCTCAGAATCCGCGTGGCGTGTTTTACTTTGACCCTGTGGTTTTTACTCAGTCCTTCCTCAGACAAGTTTCCACTGACTCAAATTTGTGCTTTCATTGAGTCAGGGCTCCAGGATGCATCCCTGGGGCGAAGCCTGTTTCTGGGGCAGCCGATTCCCGTGGAGCTGGGCCAGCTGACACTGGCGTGCAGTGGCAAGGGTTCTCAGAAGGAATTCTTGAAACAGTAATAGGGATGTCACAAAACCTACATATGTTTGCTTCTTCCATCAGTGGTGCTGTCATATGTGGTGCTGGTGGTGTGTTCTCAGGGTGCTGCAAGATGCAGCCAGTTGTGGGTTCCCGTTGCATCGGTGTTGTGGCTGGGGCAGCAGAAAAGGCTTTTGGGGGGATCCAGGGAAAAGAAAGAGGAGAGGAAAAGTGTGGTCCACTGGTCTGAGCACTGAACTTGCATGTGAGACATCTGATTTTTAAGGCTTTTTTTTTCCACTATGATCTTTATGGGACCTTACTGGGGCACTTAAGTGTTCTGTACTTCATTTCCCCAAGAGTACATATGGGGAGTTTGCACCACCATCACTCGTGTGGGGAGGTTATGAGGATAAGTTGTGAGATTTGAACTGTGAGTTTTTCAGCTGCTGCTGAGTTCGGTCTGACTCTGTGTGTAAGGAAGGAAAACTTTATATAAGGACTGATGTGGATCCAGGTCTGGAGATCCTTGTACTTTGGACACCCCAGTATTTACCTGGTGCTGTACATCCAACAGGCTTGGCGGCACTTTGTAGTCCATGTTTTCATGTTTTTTCTCTGCTGAAAATAAAATTGAAGTGAAATGAAAACACAACGCTTTTTCGTTGTGCACTGAAAAGAACCACTAGTCACTTCAAAGGGTAAGTAATTTCCTCATCAACCAGTTTGTCTGTTTACGTGGACATATTTGGTGCACTGAAAGCAGACAGCTTCTGCAAGGCTCTAGGGTATCTCAAGCACCAGTCTAAAATCATTGTCACTGCCAGCTGCTAAAGAACATGGCCCATTGCTGCCTTGAGTTGCCTGGTTGTAGCATCTAAAATACAGGTGTTGCCTAAGATGTCCTGCCAAAGAAGTGTGTGGCCTCTGGCTCTTGCAACACCAGATGGCTTGAAAAGAAAATCTTCGAGGTACAGCAAACCCCAAGCGTGCAGCGGGCCAGCACTTCGCTTGTTGGAGCTACAGAAATGTGTAATTGGAGGTTTCCAAACTCCTCTGCAGGCAGCTGGCTGCTCACATGGTGCTCACCCCTTCTCGTTTCCAGCTGCTAATTTGCAATTAAATGCAACTAAAAATACAGTAAACACTGTGCTCACAATTTTTCATGCAAGTCCTCCAGGTAGCTTGCAGTTGCTGTCGTTCGGTGGTGGATGGAGCAGGCTTCTGCCGTAAGCGTGTGGCTGGGTGGAGAGGCTGCCCATGAAGCTGCCTAAGATGTGGTTCCCACCGAGCGCTCCTGTAAATACCAGTTCAGCATAATGCAGCTGATGCTAACTGGCATCCCTGTAGGTGGTCTCAGTAGTGGGGCCAAGATGAAACGTGGTGTGGAGAGTGAACGAAGCACTTTTTCTCCCTAAGGGGAGCACCTCCAGCTTAGAGCAAAGGTGTGTGAGGCAGAGCTTGAAATGCAACCACTGCACCCGGTCTGCGGGTAAAGGATGTTCTTGTTCAGGGTTTTGGCAATGCTGGAATCCACTGAAATATGCAAGATGGGTAGAAGACCCTGCAATTTCATTTGACTGGTATGAAATACATTGAATCTGTTTTCAATTCATTGCTCCAAAGAGTGTAAGCAACTTCAGCTGAATGTGCTTTTTAACCCAAATAGATTATTTTCTACTATGCTAAACAAAGTACTTGAAAATACGTCATTGAATGCAAAGTTTCTTAGCTGTTCCTTGGCTAGCGTTTGTCCTACAACCTGTGTAGGAGAGAAAACTACTACAATTTGCAAATATGAAAGGCAGAACCACCTCCTGTCTGAATATATTTAATGTGCAGAAACCATTGTCGCTATGGGATGAGGGAAACAAAATAATTAATTTGGGGGAGTTTGGTAAATGTAGTAACAGTGAGACCACTCCTGGTTTGAGTGTAGGAAGCCTGCCCGAGCAAGCAAACTGTGTGCCTTTAATTAATGGTTTCGCCCATTATTGAAATGGAGTGACTCACCCTTCTCATGCAGATGCCTCCTTCTGGGGTCAAACTCTTCATGAAATCAAATCAGCGGCACCACAGCCCTCAGGCTCTGTCTTTGCTGGAGAAAGGGTTGTTTCCAAGGGGCCTGTTGTGCAACCCAAGAGGTTGGAGTGGGATGCTGGGAAGTCTTCTACCTGACATGTGAAATGTTTTATTTGTGACTTTTGGGTATTAGCGGTCCAACACTGCTTCCCGTACAAAATTAGCCCTAATGTGTCCTAGTTCATTAAAAGGTCTTACTGGGCAAAAGGCGCTGGAGCCCTTGATGTAGCACAGCAGGATTTTTCACACCTCGAGGTAGGAGGTGTTGGCTGCCACTACTTGTTCCAAGGCAAGATCAGTCTGTGCCGTACCTCTGGTAGGATGATGCATTTACAGTTACTTACCTCAAGGTACAGAAGTAACTTGTTTTGCCAGAGATTACGTTGCTTAAAAATGTCATTCACGTGAATGTAGTCCTGGTAAGAGATGAAATTTAAGTGTCAGACTTGGCTAGTCAATGACTTTGCTATTTGCCTCATTAGCCTTCGGGTGTGGGGTGTGGAGGGAGCCCTTTCTTTTGCGTGACGCAAGGATTGCTCTCTTGGATCATTGCAGTAGCCTTGCCAGTGCCCCACTTGCAAAAGGGACGGGTAGGGGAAGGAGCTTGAATCCTTTGGTGGGCCAGTTCTGGGACACCTCCAAGCACTGGCAAAACAGGTAGTTGCCTGCAGCATTGGACTCTCTGCCCCTGGTCCTGTTGTCTATTTGCCTATGCCAGAGTGGCGAGAAGGCGTGCTCATTGAGGAAAGCCAGAGCATCTGGTGTCTGTGTCTGGTTTTGGAATGTGGGGGAGGTAGTCTTGGAAGTAGCTGTCACCGCCTGTCTCCTTAGTGCCAGCAAAGGCAGTGGTCCTGGCTTGCCAGAGCTCTCTTCGTGCTTTCTTTCCCAGCCAAATCCTACCCCTTCCCCTCACAGGAACTACCCGGACCCCACCCCTCATCCTTGGGCAGCAAAATTCAGCTCTGCCCACGCATTGCTTTGAGCCAGCTCTGAGTAAGCGAGTGCATCGCGATCGGTGAGAGGTGGTGCAGCCGATGCCAAACTTGCGGATCCATCTCCATGAGCTGAGACCTGACGTGCCAGGAGTGCAGCCCAGGTTACTATAGCAAATCCTCAACAGTTTCCTGCCCAGCTGAGTCTTTTGGAGTCTGAAGCATTGTAACCTCATAAAAGCTAGAAAAAGCTTGAACTCATTCAGAGATTATTTCACACCACCTACAGTACTCTATGAAGTCAGACATGCTGTAACATATGATTAACGATGTATTTGGTGGTGAGTCACCGGGTAGTCTAGCAAGCACTGCTCACCTTCTAACCAGTCTGTGTGTGGGAGTCCTTACCCAGCAACACACCCAAACTGAGCATTTTAATAATTTACCGCATTCTGAGCTTGGAAGAGCAGTTTTTGTTGCTTAATTAGAAAAAAAAAATAATTACTTAAATGTTTTGCCACCCGTTAAGGAACAAACCTTCACTATGAAGAAGGTGGGGGGACCTCAAAAACTATTATTACTTTGTATGGTTGGAGTATCCAAGAAAAAGACTGGGAAAAATCCATGTTTAATCAATGAGGGGATTGCATCTTTGTGTTATATTAAGCAGTCACTTGAAAAGATACATGAACATTACTTGGACTGAAATGTAGCATTACCCTTTTCCAGATGCGTGTCCTGAGCACAAAGTGAGAGTAGTGGTTATTCTTATTTATTATCTGGAATGTTTAAAGATTGTAGGAAAAAAGCAGTGTTTTCCAAGGGAATGAGCAAAAATGAGCCTTGTCTGGTTTGTGAGATGGTGGTGGGAGACACTGTTTTGAGTCCTGTTGCAGAGGAGGAAATTGCACTTGTGTCTCAGTGTGAACTGGTATCCTTTCTCCAATAAAAATCACAGTAAGAAGCCAGGGAAGAGAAAGAGAGGGACAAACTTGCATAATACCTCACCGATTACTTTTCCAGCCTCCAACTATTTTCAGCTCAGGGGATTTCCTGACGCAAATGAATGTGGTTTGAGACTCTTTGGTAACCTTCAGTGGATCATTTCTCCAAGTGCTTGTCCAGTCTCTCCTTGTACCTGTCTAAACCTTTTGCTTCCACAACACCAGTAGCATCAAACCCCATTGACCTTCTACATGTTGTGGGAAGAATTAGGCCTTTCTCTTTGTTTTGAACCAGCCTCTCACAGCTTCGTTTGGTGCTTCCCAGTTCTTGTGGTGGAAATGACCGTGTCAGTCACTTCGCAACCCCCTGCTCCAAGTCCCTCACCGACTTGTGGACCTTTATTAGATGTCCCTTGGACATCTCCTTCCTGAGGTGAAGGCTCTCAGCCTCCTCAGGCACAAAATCGGTTGCCATGAATTGTCCTTGTTCCCATCCTCTGTGCCTGTCCCACTTCTTAGATATTCTTTTGAGAGGAGGGGACCAGGATTGCATGTGCTCTTCAAAGTACTGGTGAACCAGGAGTTTATACAGTGGTCTAATGAGGTTCTCTGCTTGCTTGCTGTTTCTTTCGTGGTAGTCCCTAATGTTTGGTTAGCTGAGCACTGAGCTGACGTTTTTGTGGAATGGTCTGATAGTCCAAAGGTCTCCCCCGTAAGTAATAATAAGCTGTTCAGAAACCATCATTTCATATGTGAATTTAAGACTTGTTTTCCCTGCGTGCATCACTTCAAATTTAATCTGCCATGTTATTGCCCAATTCCTCAGCCCTGTAAGGGCCATACGCAATTCCCCACTGCCTGCTCTTTTCCCCAGTACTCTTTTAGTTGCGTATCCTCAGCAAGCTTCCTTACCTCACTGCTACTCCAGATTGTTCACAGATAGATCGAACAGCACATGTCCTGGCCTCACCGGTGGGATGCCTCTATTGCAAGAACTGACCGCTTACACCTACTTTCTGATACCTATCTTCACCCGCCCCAGCTCATCCAGTATTAGCACCGCTGGGATCAAAGCCAGATGTTGCAAGCCCCCATTCAGGGAGTGCAGCTCATACCTGGCCCTTGTCTAGACTCCTCCAATTCTAGACGTATAGGGTGATACCGCAGAGTATGAGGCAAGCAATGCCTTAGCCAGCCAGCTGGCTAAAATCTTCTATGGAGTGCAGCTTATTCCCCCATACGTTATAAATGCATGTAAATGCACAGGTGCTCAGTGCACTGAGATGCCAGTGGGGCTGTCAACACATGCAGCAGGGGAAAGCAATAATCACACATACAAGTGCAAGCTTTGAATTAGCAAAGTGCAGTATTTTGAAATAGGGTGTTTTAACAGAAAAGAGCACACGAGAATAAATGACACTCGAAATTAGTGGCGGCTTATGGGCAAAGCATGCAAATCCGCCCACGTCTTATTGAAACGTAACTGATATGCCTCTTCTGGCAATTAGCTGAGTTCCTTGGGAGGGCGCCGCGTTGGATCGGGCAGCAGGATGGGCTGGCGCAGGCAGGCTGCTCCAGCTGCCTGGGAATTAGCATCCTGCCACAGCCGGCCCCCTCACACCCCTGCTGCGGGGGCTGGCGTCGCGGCTGCCCCCGCTGCGTGGGATTTAGCCCCCTGCCACAGCCGTCCCCTCCAAGCCCTGGCAGCGGGATCTGCCGCGCTTGAGCTGTGGCTGTGGCAGGGGCCAGTTAGTTTGAGCTGCTTTGCATTGCTGGGATTTTCCCTGCAGCAGGCGCTCAGGGAGGGGGACAGATAGCCTTGTTGCTGCGGAGCCCCAGTTGACAGCCAGCCTTATCCTTTCGCACAGGGCACTGCTTACATAGGGAGCTCTGCCAAAGGAGGATTTTCCCTCTGGAAAAAGCCCGAGTGTTTTTTAGTCAGTGCCCTGCACTGACCTAAAGCGTTTTTTTCTGCAAGGTTGAGTGTCAGTCCCACCAGCAACCCTCCTTGTGTTGGGTTGGTGACACGCACAGGAGCAAATGTCCCTTAAGGGAAGTTAAGCCACAGGTAGCTCCAATGACTTTGAGGACGGCTGTGAACTCCTGGTGCCCTCCCACGCCTGGTGTCCCCAGCACATGGCAGCCCTCACATGCCTCTGCCATTGCACTCCTGGCTCTTTGCCCTGCTAATGCACCAGTGCCAATCGTCAGCATCCCTCCCCCACCCGGTTCTGACGGAAACGAGTGATGCAGGATGCCCATACCCCCCTTCATCTTTTTTTTCCTTTCCCACCACCTGAATTTTCCAGATGTGCCTGCCACTAGAAATAACCAGTAGAATGAGCACTTGTATGCGGGTGACTCATTCTCGCCCCGTGAGGGGCTCTGCGGAGGGTGCGGACGCAGACTCTCACCGCCTCCTTGGACAGCCTGCAATGATGTCAAGGTCACTGGAGTGAAAAAGAGCCTTCTGCTCTCCCCAAAGCAGCAGCAGCCAACTGCTTCTGCTCCTCATCTGAAACACATGTGGCAAAAAGGACACCCTGGTCATGGTTTCCAGTTGCATCGGGGCAGTGCACTCCCTCCTTTTCCTACTGATGCATGGGTGGGGGTGGGTATCTGCTCAGGTTGTATGTTCTGTGTCTGGAGAAATCCCAGGCTCCCCCTGAAATAATGGGGAAATTGCAACCAAAGGAGTCCCACTGAGGGGCTACAATGAAATACGGGTGATTTAGCCCAGGTGATTTGTCCTGTCTCTTGTGAAGTACCTTCTACCTGACCATGAGGAAGCAAGTGAGAAAGGGCATGTTTCTCCGGCACATGTCCCTTGGAGGCTGCGTTTGTTCCCACGTGGGATTTAACACTTCTTCAGCTGGCATTAACCTCTGCTCCTTGCTTCATGTACTGTTTTCACATGGGCATTTGCTTGGACAGGAGAGCCAGGAGGAAAGACTCATGTCACGCTTATTCATGCCTTTGTGTGATGTTTTTTCCATGAGGACAGGGAGTGGGAACTGCGGAAAGGAAGGTTCCAAAGGCACGGATAATGTGATGAGTGGAACTGGCCATCCTTCATGGGCAGGGCTGCCTTGAAGCCTGCTGAGCGCTGGGCTGTCTGGGTTTATTTGTGTTACTGCGCCGTTTCTTGCCTGGGGCTGTGGAAGCCAGGCTATCTCTATACGCTTGTGTGAATGTCCTAGGAAACGTGAAATTTTTTGAGGCTCAGTAAATCTATTCTTGATTGAGGATTTTGTGGGTTTGTTTCTTTAAGAAGCTTTGGTGAAATTTTGTGCTTGATTTTTTTTTTTTGTCTTTGGGAGGAATCTTAACAACATAGACCAGATCGTGATGGGTCAAAGGTGAGATACGCTCAGCAAGCATTGTCAAGACAGTAAAACAAAGTTTCTTGAACAAAACTGTACCTAATTTGCAATAAGTTTTGCGCTAGGTTTATGTATCACCAAGTCATCAGGAACACGGTGGCCACTGCTCACTTTCTTACGGACCCAAAGCTGTTTACTGGAGAGCGTGGTTTGGTGTCGTAGTCTCACCTGAACTTGTTTTTTTCACCTCAGTTTTTTGCTTTTCTTTTCTTTTTAACTCACCAGCTGTTTTTCACCCATTGCTGCCCCATCAAGGGTGTGAGTGGATGAGCAGATAGTGTGGCCGAACTGCAATCAAAGAAATATTTTGAGAGTCCTTTCAGAGCTCTTTAAGGAATCTGGGCCGGCTATGAATGCTGGCTTTATGCAGCGTTGTTTTGAAGTAGGAGTGAGTCACTAAAAAACAATTTGTGCTCTCTCCATGTTCAACTTTGACTTTATTAAGAAAAAGAGAAAGAAAACAAACACAATCCCATTCACTGCCGAAATACACGTTGATCCTTTAATCCTCAGGGAATCATTGGGAACTGCTTCCTCCTCGAAAGAATCGCTGTATTGATGCAACGTTTAATTGTGCAATTACACGCGCGCGTTTTTCTCCTGGGCTTTGCAGAGCCAGGCTCTGTGGCTGGAATGCTAATCAGAAAGCGATTGATACCATCTCACTGCGGGCACAGCCTGAATGCAGCCTCCCAGCTGGCAGCAGCCCTTAGGTACCTTCATGGGTCTGGCCCAGCCTTTTCAGGCAGGAAACCAAAGATGGGAATTGCAGCCCAGCAAGGTCAGAGCAGGGACTGGAATTTGGGCTGGAGCCCAAAACTCTGTCCTGTAGTGGTTTGTTGTAGCCTTCCATGGTGCTTCCATGGGAAGCTCCAATGCCCATCCCTCCTTGGCACTGCCTGGGAGCTGCAGTTGGCAGGTACTGGTGAGGACTCTGTTCAGATGCCCTCATCTGCCAGCTGAAAATATTACCTGCTTGCAAATGCCTGGTCAGTGGCTTCTCTCCTGCTCCTGTGCCACTGCCTGATCTCTGCATAGTCCGTGCGCCTTTGTGGGATTGAATTTTTCATGGAAGTTTTGCTTCAAACCTACTGGGAAATGCTCTGCATATGTGTTTTTACATATATATGTATGTATATACACCCACACATTCTTGGCTGGCCAGGCCCCACTTTCCAAGATCTGTGTTTGCCATAAACTGTGCCAGATTTTTCTGATGCTCCTTCTGACTTCAGGGGTGTGCGACCCTTGGGGCAGAGCTGCAAAGCATCGTTTCCAGGAGTTGGGGAGCCTGTGGGATCCCTTGCTGTCACCTGTATTACTGCCTCATGGCTTGATTCAGAAACTGAACCCTGACTGCGCTCATTTGCCTCATCCTAATTGACCCTGATGGGAGCAGGTTGTGAAGAAACATAGAGCATGTCCTCGCTTCGCCTCACCCAGGAAACGTGGTGCACATTGGGATTTACAGTTACCTACAGGTAAATACAAGAGGCTGGTTAAGCATTTGATGGGAAGAAATGCAAACCTCCTCCAGCTGGCTTTAGATGCTAATATTTTCTTCAGGTTTAACCTCTTTACCATGACTTTACTATTAATGGTTTCGTCATCAATTCTGCTTTCCCACCAGCATTAAGGATGGAGTTTCCAGATGGGCAATCCTAGCTGTCAGCTGCTAGTCCCTTATCCATGGCCACACCATCAGTCCCGTGGCAAATGTGCCCTGGGCTCACCATCCTGCTTTTTGAAACCCTTTAAAACTCTCTTAATGGATGCTTTTAATGCATCCACCACACTTGCCTAATCGCCTCTGGAAAATGAAAAGAGGAGGTTTTTGTTATGTTGTTAAGCAGTGTTTGGCTAATGCTGTGGGCTCCTGGCCTCTGGGTCCCTCTGCTCATGTTTTCTTATTTCTCTGAAAACTTTAAGTCAGGGCAAGCTGAGGCTGTTCCTGTTGGCAAAAACTAGTCCTCCTCCGAGTCTGGCTGTTTGCTCTCTGCAGAGGATTGCTCTGCACCCTCCTGGCAGCAGGACCTTGGGGCACGTCAGTCCTGTGCAGGACAGGGTGATGCATTTTGTTCTCCCTTTCACAGCAAGGCTGAAAACACACAAAGAAGGGTGGGTAGCTGTGGTCTTAGCCGACAGCCTAAGAGGAGCTTTGCTAGTGGAAAAGCCCAGGGAAGAGCAAGGAAGGCTGCTGGCAAAAGTCAGCAAGGGAATGTCTCTCCAGATGCAAGAGAAGCAAAGGAATTCTAAGTAACATGCTGAAGTACACAGATAAATTTACCCAAGTTATTTTGACCATAAAGCCCAGGACGGTAAAGGCTCTTAACCTCTATTAATCAGTGAGAAGCTGGAAGAGGCCGCACAATGATCTTGGCTGCCGAAGCTGGCGCCCTTTTGCTCCCTTTAATTGAATTGTATTAGTCCTGCCCACATCCTTTGTTCTCCCGTCCCACTCAGGAAACCTGCTGCTGGTTTTGGCAGGGCTCGCTCTGGCTCCACATGGCTGGTTTGCGGACAGCCAGGAGGGACGAGACAGAGGGCAGGAAGGGGAAGAGGATGGGAAAAGGTCCCGCGGGAGCAACCTGCTTAATGTGTCTCATTTGTCTTAATAGTGCTATCACCATGGCCCTTCCTGGTGAAACTGCCTCCTGATAAGGCAAAGAGGCAAAATTGAATGCAGAAGGACTCCCGCTGATTTCTGCAGAGATGAGATTTCATGCTTAAATCTTTAAAAAAAGTAAGATGAGTGCCCTTGAGCCAAGTCTTGTGCAGCAGGAGCTGCCAACCCTGCAATCGTTCCCACCCCCAGCCTTTGGCTACGCTGAGGGGTCGGGGTGTCTCGCCTTCAGCTCAGCTCTTCTGGTTTGTACCACTTGTTCCTCATCAGACTGGTAAGAAATAAGAGCAACAGCTTGGCCCTGGGTCCTCCACTTGCTTAGCATGCAGCAGTTTTCTTTGCTGGTGACAAGAGCATCACCGTACCCTTTGCCAAAGCGCTGTTCCTCAGGGCTGTTGTGGGGTGCAAACCCCACCCTGCCATCCTGCTGCTTGCTGGACTCCTCCGAACCACCACCACCTCCTTCCGACCCACCTCTGCAGGGCTGCAGCTCCCCTTCCAGCAGCATCCAGCGGGGTGGGTAGAGCTTCCCCTGGTGCCAGTGACAGGGAGCAGCTCTAGCGGAGGATCTGGCAGCAGCATTGCAACTTCATGTTTCCCCAGCAAACGCATTGGCCTCCGGTCTCCTGATCAGCATTGTTGCAAGAATACTGTCAGCTCAACCTGGCGGCATTTGTCTTCCCTGCTGCCAGAAATAATGATTCAGCACGTGCACGCTGGTTTAACCACTCGTGTCCCTTTACATGACAGTGTAAATATTTCTGTATCCTCTTGTAAGAGGAAAAGACATTGTCTAGAGTCCCTCACCCACCCAAGCCCCAAAGCCAACATCACGGGGAGTTCAGAGGTGATGATGTGCCAGGGCTTCAGGAAAGCTGCCCCGTGCTGCTTCTTTGTAAAACAGTTGCCTTTCACTGTAGGACTGGGGGGATGCATCCCACTGACACTGTACCAAAAGGAGTGACACAGGAGGTGTTGTCATGCATAATTCATGGGTTGTAAAGGAAACATCAGGAAAAAAAAGACATGAAGATGCATCAGGAAAAAAATATGAATGGGCTGCTGTGTTGATGTGGCATTTTTTATGACCCTTGGTTTTACTTCATCTTTCTTTAACATGTGAACAAATGCAAGAGGTGGTTTCCTGGACACAGATGCATTATCGCCAATTCCAGAGTTCATCCCTGCTGTGTAGGACAAGATAGCGGAGCTGCTAACCCAAGGCTATGCCTTCATCACCTTCCCATCAACAAATGATAATGCTTCATATGCGGAAAAAGACAAAGCACTTACAGAAACTGTGGCTAAGAAAAGGGATTTTCAGATGATTTTGAATGCTTCAGGCTTGTCTGGGATACACAATTTCGAGCTCTATATTTTACTGGATTTCTCTCACTTCAGAGTCCAGCCACACAAAATGCCATGAATCCATTATAGCAAGCCCAGGTTTTCCCAAATATGTAGAATGTCAAGGTTCTCCTCTCCCTTTCACAGCCATGAATTATCAGTTGTATGCTTGCAGTGAAGTAGTGCATCATTTGCTTACTGGTTTTATAGGAGGATCCTTCCCTCATTGCTTCCTGTAATTCTTCTTGGATCTGAAGAGTAAAACATATTTACATTGCATGTGGGAGTCTGGTTTTCCAGACTCAGGAAAAGATAGGACTGGAAAGGAAGTTTTCTGTCCAACGCAAATTTTTGTGATGCATTTTTTCCGTATTAGAATGAAAGCTTGAAATATAGAAATCCCAAAAAACATTAAGCCAGCTGTAGATATTTATTTTGATTATTTTATCTTCTCTATTTTGTTAGTAAATTTACTTTATGTTGCAATGCAAAGTAGAAATTCCAGATTTCTTGGATAAAAACGTGGGTCCACAAAGTTGATTTCAATACACTGGGCACTGTTTGGCAGATAATTTTAAATCTGAGAGTGGCAATCTGCTGCACTAAAAATAAAAAATAACGATCCAGTAAGTGACTAATTTTGTGGTCCAGGGGAATTAGCAGAACAGCTTGGTGGATGGAAGGCAGCAGGTCTAAATTACTGCACTAAAAGTCCATTTGCAGGAAGATATTATCTGACTTTGTTGTTATTATTAATAATAATTAATGAGACATAAAATAGTCAGCTGGGATTTTTGCCGTTGCAATTAGTGGGAATACATGTGTGTGTGTATATATATATATATTTGCTCTTTGATGCTTTTCTCAGTTGTTTGCGTCTCAATCCTTGCTGTCTTGCTCTGGGACTTTAAGAATACTCTAGAAATTAGTCAGACCACACCTGTGTCTAGCATGGAGGAAACTCGAGGCTTTTACAATTAGTGCTGCTGATTATTGTGCAAAAAAATTACATGCCGTGGTCTGACAAGGAAAGCAGCTGTAAAAAGTCAGGCAATGAGCAGTCCTTTGTCAGCAGGCTCACAGGGAGCATTCGTCGACAGCTCGCAGCTCAACTTTGCATCTTGGTTTTGCAGCACAGGTTGCTGGGGATACAGGGGTGGCACAGTGGCCTCTGAGTCTGCATGGACTCATATGGCTCCAAAGCCTTCTCTGGTGAAATCCAGACATTGTTTTGCTGAAATCCAAGGTGCTTTAATTTTGATGCCTCAAAGAGACTGTGATGGTCACTTAGTCTTGCCCCCCCTGTGACCCCAGCCTTTGGTGTTTCTGCTGGGCGTTCCCACCCCAAACCTGCATCCTGCAGTAGGTTTTAAGCACATGTTTTATGAAACTCTTCCACTAGCAGGGGTCCCGTGCTCAGGAAGACTTCTAATGAACTGGTTTAGTGGATAATTGCTCTCACTGTTAAAGACAAAACATGCTTCTTCCTTTGTTTTCAGCTCCACTCTCCAGAGTTTCGCTCTTCCAGCCTTGGACTTTGCTCCATCTGTGTTTGGCAGAGTTAAAGACCATCAGAGTCTGAAATCTTCCCACATGCCCTTGAAGCCTAGCAGGGGTCATTTCCTAATCTCTTTTAAGAAGACAGTGATAATTGAGGACTTATTATTGACTCTATTGACTTTTACGTGGTTTGTGTTTGGGTTTTTTAGATCAGTTGTAACTGTTCCTTTTTATCATTGTAAAACTACTGTTAATAATTGCTCTTCGTTGGGTCTACATCTAAGGATGCAGTCCGCTTCTGTTAAAGATCCAACCTTTGGGGCTTTGTTGGGCAGTTGAAGGCCAGCTGATTTGGTTTTGGGCACCTTTGGAGAAAAGGAGGTGCATCGTTCAAAGTGCTGTTTACTCACCTCCTCAGAAGGCTTTGTAAATTGTGTTTGTTATTTTTAGCGTTTCCTTTTCATGTGGTATTGTATCTCCGGTGGTTTTGGTTCTGCTTGTAGGCTGGGCTGGATTCTAACATCCCTAATCATCTTGAGTACTTTCTTCACTTTCCTTAACTTCATTTCATTTTGCTGAGGAATTTCAAGGAGTGTGAGATGATACTTAGATGAATGAAACTGGGGATGAGATGGGGGATTAGATGGATCCTAACAAGCAGTTGCTGTGCTTCCCATGGGAATATTTCTAAGCTTCATTAAACCAAGAGGGGCTCTTTTCCCCTGACACAGATTTAAAAGCATTGAATTATACCCTATTATTAATACAAACAAGAAACGATCCTGATGGCAATAGCCATCTTTTGGTGAAATTTCAAACCGTGGTTGTACCCAAAGCTCCCATGAAAGGATGTGAGCTCTTTTATAACCTTCTGTACTGCAACTTCAAGGGGATTGTTCCTCATCCAAGTGCCCAAGCTGTTGCAGGACAGAGGTATGTATGTCTTGTTTATGCTATTTATCCACTTACCTGTATTTTTTCTGTTCGCAGCATTTTTGTTCCAACGTACGTTGGGCTTGTGGGAAATCTCATAAATACCATGATAGCAGTGGTTTGGATCCCTTTGCAGGCTAAACCCAAGTCAGACCGTCATGTGACGGGGCACAGTGAGTATTTAGTATTTCTGATAAATAGCACGTGAATGGGGACAGGGGACTGAAATGCTGTAAGGGCTCTGGTAAAGGGCAAAAAGGTGCCAACCTTGAAATCCTGATGCTTTAATCCCTAAGGTGTGCATGTGGAAGAATATTATTCCCTACCTGCCGACCACTCTGCCATGCAAAATTGCAGGCTTCCAGCCCAGTGCTTGCCACACATCTCAGAAAAGATGATCATGGACCCCTGGCTGGGGGTTAGTTTGGCCCAGCACAGGAGGCAGTCCGGCTGTCACCCGGGGGTCCTCTGCATACAGACCCAGCACCAGCTCCCAATCTCCTGCTGTCGGAAGAAAGCTGGTGCTGCAGAGACTCACCTTTTTGGAAAGGTGGTGGTGAACCTGAGTAGACAGGCTCAGAGTCTCTTGCTTCCTGCCTCTAGCCCGTACAAACAGAGTATTAATCAATATTAATCAATATGTCATCTTCTGTAGGCACTTCACAGTCTGGCAGCGTGTTCAGCATCAGAGAAATCCTGCGCCTGATGAAGTTTCCTGGAGTAATGGAAGTTTTTATAGTCAAGGTCTTTGCTGGACTTCCCATAGGTAAATCTCACCCGTTACCCATGATTGCTGATGTATTTAAAAGAAGACGACAAACACTGTAGACCAGGCTTGTCTCAAGTCACTGAAAGCACGTTGCTTTTGATCACGGAGCAGCGAGGATTCAGCTCCTGACTCGATGCTGGGTGCTTTCAAATGCTCTCAGCTACATAGGGTCAAAAACCTGGGACTTAATGCAAAACAGACTACTTGCCACAGGCTGCTTCTGTGACTTTTGGCAAATCACTTAATATCTCTACCCCATCCCCCTGCCTGAAAATGTTTTTTTTCCTCTTGTCTGTCATTTCTACTTAGGCTGTAACCTCTTCAGAGCAGAGAAATCATTTGTAGTCTGCCAGAAACACTGAGGTCCTTCCTGATTTAACTTAATGATTTTAAGGGGTATGTGTGCCCTAACCTTTTTCCCAACAACTAAAAATGATAGCTAGATGGGAGTCTGTGGCTGCTCTAACTGCCGGCTGCGTGCAGGGGAACCACAGCACCTTTCTTCCCTTGCACATCGATGGTGGTGCTTGTTCTTCTCTTCTTTTTATGTTCTGCTTGGGGTTTTTGTGTCATGGTGGGAACCTGCTGCTACCTCAAACCCATCCCAAACATGCCTGTTGCCCTGCTCCTTTGGCATAAGTTGCTGTCATGGCATAGTCCGTGTCTCCCAATTTGTTTGGTTATACTCATCCTTGGTCACAATTTAATAATCTTTAATTCTGCCTACCCGCTAGCTTCTTCCCCCAGCCCCGCTTGTCTAGAGACAAGCCAACCTTGCTAGTGGTGGTGTGAGGAAAGGGTGATGTTCATTGCTGTTCTACACAGGGAGCCTTCATGGCTCTTTTCCCAGTCAAACCTAGAAGTCCAGTTTCTACTGATTACAGTTTCAAGGATTGAGTTTCGTATGCATCAAAACATGCACATCATGCATCTGAACAAACTAAGGCAATTCCCTTCCAAACAAGGATCCTAAGAGAGGATTTAAGGTACCTCAACTTTTATGCTTTGCATCTTTTTCTAATTCATCTGTGTCTGAAGAAGCCCTTGAAGTTTAAATAACATGAAGTGTAATTTACAAATTAAATTCTAATTTGTGAACTGTAAATTCAGGTTACAAATGTAAGTAGATTTGGCTGTGGAGAGTGGCTGAATCAGAAGGGGATGGCGTTTCTGGGCTTGGCCAGGTTTGTCTGTTATTCCTTGCTAAGGCTCTGGGGGAACAAGTCCACTGGAGCTGTAGAATAGCATGCAGGGAAGTAAAGGACTTCTGATTTTTTTTTTTTTTTTTTTTTTTTTTTTTTTTTTTTTTTTTTTTTTGTATGTAGTTGGCATTGGCTGAGATCAGTAATGCCAGATGGTCCTACTGCCAGCACTGGGGACAGGCTACAGCCTTGATGGATGGGTGGATTGCCCTAATAGTGCACTTTTTAGGGTCTTCTGAAACTAAACTTTTAAAATTGTATTTTTAAAAGCGTCTATAAGATGACAGCGTTTCAAGGAACGAGGTAGTCAAGTGGTGTTTTAAAAGGGTTTTCTTTGCTGCTTCTGGCTCATTTCTCAGCTTAAAGTAGCCTTCACTTCTCTGTTTAAAAATGCCATCCCGAGACCGCATCCATATGCAATCCGCACGGTCATTTCTTGTGCGCTCTCCTTTTTCCAAAGGCCGGTTGAGATGCGCTTGGTTTTAGTCATCCCTGCTGAAATGCAAATTCCTCCCTGTTGCAGAAGGCATTCTTCTTTTACCGTTTGTTGCACAGCAAAAACGTGCACCCAACCAAAGTAAACACCTCCTGCCCAAAACTGCAAGGGAACTTCTAGGCAAAGAGGATGGAGACGGTGAAGCTGAGAGTTAAGGCAGGACATGGGCTGACAGTCTGTCACCGAAACGGCTGGGAGTACTTCAGTGAGAGCAGGAGTGGGTTCATCTTGTCAAGGAGTGATCAAAATCCTAGTGACTTCTTTGCAGGTCTCTCTTCAGGCTACTTGACCATACAATGGCAGCTCAAAAGGGATTTGGCCATCACCTACTTCTCTACAGCTCACAGCTGGAGGCTGAGCTCCTCATGAGCTCATTTACCTTTCATCTCCTGGCTGCAACTGTATAATTAATTAGATCATCCAAATTACAGACTGTTCTCTATTTACTTTGTAAACAAGTTTGTGATATACACAGAAGAAAATCTTCTGTTCCTTATGGATCTCATTGTTGTCTAAAATTAGCTTGTTTGAGACCGAAAGAGCCTCCCTGGGAGGGCTGCAGGGCTGGGAACCTCCTCCCTGTGTTGCATAAAAGCAGAGATGCGGGCTCTGTGGTAGCTGCCAAGGGGTGGACGGGCAGGAGGCCGCTCCAGCGTGGCCAAATTGCATCCTCAACTGACCTGGGAAAAGCGAGTCTCACTGCAATTGCAGTAGATAAGAGACAGAAAAGAAAACACGAGGATAAAAATGTCAAACATACCTCTCACTGACCAGAAATCACCAGGGCCTTCAAAATACTGATAAATAGCTGCTTGTATGAATCCTTGGCTGCCTAATCCCTTTGGAAAACCTGGTGTTAACCAATCACTTTAGCACCCGCATCCCATTTTTAAGGGGACTTTCTTTCACATGTGCAGAGAAGGATCTTGCTGTGGGCCGTGGGGCTCTGCACCCCGTTGTGTTTGCAAGCCGGCGTAGGAGGGCTGAGACAGGCTCCCAGGGGCCGCGCTCGCCTTTTCACACCGGCTCTCGATAAGGGTTGCTAAGCTGGCCCTCCCAAAGCCACGGGCTGCTTTTAGAAATGTCATGGGATTTTTTTTTTTTTTTTAAATACAGGTTGCACTCCCCTGTCTCCTTGGTGCTTTTCTGTGTCTTTATCACGTTTTGCAAACCATTTACCTGCCTTCTGCTGCATAACCCTGGTTACTCATCCCTCCAGTGCCAGGTTTTCTAAGGAGTTCACCCCTTATTTAGACACACCCACCCCACCCCACCCCCCAAAAAAGGTGAGGGTTTTGGGGATATTTTTTGCTGTTTTTCATTTTTTTTCCTGTTGAAAACCCGAGCCTCACAGTGTGGATTGAAGCTTATTCTGGCAGCTTCTGTGTGGGGTTTTGGTGTCCCCAGAAGAGCCCTCCCCAGGGGTACATCACTCGCATGGCTGCGCTCAGCCTACTCAGGTGGGAACTGCTGAACTCTTTGTAAGAAATGCTTACGCATGTTCAGATGAGCAGAAAATCTTCTGAGTTCAATCTAGGACTCACCCTGTGGGTTTCACCAAGAAATGCGTTGCCAGTGGGAGAGACCCACTTAGTTGCTGAAAGCAGAGGGAGCAGGGGGGGTCTCCCTTGCCCAGGTAGCTTTAAGTGACCATGCAGGCAGGGGGAGATGACACCCATCTAAAGAAGAGACCTTTGCATCTCCCGGGGAGCCGTGCAATGCGTAACGCTAAAGAGCTCAGCTTATCCCCCTGCCCCGAAAGAAATCAGCTTGTTTGCAGGAGAAAGATCCAAATCTGCCTTAACTTGGTGAGGGACTTCAAAGGGGAGAGGAGCGGCAGAAGCTGGCGCGTGGTACCGGGAAGAAGCATCAGGTATGTAGGAAGGTCGAACCCCTCCTAGGTGGTACCTGCAGTGGGGTAGCAGGATGAAGGGCGAGCACCCGCTTCGATCTAATCTTCCTGCAAGTGAAACGAAGTGTGGTTTTTCTTTCATTTCTTCAGGTGTGCCTTTTATGAACATGTGCAACTCTGTTGCCTGGTTTGGATGTTGTGAGTAAATATGGTTATTTGCATGTTACCTTAAGCTGGCTTGAGCTAAGAGCGATTTCAAAGCAACTGGATAACGACAAGGTGCTCTCCGCGGAGGGGTGTAGTGAAGCCATAAATCTTCACGAGCCCCAGCTCCCTGGCACCTTCTCCAAATATCCAGAGAGTAGCAGAACGGGGCACCCTTCCTGCCCCCCATCCCTCTCCCCCAACACCATGGGGGTGCAGCTATGCCCATTAAGGGGTCCCCGGTGTGGTTCAAGAAGGCTTTGTGGCAGGTCCCGGGGCGGGAGGGCGGTGTTCCCTCCAGGAAAAGGCTTGGGGTGCTTGGAGGGAGGTCCTTGTTGCTGCAGGTGCTCAACTGGTAGCAGCACTGTCAGGCTGCTGAATGTGGTGGAGTTGCGCGGGTTTGTTAGGGTGCAAGTCCTCCACGGCGTTTTCATCAGCAATTTGGGATCGCTTTCTTCGCGCTTCCAGGAAATGCCAGTAACTCCTTCCCATGCCGCGGGGTTAGTGACTCACTTTGCCAGGCCACAAGCTGTCTTCTCAGTCCTCACGCATTGCCTCCTGGGCTCTTTTTTTCTTCAGGAGAGGACCGCAGCTCCCTATTTACCCAGTCTTTGTACCTCGGAGGATCCTATGAGGAAGGGCAGGACCCCTAAAGGTCATCTGCTCTCCTCCTCTCCCCAGCAGGATCAGTGCTCTCCAAAGGGCACATTGTGGGGATGCTCAGGCATAGAGAGCCCCTGTTTCCTACTGCCTTGGTCCATCTGAGGTGCACAAGACACTAGGGGAGGCAGCAGCCTCCTACCCCATACCATCTCTTTGAGAGCAATGTCTTGTCATAATATTTTTAATTTGATGGCTCTTTGTGTACGACAAGAGCGTGTGTATGCATGTCTGTATTTGTGTACATTTTGCACAGGGGGAAACGCACGCTATTGTCTTTTCATGTGAGATTGAGTGGGCATCTTCCGTTGTGCTCTCCAGAAATTGCCTTAATTGCAAAGCAGAACCAGCCTGTGCTGCTTCTGTCTGTACTTTCACGACTGCTTGTGTTTGACACCGCTGTCGGTCCAGGAGAGCGAGAGATTTCACGTGCCAGTGACGTCACTGCCCAGGCGTGCGGTGAAATGCTGTATTTAGGCTGATGTCACCCAGTTGTTTCCCAGGCAGTGTTCCCCATGGTGAAAATCTAAAGTTAGGCAGAAGGGGCAAGGAATCCAATCAGATTATGTTTATGGTTACAGTCTTGTCTGAACAAATGTTTTCTTGTTGCCTTAATGGTTGGTTTGGCTTCAGTGATAAAAATATTTACCGGTTTATAATAAACAGCTGAATCTACAGCCTACATAGTCACATTATTTTAAAGATGAAAGGAAGGGGGGTAAAAAAAGTTAACATTTAAAGATTAATTTACTACGCTGACTTTGTATAGGATTCTGCTCGGGTTTTTATCCAGCCCTGGTAATCCCAGGGAGAGCTACTGACCCATACTGGAGGTGACTGGGAGCAGAGTCTTGGCCACTATACGCAGTGCAAGTATACTGATGTATGCTTTTTGTTAACCCTCCTTCTAGGTTTGTTCCTGATTATGTTTTCCATCATCTCTATGGATTTCTTTGGATTGGAAGCAGTAGAGTCTGGATACCTGATGTCATATTTTGGTGTCCTTCAAATGGTAAGTGAAGTGGAAGTCCCCTCCCTTGACAACACTGCCATCTAATTTGCTACCTTTTTGACACATGCTCTCCCAAATCCAGGCATAATATTGATGGGCAAATCCTACCTCTGCCATGTGGCACTTGGCTTTGAAAAATAGAAGCGACTCCAAATTTATTCTGTTCCTTGGAACGGGAAAAAGTCAGAGCAAGGAGTGTCCTGAAAGCTCTCTTCCCCTTGACCTTCTTTGCAGATCTTTAAGCTGCAGAGCTAAAATTTCCTCGGACAGACATGTTGTCCTCATTTTTGTACAGAACTTACATTGAAGCCAAAGTGCCTTGACTAAGGTTTTCATTGGTGCAGGTTAGCTGATTTACATTTACTTAGCAGCACCCTGTAAATTTATGTAAGTAGACGGTCTTACCAGCGTTTTCAGAGGTGCCTTCAGTGTTGAGGAAGGACTCGTTTCTGCTGCATGGGAATAAGCACAGCAGATAGTTGCTTCAAAAAAAAAAAAAAAAAATTAAAGATGGGCAATGGTATATAATCAGGAGACTTGCAAAATGGATAAAAAGGAAAAGTCAGCTGAATTAGGCAGTAGCAGGGCCAAAAAAATAAGATGCTGTATTATAGCAGAATTTTCCTTTTGAAAGAAGAGGAAGACGCTAATAATTTTGCAGAAAGAGCAACAGATGGTTATAAGCAAGCCTGAAGGTAGGAATGCAAGTTAAGCAATATCCTGAAGGAGGGTGGTCTCGTTATTAAATCCACCTTCATTTCCTGGGCATTGCCACAGAGTTCCTGTGGTATCTGGAGGAGCTTCTCATCTGGGAAATGGCAGCTTTAGTTCCTTCCCTTGTGATTTGGATTTGGCATAGTATTACCAGTTGCTTGGGCTCTGCCCTGGTCTCACCAAATCTGGGCATCTTGGACACCAGCTGACGAGCGTGGCTGTACATCAACAAGTGGCGTCTACAGAGTAAACCGGCTGGAGCCGAGGAGCTGGTGCCTTTGCCATCTCCGTCCTGGGAGGGTGGCTTTGGATTAGCTGTCGCTCAGTCCCATGAGCTCAACATCTGCTGCCAGCTGGAGGCACCCTCCCATCCAGTCCCATGGGAAAGCAAACCAGTTTGCTGCTCCACAGCTGCTTTCCAAAGCGTGCTGCTGATCCAAACTCCACTGCTAACAGAGGCTTTCCCTGTGTTAGTCTTTGTATGCCCCCTCCTAGACCAGGGTCTGCAGGAATCACTCAGGTTTTAGAGGGGCCAAGTCGCCCTCTGCTATCATCTTCCCCCTTTGGATGTAGAGGGACTTCCCAACAGCTCTTAACTTAGACCTGTAAGTTAAACCCATGTTATATGCGTCCACAACTTGGGGTTGCAGCATGGATACGGTGTGTTTGTTTCGAGCCAGCTAACATGGGCAGCAACAGCGCAGAAGGTAAAAGCGGCACTTGTACAGCCAGGGCAGGAGTGCCTTCATGTTGCTAGATGGACCTTGCATGCTGCTGTCAGGTCCATTATATCTGTCTTCACGACACTGCTGTTAAGTCTGGGATATCTGTCTGTCTTCACTGCTATTGTTTCCCAGATTAGTTTGGTTGAAACTACTGTAGATAAGGTTACCTGCGCTGCCATGCCGGTGTACCCTAGGTATTGATACAGCCTTGGAAGATATGGGAATTATAGCATTCACTCTGATTCCTAACAAATAATCAGATGTCAGTGCTAACCAGGGACTTGCCCCTTCCCATAGCCACCGGGTTTCACCCCGCAGAGGCCAATCACACCCTAATTTACCACGCTCTGATCCAGCAGTGGCCTACAGGCTCAGGTGCAGCATCTGCTTTGCTGGGGAGTCTTTGCCTTGGGACATTTGGCACAGACACCAGCTTTTGTCAGCCAGGCAGTTTGCTTTCCTCTGTCCATGCAGTTTCTGTCCATGTTGCTATGCATTTTCCTATGGCAGGTGACTCTGGACATCAGAAATATAGGAGGAGTGAAGCGGTCATAGGGTACAAACTTTTCTCCTTCATGATGCTGCATTGGGGTTTGCTGTCAGAACACCAAAAAGGAAAGGGGAAACAAATGTTTTATTCTTTTTAAAAGCTCAGGACACCTGATTCCCAGTGGCAGCAAAACCGTCTTGCCTGAGAGCTTGCAAAGCGCTGCTTTCTGCTTTCGTGACTGTTCTTTTCACTTTATCACTGGCAAGCTCTGCTCTGGTTTACACAGGACCAGATCCTTAACTGGTGCGAATGATACTCTCACCATCTGGCTTTTAAATTATTGTAAAACATTAGAATTTCTGCGTTTACTTTCAAATCAAGTCTCTGCCTGGAACCTCCCAAAGGTATCTCTTGCAGATAGTCACTGAATTGTGGTTCCTCCAATGGAAGATGTATGCAGAGAATGCAGCCTGTGCCAGCTCTGTCCTGCTGAGCCCCAGAGCTGCTCGTGTGCCTTCACCTTGTCCCAGCTGGCACTTCAGATGCATTTGTTTCTGTTGAACAGTGAATTGATACTGCTGGAGATATAAATGCAGATCAAGGTGCAAGCAAATTCCACCAGTCTGGATGGGTGAACGGTGATTAATATCTGCTGACTGGCTTCCCCACTTCACTGAGTAAATTATAGCTTTATTCATGAGGAATATAATGTCCTTTTCAATGAATTTAATCAACCAGATCCTCAGCTTTGATTTCTCATTCCTTAGTTTGCCTTTCCATAAAATATTGGGGGGAGGGGGTTTCCCATTCTCCTGGGCTTGCTCTGAGCCCTCCTGTTAGAGAAAACATCCCCCTCCTGTTTGCATCCCTCCCTGGGCATGAAAATGGGTCACATTTAAGGACTTTTATAGATGGGAGCAGACGTCACAGAAATTAAAAAATCGAGCCATGTCCTGTTTACTTTAAACCTCCCTGTGGATGCTGAACGCAGTGCCTGGGTGGTTGCGCAGCACGGCTGGCCGATGCGCCCAGCGCTGTGTCCCAGGGTCTCGCCTGCTCCCAGCACAGGTTGCACGCACTGAGCGGCTTCAGGGGCGCACCGGGAATGGCACAGCCAGCAAGGCTTAGCTGAGCCCTTTACTCAGCTCTTCCCCAAAAGTCTTGCACCAAGAAAAGCACTGCCTGGTCTGCCAATTTGTGGCAACTTTTAGCAGGATTGTTGCTTTGTGTTCTTGTAGTCCCTATTTTTGTAATGAGTTCTTCTAAAAATTGACGTCTTCCTCTAGCACAGAAGGTGATGCTCCAGCCTCCTTTCCCAGCCCAATCAGTAATCCCAGGATGACTCAAATAGCGATGGTCTCTTCTCACTTTCCTCTCCCGCCCCAAGGATATTATGCTCCAATTGCTTAACCTAATTTTCCAGCTTCTCAGCCTCATTTAACCTACTGTGGTGAGAAGCGGCCAATGCCCTGTAAACATCTCTGTTTCTCACTGTTCTTCCCATCCAAGCCAGCTGCAGAGCACCTAGAGAGGAGATTTTTGAATGGCTTCAGGTCAGTCCACCTAAATTTTGGTAGGCAACTCTAGTACTTTGTTGTCGGCATCTCAAGAACCTCTTTGCAAGGGGAGATCAGCACAGAAACACCAACCCCATGGGAGGCAAGGCATTTGCTACCTTTGCAGATGGAGGATATTAGTGAGCAGCCCAGGTAACTCAGGCAGCCCTGCCGAAGGATCCCATCTGGAGCTCCTTGGCCTCACCTCATCATGCTTGGTCCTGTCTTGACACTTTGTGACCCCACAGGACCCCAGCATATGGGGGGTTGCCCTGTGCCCAGCCTGAGAGGATCCCTGCAGGTTTGGAAGGCAGATTCAGGGCTGGTTTTTGGAGCCTGGGAGCCTGATAGCCTTTGACTGTCCACTCCCTAGAGCCACCCCTCTGTTGTTCCCTTGCTGACCATCAGCTCTCTCCACATGGGAAGGGTTCATGGCACTTGCCAGCACTGAAGTGGCTCAGCTGGTGCTGGTGGTGGGGTTTGTCCTCACAACGCCATGCATGTAGCACCAATGATCAACACTCATGGCATGGGGCATCCCCAGCACCCTCTTCCCTTTGCCAAATTGGCTGCCACAGTGTGGTCACCCTTCACCCTGGCACTGGTGGTACATCTCCTTGCTACCGCTTGTACCCCGGCATGGAGGGACGTAGGTTGCCTTGCTGCTGCTCCCAGCCTGTCTCATGGAGACCTGAGTGGCCCAAAGTAAGACGTCTGCTGATGTGTTGTAAAGGTGAGTACCTGTCCGTGTGGATCGGGGACTTCAGGGCTCTCTGGATGAAGCACAGGCCCAGGAGCTGGCACCGATTTACTGTATGTGGTATCATCTCATAGCAGAGGATATTGGAAAGTAAGGGGTGGGCTTAAGTGCAGTTGAAGGTGGGAAGAGGGCTCACTTCTGAGTTGGGACAGAGCCAAAAGAGGTCAGAGAAGGATGTGTGGGAAGGCCGTGTCATAGCATTGGGACAAAGAGCCGGCTGATGAAGAACAAAGTTGTGGCTTAGAAAATGAACTATGTCCAAGGCTGGAGTGGGCTAATGGGGAAGAGACAATAGCAAGCTGGGAGTAATTTGAGCAATCCAGGGCTCTGCTGTGATACTTGAATCTCCCTGATAGCGTGGGGCTGTCTGATGAGCTGGGACTGTGCCAGCATAAGTCGAGGAGGAGGAGTTGGGTGGGAGATAACAAAATGAGGCGGGGAAGGCAGACAGCAGGAAGGGTGCCGCTGCGCTGGGCGTCTTGCGTTGCAGAGGTTCCCTTGCTCATATGAGATGTTTGAAGCGTCTTTATCTGATTGCCGGTGCGTCTCCAGGCAAGAGGTGTGAGAGCCCATCAGGGACGCAATCCCTCTCTCCTCCAGGGCCAGGCTTCCAGAGTCCTCTCATCTCAGAAGTCATGCGAACAAAATTTCCCTCAGAATGAATGCCTGGGAGTGTGAGATGCCATTCAATCTCCCTCCAGAGAATAATTAATTTCATAATAATTTTAAATAATTTAACTTTGCATAATGGGCAGAAGTGGGCCTAGACTTCGGCGCTTTTTGGAGTTGTGAGCACAATAGCATGGAGAACTTCCAGGCATAACATCTGGCTTGGAAAAGGCTGCTGGAGGATTAGGCAAGTGAAATACCTGGAGTCCCTGGCTGGTATCTAAAGTCACGTCTGATGCTTAGATTTCAAACCACGGGAGGGGGTGGGGGAAGCTTTCCTTTAAGAACTTTTTTTCCAAAAAACCAAAGCAAAATGCACCAAACAAAAACTCTGGGTGGGACAAAGGAGTAGATATTTATTACCCTGAGGATCAAGAAATCATAAGACATCTGTTCTATTTACTGCGTTTAAATTCATATTGTTGTACAAACTCCACCTCTAGCTGTGCAGCTTCTGGAGGGACAAGTTGGTACGGAGCGATCCTGAAAAGATGAGAGAGATTCCTGGAGGAGAGATTTACATTGCGTATCATCTTATCACCAGTCTGTCCCTTGTGCTTTTTTTTTTTTCCCCTGCACAGCAAAAGAGATGATTAAAGAGCCGGGGATTTAATTACAGCCAGGTATGCCTAAGGGGAAAACCCACTTGGTGAAAGGACCTTGCAACAACAAACAGAAAGTTCTCCAGTTTCCTGGCTTTGAAGGATTTAAATCTGTGGAGGGGGGAAAGCAAGCCATTAGGCTGGAGTTTGCAAAACACCCGGTCCTCTTCCCCTTCTTCAGCAAAGTGCTGCCTTCAGCAGTTTGGTCCTCACCCTCAGCTCTCCTTCTAGTCCCACCGCCCTCCTGCTCCCCTGCGAGACCTGAACTACTTCTCAAGCGCTTTCTGGCATCACCGTGTCAGTAAAACAACTCCCCTTTCCCCCTTCCAAGGTTTTGCACCACCTTCAGTCCCTGCAGAAAAGCCTTGTGATTTCTGTTGCCCCCTGCGGTCTGGTGCAGCCCCTGCCCACCCATGGGTCCCACCCCAGCCGGCACTGCGCTCGCCCTGGGAGCTGCCAGCTGGGCACAAGTTCAAAGGCAAGAGAGATGGGTACAGCGCGTGGGAGGCTGCCTCTGATGTGAATCATGCTATCTGCGCTGGGGATGGGGCCCTGCATCTTCTCTGCTAGGCGGGACCAGCTTATCTGACCTGCTGCGCCTGCCTCGCCAACCGTCTCGCATCTTTTCATTGCCAGGCTGTTGCGCGAAAGGGAATTTATTTTGTTGCTGGGCTCTCTCGAGCTTTTGATCGGTGCTGCCGGAAGAATCTGTAAAAGAGTCCCATGTCCACTGAGCACAGAGGAGCAGCCGAGCCTGTGCATAACTCCTCTAGCCTCCGCTAGTGAGGTTGGCTACTTGCAGGTACAGCCAGTTCTGCTCAGCAGCGGGCAGCTCCATGCAGCAGGGCTAGGGCTTCACCATTCAAAATTCTTCCAAAAAACCAGCAGCTTAAACCTTCAAACAGCAACAACCTTTCCCATCCTGCAAGGGATTTCTGAAATCGGTTAATGAGGTTGACAATAAAATGGGCAATTGGCTCTTCTGAGCAAATGGGAGCTGCTGTCTTCCCAGAAATCAAATAGAGTATTTTTCTGCAGGATCAGCTGAACTTGGGTAACGAACCCCAGTTTGCGAATCCAGCATAATGACAAGGAGAGATTTGGCTGTTCTTATGCATTTATTGGGAGACTTATTTGCCTTTAAAGAAGGAGGGGGGGAAGGGGGAAAAAAAAAAAAAAAAAAAGATGGTTTATCCTGTGACATGTGTACACAGCCAGGGGCAGTGCCTGTTATTTCCCTTGCAAACAATTTCCTCTCTCTTTTGTTTATTGATGACAGCAGGCATTCCAGCCAGGTACACTGGCTCTTCCCCGACTTCAAAGGAGGCCGGGTTACAAAGGCGAGTACCATCCAGGCAAAATGAAATGCAGGAGGGCAAGGCACATCCCAGTCGATCTCAATGAGAGGTTGTGTGCAGGGGAAAAGCCCAGACCGCACCAGTAGGAATAAAACTAAAGATAAATCCCATTGCTGTCTTTCTGGTGCCACCAGGGCTTATCCATGGGAATGATGATGACCAGATCTTCTGGGATGCTCCCGCTGCCCCCTGACAATGGCAGCACACATCCAAAACCTTACGTGAGCGCGTGCACATGAAGCATCTTTTGCTTCCTCCTTCCCAAATGTGCCTGTGCAGGCAGCTACTGCTCATGTAGACTAGGGGACTGTGTGCCCAGGGAAAAGTACAGGCAGGAAGGAATGGGTTTTCAGGTCTCAGTTCAGACAGGAGGTGAGGCTGGAGCTCCCGGTGACTGGAAACCTTTATCTAGCACCTAAATCAAGACACTGGTGTTTGATAGTGTCCGAAGTAAAGATGATGGGCCTTGCAAGCCTGGGGCTCATGGCTGGATCAGCAACAACCGTGCTGGGGGGGGAGTCCAGCAGCCCGGATAACCACTGGGAGGCTACAGTCTGTATAACCCACGGGTGGCTGCTCAGCCCCAAAGGGAAAGCAGGTGACTTGGGCTGACACTTGCCC
>NW_009259111.1:5229376-5230627 GCF_000687185.1 Egretta garzetta | reverse complement strand
CAGCAGCGGTGTTTTCCCTCACGCTCGTATTCCCCCAGCCTGAGTGATGGGGAAGCCCGTGCTGAATGCCAGCCTGGGCACAAGGACCGTCCCTCTGCCCCGCTCACTCTGGGGACAGCCCTGGTGGCCTCCAGTTTGCCTGTCTCCAGGTCCTATCTGCTTTGGTGCAGTGGTGCTCATGTGTAGCGATGGAGATTTTTTGGGTACGCTACTCCCATGGCCATCAGACCAGGCTGCTCTGGGATGTTGCTCCTGATCTACCCCAATGACTCAAGGAACGGCAGGGACTGGGCTGCGCCTGCATGGTGTATCCTGATTAAATATGCCATTCAAGTCTGGGCAAATTGAGAAATGTTTCCTTTCCTCCTGTGGCTCAGCAGAGCCAAACTGGGGTTCGGGTGATGCCACCACTGAGTCAAGCCATGCCCTGCGATGGGGCTCAGCCCTGGTCCCACGTGACGCAGCACAGCCCCATCTGGGGCGAGTCAGTGGGAGGGACTGGGAAGTTGCAAAAAAGTTAATGACGATTCTTCACTGGGATGACTCAGGTCACCCCATGCATCGTCCAAGCGTTGATTGCACCGCAGCAGGTCCACCAGTGTCCCCGAGGCCACTCAGTGGGTGACACAACCCAGGAGAGACACGTGAGGCTCATGCCACCATCACACAGCAGCCAGGCACACGTGAGCTGAGCTCTCAAGCCCTGCCTGAGGGTGGGGATAGGGACAAAAAGGAGGCAGAAAAAGCATTTACTGGGAACTAGAATGTCTGCTTGGTGCAATGTGCCCTCATGTAAAAGATGGCTTGTGCTCTGAAGCAATGGGAAGAGTCAAATTTTCATTTTTTTCCATTAAGTTGTAGCTTGTTGGAAATATATTCAACTTGTAGCTATTGTCCTTTATATCTATTTTATTTTCATTCTGTTACTATTTACTTTTTGCTTTTTAATTTTATTTTAATAATTAAATAGCTTTTTCTGGACTGCTTGTCATAGATTAACATTTCCTTTCTTTTTAATAACTTTCTTATTCACAACACACTCATTTCCTTTCATTTGAATTTGGGCTTCACCCTTAGGACTAACACAGCAAGGTTAAGCGTGGCATAGCGTCATTCCAGGTCCAAGCAGAGCACCGAGGTATTCTCCAGGCTGGACTACCACTGAAATGAAGCCATCATGCCAAAGAAAGCGTGTGGAACTAGAGCCCTTCTTTCAAGTCAGAGGGGTTTTCACTTGGATCAAACACACTC
>NW_009259111.1:5217075-5229353 GCF_000687185.1 Egretta garzetta | reverse complement strand
ATACCCATCTGTCCCTCCTGTGATATGCAGCCGGTCGGGGTTTGTTTTCAAAGTGATGTCTTCCAGCCTCTGTCCTCTCGTGTCCACTTGGGACAGCATCACTTGAAGTCTGGGAGATGCTGAACAGAGAAATAAAAGAAGGAATCCTTGCTCTGCAAAGCGCTAGAAAAGCCAAATACTTCCTGGGATTTAAATTTTTGTGCTCCTCCTTCCCTCCCCTTCTCCCCCAGGTTTTATTTAAAATCTGTAAAACCAGTTCCCCATCCCTCACGTCTACGCGTACTGCTGGATTAGCATCTCCGTCGTACTTGTTTTCTGTCTAAAAATGAGGAACCACCCAATTTGTATATTTATGGTTTAAAATAATGGCAAGAGAAGGTACAGGGAAGGAGGCATTTTCCTCCTCTGCATACAAACATACAGTTTTTCTTTGGGAGGAGTTGCCAAGAATGAAGGCCTTAGTGCTAATTGTATTTCACAAAGAATTCATGAGTGAGTGAGTTAGAAAAATGCATTTGTATCTGCAAGCGTCTTTAGAACGTTTCAGTCACCGCTGGTGAGTAGGCAGTGATGGTAAAGTCAGGTGTGCACCCCGAGTAAAGACTTCCAGCTGAGGGGATGGATCTATCCCTAGGATGCAAAATGCTTGAAGTAATGGATCGTGGCTTCCAGCCATTTACCATGACAGTGAGGTCCCTTTTTCTCCAAAAAAAAGCGAGGGAATAACCCATTTGCTGCCTTTCCTTTGCTTGAAGCACTGTAGCTGTTCTCTTTTGAGCTTGTTTAAATTGTTATACATGGGGCTTAATGGTGCTCGTGTGCTTCTTTCCCAGGTTGTCCAGGGTCTGGTTGTTGGAAAACTCACTAGCCACTGCACGGAGAGGACCCTGCTCAGGCTCAGCGTCTTTGTCTTCGCCAGCGTGGGCCTAGGCATGGTAAGGCTCAGCATGAAATCATCCACGGTGCCTTTTAATAGTGCAGCAGCATGAGGTCCGTGAGACCTGGCTGCAAGCTCTGCCCCCTGAAATGCCACCACTGGCTTTGCTGGGTGGTCCTCAGGGGGGGAAACCATCTCTCCTGAGTCCCTGTGCAAACAGAGCTGCGCTCAGCGTAAGCACCGTGCCAAATAACGATACAGAGCCATGTGAGTAATAGTTACGGGGATTAAAAAAAAAAAATTAATCTCACACAGAAACTTGTTAAGTCCCTCCTGAGTCACTGGATTTGCATAGAAATCCTGCCCTTGGTCTTGTCAGCAACTGCATTTCCTGAACTACCCAGAAAGTAAATCAAGATTATGGAGGGGAAATCACTGCAGCTGTACGCTGCTGCGAGACAGCAGAGGTTGTGTGCTCTTCTTCTGGGGCTTTGTCATTGCCTGATTTCCCCCAGCTGAGAGTATCTGGGGAAGGAGGTATCAAGAAAAGAATTTTGTTCCTCCACTTTGGGATGAGTGGTGGTACCCGTTGCCAGTTGCATCTGCATGGGTGACAGCTGATGCCGATCTCAAACAGTAAGTGGAAAACTGAGTTGACGTAGGCAGCTCTGCCGTAATCGTGTTTGCTCAGATAAGCCACATTCGGGGAACCGATAGATCTGCCCAGGCAATGGGGATGGAGGAAGGGTGCGCACCGATGGGCCCAAGGACGGTCGAGCTGCGTCAGCCTTTCAACATTCCCTTCAGGATCTGGCCTTAAGCTCCGCTGGCGCAGGTAGGATGGCTGCTATTCCCACAACCATGCCGCAGCCACAGGGAGGTCAGGGCCAAATTCTGGAGCGTATTGAGGCTCATGGTTCCCAACTACTTGGATTAGGTGAGGCACCTATGTACCTTTGCTAACCTGAGGCTAAATCGCATGTCCGAGGTGAGGCTGGGAAGGGAGGATGGATGCAGACAAAGGGTTGGCTCTGCAGGTGGAACGTGGTCCCCCTCTCTGGGATTTCGGCGCTTGTGGAGATGCTGCCTGGTGGTGGGATGTGTGGGAAGAGTCCCGTCTGGCCAGTGTTGCCAGGTTTTTGGCTGGCATCCATATGCCACATTAGCATGGGACATCTGCACAGGGCTTGGTGCTCCTGAGCATGGCCCAGGAAGGGCTTTGAAGGTCTCAACATTGTTTTTTGGTCAGGAGTGGGATCAATTAGGTGGGACCAAGGTAGACTTGGCCCATCTGGAGACCTGAGCACCCTTAACTGGGTGCAGGGCAGGGTGCTGCTGGGACTGGCTCCCCGTGCCAACGTGTAGTTCCACAGCAATCAGGCAGAGGGGCAACCACGGAGTAAATGGCTTTTGTGCACCAAGGTCTCACTGAGCGAGAAGGCTAGAGGTGGCTGGAGGTAGGAGAGAAAGCCTCGGTGGCAGCAGAGGGACACACGGGGCAGCACAGCTTGCAGCGGCTAATGCCCCAGCGCATGGGCTGTGTGGGGAAGGGAAATGGCTGCTGGAAGTTCATGTTAGAGTTGGCAATTATACCAAGCCCGGAGGGCTGTGGACATCCTGACAGCACGAGCCTGGGGACAAGGGTCAGCAATGACTTCCCACGAGAACTATTCATAGGCAAACGCAGCTGCGATCCTCTGCACCAGGGATGCCTTATTAAAAAGCGCTCTGTTCGAACGGCTGCCAAGAAAACATCCGTTTCTGGGGTGGCTTTCCATCTTGGCAGGGATGAGTGCCGTCACCGTGGCAGGCCCCGAATGCAGAGATCACTGTGTGAAGTTTTTAATCCTGCACAGCCACCAGTGGAGGAGCATCCCCCCCGCTGTGCCCTTGCTGCGTCTGGCCTCCAAACAAAGCAGATCCCCTACCCAAAGGGTGGAAGCGAGGAGAAAAAACTAGCTGTTAATAAAAGACACTCTGAAAGCCATCTTCATATCCCCGGGAGGGGGGCTGAAGTGTTCTTGGAAGGCAGGCACCAGCGGCAGCAGACAGACAGACAGACGGCAGTGCAGCTGAGAAGAAGCTGCAGGATGTTCCCAGCGATCGGCAGCTGGAGAAGGGAAGGGGTGGGCTGCGAGCTCAGCAACAGCACCTGGAAAAGGAGAGGAGGGGGCAGCAGGTGTCTGATCTGCAGGCGCAGAAGCTGGGAGCACGTGGGCAGGGGCGTAGGAGGGCTTGGCGGTTGCAACGGGGAAGTTTTTCTCTTTGTCTGAAGGCATGGCCGTGCCTCGTCCTGCCTTGCTGCCTGCATTTCCCAGGAGTTTGCCTCTTGAGCCTCAGTCTGCTGAAACTCCTGGTTCTGTGCCTCTCACCTGAAAAATGCCTTCAGATCTGCTCAGGTCAAAAAGATGGCTACCTGCCCGGCTGAGGAGTAGCAGAGACCGGGCTCATCCTGGCTCCAGCCCCTCCGAGTCCCAGGGGAGCAAGGAGCCATTTCCCCTGGTTTTACAGGAGGCATAGACGTGGCTCAGCTCTTCCCTACCCACTTGCTTCGGCCCATGAGGGAATTCATACAAGGCAGGGGAGGGTTGAAGCTATTTTTTCCTATGAGCACTGTAATGTTGTCCTGCAGTGACATTTGCCCCAGCGAGGACTGATTCTCCCCCCGTCTGAATGTTTAAGTACCAAATACCTGTTCCTCTCTCTTTGTTCTCCAGTTCCTTAATCAGAAGTGCCTAGATCTTAACCAAAACGTAGGCAAAGAGCCCCTCTGAGGAGAGAAACCTGGCTGTGTGTGAGTCTGGAGGGGAGCTAAGAATAAACCTCAATATTTCCAAGTCATTAGTGAGCGATGTCTCTGGGCTTCTCCATCTTCTGTAGCCAAGAGGCAGGGACCAGATCTTAGGAGAGAGAACTCCAGAGAACGAAACTTCTGGCTAAACCAGCATCAGAAATGTTTTCCAGCCGCAATAATACACCTTGAGACATGGGTGAGGGCAGGAGACTTGCAAGAAAGGGGGAATTTCCTTTCCATGCCCCAGAGAAATCCATTCATTTGACCAGCAGGGCTTGTGAATGAGCTGAGAGCCGCTCTAGCCCCACGGCTTAGGGAGCTTCACCACTTTTGTTTCAGCATTAAACAGCTGGAGGGATGTCTCCACTAAGAATATGTGCAATAACAAAATCATTACTCTCCCTAATTATGCTCGCTAATGTGCACTTACGGCCAGGAGACCTATTCCAGATTACTGAATTCAGTGAATTTATTAGCAAGGAAGAAGCAGAACAGGATTAGAAATCCCAAAGGTACAGCATTACATAATGCACCGCGCTCATTTATTTTGACAAGCTCAGTTTAGTTTTAATTATTTATGATAATGAAATGCCTTCTCTAGGCTGTTTTGTATAAGTAATGGAGGCTTCCTGAAGTACACCACATGCATCTGCTGTTCGACATTTCCTCAGGAGTTGGACAAGAGACAGAAGACGGGGGGAAGGGTGCGGGGACGTCACTAATTCCCAGACACTAAAAATACCCACAGCAGTGCCGAAAAAACGTGCTGCCAGATTGTAGGGTATCGTTTGCTGCTTGCACTGCATGCTTGGAATAATTCGCTGCAGACAAATGGTGGGCTGTGAAAGACCCTACAACGGCCAAGGCCACACTGTCATCTATCTGTTGTGGCTCCCACAATTTACCTAAGTCATGGGTTTGGCTTGTGATGTTTTTCTAGGTTGTTTCTTGCCACAAACTTATGGCTTTTGCCCTCTAATGATCTGTGGTCCATTTTCTCTTGTCCCTTAGGCCCTGATGAGGACCGTGTGGCACTACTGCATCGTTGCGGTGCCGCTAGTGTTCGCCTTCAGCACGCTGGGCACCATCACCGACAGCATCCTCACCAAGGCTGTCCCCTCCTCTGACACCGGTAAGACTCATCAAAAAAGATCAGGCTGGTCTTTTCTCCTTTTTGAGTCCATCCGGTGCTTCCCAGCTCTCGCCACTGCAGTTCCCCAGCAAAGCTGACTCGGCAGTTGCGTGCAGCGGGTGTCAGCAGAGCAGATGAACAGGGACTGGTGGGGCTAATAGAGGGTGAGCATTTAGCAAGCATCCTGCAACCCAGTGCTCCGGGTCCTGTGCTGCCTGCTGACATCCATAGTGCCAGACGCAGTAAGGGAAGCCTCTCCCAAACGCTCCTTTCCATGTGAACCCAAGACACATTCAAGAAAACAGAAAAAAAAGCTGCTTTTCTTAGCACGAGGGTGACTGAGGGGGCTGTTTGTTCACACCTTTTAACTTAGGGCATCTCAGGGGAGTATTCTGGATCGCCGTTTGGAAGCGTGTTTTGCCTGATGCAGTAATTGCTCCCCCTTCCCCCTCTACACTTTGGCTGTGTTCCAGTCGCAGAGTTACTGTATTTCTCTGTACAAGGGGGCTGAAGTGCAGCAGTAGACACACAAATCTTTACACCTGGGTTTTCTCTTCTGTCGACAAAGGAAATGTGCCTGCCTTATTGTCATGGGAGCTTTACTGAGTTTGTCCCAGGACGCAGCTGGGTTAACCCGGTTTTGGTGTCTTTTGCTCAAGCTCTTTCACGGTTTTCTCACGAAGCTGCACTCACCAGGTACCTGAGAGTTTCTCTGCTCTAGCTGAGCCTTTCTGGGATGCCAGCCCGCACCCAGTCTTCCCTAGCAGCCATCTGAGCAGCTACCTCTGTACAGACCCTACCAAGAATGGGAGTTATACTTTGCACAGCCCATTAGTGAAGTTTATAAAGCACTTTTGAGATGCTTCTGGATGAAGAGCTTTTCTAAATGTCACTTCAGTAGTTTATTTGTAGACCCGACCATCACATCTCCTACAAATGCTGGGAGCCCATGATTTCCGAGTGCGATACTTGTTCCTGGGAGGACCACTCTGTTCCCAGATAGGTGAGGACTGGGGATATCCCAGCCCCTGCACTTGGATGGGAAGAAAATCTGCTGTTTCATGAGTTGGAGCAATGCTTATGTGAGGAGGGAGAGCTAGGGGGGAAGGGCACCAAGCGCTTTGGGATGTACAGCCAAGCTGGAATTCATCCAGGCTCTTCTCAAAGGGGCTTTGTGAGGAAAACCAGAGCATTGCCTGGCTTTTAAAGCCCGGAGGCATGCTTCAGTCAGAGAGGAACATGGGTTTAGTTGCCTCACCCTGCTCCCCGCTTGCGTATGTCAGCTTGTGCCTCGGCGGGACGGATGGTCTCAGCATGGCAGGGCAGGATGGCAGGGTAGAACGGAGGCAGCCCACTGGGCGGCATGGACAGTCAGGAGGTGGCCGTGGGATATCAGGAGAGCCATGGGCTAAGCGGGTCTCTCTTCTGCCCATCCACCCTGGGCTGATGCCACGCTAAGTGCTACTACCAGTTGCAGAGTTACAGCTGGCTCGAAACTGGACTTTCTGAGGAGGGATGCTGCTGGCGTGGAGGATCATGGCGCTGGGGGAAAACCTTGTCTCCACTGCTCCTCCCTGGCCCTTGCCTTTCAAACCCTGCTTCCTCCTTGCAATGTTTCCGAGGGAAGAGGCATCTGATGATTTTGTGCTTGTTTTGGACGCACCCGGGCAGGGGCCAGGGCACAGGCAGGAATACCTGACACAGCAGAGCCACGTCCCGGCGAGCTGCCGCTCCGCAGCAGCTGCGGCAGTGACGGCGTGGGTGTCTCGCAGAGAAATGCGGCTATTAACCTGCCTGCCATCCGTCTCTGGCTGTGGGTGGCACCCACGGCAGCTGCTCCACCCGTACAGCAGCTAAAAGGCTGCTCCTTCCTATGCGCACCCGAGACTGGCTCTGCAAAGTGAGCATTTTGGTGGCGCGTTAGAAGTCCCCACTTTTCTAAGAGTGTGGGTATCTGGCTTTATGAAAAAGCCTCACTGTCACCGTGTCAAAAACCTGAGCGCTAGCTTGCAACAACTTTTAGTTAATGCAAGGAAATCACACGTTAGGAGTTTGCCTTTAGAAACATCACTTTTGAGCCTTGCTGCTGTCTTTTCCTGATGTTTTCGCCAGCCCAGGGCTGGCAGAGCCCATGGAAGTTTTTCTTTGGGCCAGGGAGAGGAGCTGGAGGTTGGGCTGAGCTCAGGTGTCCTTCTCAGTGCGGGGCTGGGACGGATGGGGCGTTGCAGGAGGATAACCTGTCCGCCCTTGTTAGACACTGAGTCACTCGTCCCTGCCTTTTAAATAGGTGTCTTGGAAAGGGAACAGTGGGACATAAGAGGGCACCATCCCTTGCACCCATCCTGCTTTCAGGACCAATCCAAGGTCACTCCCTACCGAGGCTGATGAGTTTGCCACTTGCTCTTTGCTTACGGCTGGGGCTTTGCACTGAAGGGATGAGAGAGGAAATTATTATTTCATTCATTTCCCTTTGATAATTTTTTTTCCTCTCCTCATCTTCAAAGGCAGGAAGGGGAAATTCTGCCCCACATGCACATGCTGTTCAGCTGGGCGCACGAGCTGGTGGGAGGGCAGCCCCGAGCCCAGGGGGACTTGCATCCACACAAGCACTCCTTGTCAACCCCACTCCCTCCCTGAGAATGGAGGTCTTGTTTCTGCACAGAGCCCTCCACTCTCAGGGGAGGGAGGGAGCAAGCCCAGCAGAGCCTCCCTGCGTAACGGGCCCACGTTTCCTGATTTTATTTGCGCGTCAGATGCGAAACCTTAGGAGGAGAGCTTGCAGCCAGGCGGGGCTCGGCGCATTGAACCCCCCAGCTTTGATCGGGCTTTGCTGGTTTGAAGGCAGCTGCTGACGGCGATGACCTAATTGTTAAATGATGCCCCACGATTGCCCCGCGGGCGCGTGGCTGATCTGGGCCAGCACCATTATGTGAGCGCAGCAACAGGATGTGAGCTGGAAGAAGGGCGAGCCAGGGCGCTCCGGCACAGCAGAGGGTGGGAAGAGGAACGGAGCCCGCCCAGCTTGGGGAGCCTCTTTCACCCAACCCTGAGAACCCGTGGGAGGAGAGGAGGGCTGGGGCAGGAGGGGAGGATGGGATCCTAGCCAGGCCGGGTCATGCCAGGTATGCGAAAAGGGGGAAGGAGCTGGGGAGGGAGAAAAAAAATGGCAAGGAAGGTTCAGAAAGTGGGGTAGCCATGATGAAGAAGGTGAGCATGTGCATTGGCAGAGCTGCACAAAGTGATGCAGGAATTTTTCTGCTTGCTGACACGGTGACTTGTACCAGTTAAAGGTCTTGCCTTAAATGAGATCCATCACACACACAGCTTTGCACCAGAGCTAGGGCCACCCTGCAGAGCTGAGATTTACAATGTCCTAAAGCTTGAGGGCGTCTGACACGAGGGATCTAATTTAAGCCCATTAAATAGAAATTATCTTTCTCAGCAACATATTACAGAAGTGCAGAGGGAGAGCCTGGCCTTTTAAGAGGATGGATTTCTGCTCCAGAAAAAAAAAAAATAAAGGAAAGGAAAGGGAAGAGAAAAAAGCGCCACCTCAATCATAAGAGCCAGTTTGGCAATTGTACGTAGTAATTACTTTAATTCAAATACCTAGAGGGGAAAAAATAATTGCAAAACCTGCCCAGAAAGTTTGGTGGTTGTGGGATGGTTCCCATTGGCAAAGGGTCAAGGCGAGGTCCCACCCATCGCCTTTGTGTTCCCATGCACGGGAGGAGCGCTCGGCAGCGCTTCCTGGGAGATTTCCCTCTCCGCACAGCTACGCCCTCGGCTCGGGCTCATTGCACAAGTATTTTAAGCATGCTGATAAAAGCCCAGCAGCCGCTGGTCGGCATTACGCGAACACCTGGCTGCCTCTTCTCTCCCGGAGCCAGGGATCATTTCCCTGTGGCTGCCCATGTTAAATATCGCACTCGGCTCCACATCTTCTTGCATGCAGGACAGCATCCTCCTCTTCCCAGACACGGCTGGCCTCGTGCAGCAACACCTCAATGCATGTCTTGGTGGAAAACTGATGCCAACAGCCCAAATAATCATATCACTACTAAAAAAAAAGATTGAAACGTAATTTGAGAGCGGGGCACAAGCTTCTTGTATATGCTGCCAGCGTGTCCTTCCTCCCGGTGTTGGGGGCTCATGATTTTCTGGCTGGGTATTTTCTGCTCTCCCGAGTGTGATAGCTGTCCTGTACAAAGACGGCAGGGAAAAGACCGTGCCGGTGCATGGGGGCTGTCTTTGCATCCCATGGGATGTCCTGGCCACCTGTCTGCGTGTGGAAAAAAATCCGCCTTTTCCAAACTGGAGGTGCTTCCCCATCCTCCAGGTTCCTGTTAACGATGCAAATGGGAGCACTGCTGGAGGGGGAACTGGCCCAGCAGGGTGAAGGACTCGCATTTCCATCCAAATTGAAATATCCGTTCTTTTTTGCAGTAAGCCCTCGAGAGCTGTTCCGCTGTCCCACACTAGAGAATAAATGGCAAGAGCAGCTCGGGTGGAATGGGGCCCTTGGATAATTATGATATTGGGGAAAAAAAAAAAAATCTGTGATTTGCTTGGAAGTCTCGAACATAACCCTAGAAATTACCTCTCCATCCCTAAGCCCATGCAGTAGTTACCAGCCCTGTGGAGTGTAACGTTCAGAAGCATCTTCTGGGGCCAAAGGCATCCTTGGCACCCAGTGAAGGCAGCAGTGAGCACCGGCTTGCCTTTCGGGCAGCATTATGGCCGTCTGGACCGCTCAGTAACGAGCTGAGCTGGCTCACAGTGGTGGAAACTAGTCCCCGTGCCTCCAGGAGTCCTTAGTCTTAACGAAGCCTAATTGGACCTCTATAAATTAATGCAAGAGATCATTTGAAGTGATTTGCTACTACTGCAGGGGAATGCTGTCGAGGACAAAGTGGCTTCTGCACACTCTTCTCTGCCTGCCCATCCCAAGACTTGTCCCCACCCTGACATCTGCGTGTCTCTGCCATCTCTCCTAGGTACCATGCTTGGGATTTGTGCCTCGGTCCAACCCTTAACCCGGACGGTGGGCCCCACCATCGGCGGAATTTTATACAAAAAATTTGGAGTCTCCTCCTTTGGCTATTTACAGCTAATTGTCAATCTAGGTTTGTTTGTTTACCTCTTAAAGAGTAAAATCCCACTGAGCGAGATGAAAAGCCAGTAATTCCACTGCAAGAATGTAACCCCCTTTTTCCATAGAAATAAAGATGTTCTTGAGTTTTATTTTTGATTCCATAAACCTGGAATAAAACTGTTGTTTGACCAATACCTTGCCTTTCATCAACATTTGCATCTAGAGTAAGGGACAGCTCTGTTTGTTTGTAAAGGCCTTGGAGCCATGCTGGAGCAGCTGGTGGCTGCAGGACTGGAGAGCATCAGGTTCCCTCCTCCCCCCTGCACCCCCCCTAGCAGTGGTTGTCATTGCAGGCAATAGCTCCAGATCCTCAGCTGTTGTCAGTTTTTTTCTGCTTGGATTCACCAAAACTAAGGTGATGAGGAGCCAAAAGCCTCTGCTCTAGCTTGGCCTTTTATTTCACCCTCCTGCAATGGTGCCAAGGAAAACTGGCATAAAACAAATCTGCTTTTGAATGTCAGTTTTCTGCATTAAATGCACCTCTGGCATTCTTGTGCTAGAGGGGAATTGAGGCCAAAATCTTTCGAATGCTGTGGCCAAACGTTTGCTACATCCCCAGCTCAAGCATGTGCAACCCGGCCTCTGCATGAGCCCAGCACGCAGCAGCAGAGCTGCCAGCAGCGTGCAAGGAGGATGCAAAGCCCCACTGTAGCACGCTGCAGTGCCAAAGTCTCCCTGCTGCTTCCAGAAATGGGGAACCACCCCCATCCCTTCCCATACTGAGTCTCTCTTGCCCTTACTACAGGCTGCTCGTAATTACATACTGCAGAACTTCCTCTCGTACAAAGTCTCCTGTAAGAACTGATACTGCACTGATATTGGGAGGGAGAAATGACCTGACTGAAATTCAGTTACTAGCGAGTACTTTGCCTGCTAAGCTCATAGTCCTGGCTGCTGGATCTGACTCATGCGCTGCAGCATTGCTCTCCAGGAAGCCCAGGTGAGCCGGTGATAATGTCAGCCTCACGAGATAAAACTTCAGAAGTTTTATCCAAAAGAAATTAGCTGCTTTTTTCCTCCTAGCACCTCGGTCGGGGTGCTATCGGAAAAAGACCATCTCCATGCTTCCTAGTTATCCTGTAGAAATTTAACCCAATCTACAGCCAGTAGAGGTAGAGGAGAACGCGAGGAGTTCAGCTTGCTTTGGTACAAAGCTGAGGGATCCCATGGAACGTTGGCGTTCTGTTATTCTGAAATGAAGAATCCAGTTTTCTGCCTTAGCAGAGCACTAAGCTATGGGGGCCAGAGGAAGGACGCAGGGCGTTAGCAGGCAGCGGTGTTTTATTGTCACAGGGAGCTCCCACACCTTCCGTAGCCACCATTACTCGATTATATGGGAAGGCGCTTCAAAAGCGGCACTTACCCAAATTGTGGTAGGCTTTTCTATTTCCACCACTGACCAGAACTGGACCTCAACACACTTTCCCTCCCTGGTCTGGAGACAAGGTCAAACGCAAATGGGTTATCTGGGTTTTCTCCACCTCCTACTGCCCAGTCCAGGGCACCAAAAAGCTGAGCTTACCCACTCTCTTTAAGCCACTACACCACTGCCTGCTCCACAAATACACGTCAACAAAAGTTACTGAAGCCCAGAGTATAGTAATAAAAAGTGAACATTTCAAGTAATTTATTTGGAATGGACATATTAATGCAAAAGCAATATTAAGACCAGTAACTGCTAAAAGACATTCATCAAAATAAATACAAATATAGATACTACAAATAATTTAAATTGTGTTTGACACCACCAGTCAGTGTTGAATCTTCCTCGCGACTCATAAATAGAAGGTAATCGTTTGCAAAGCCGTGCCACTCAAAACACGTGGACGCTTCGCTAGAAGTCCTTTACGAAAGTCTTTGGTTTTTCTTTAAATGCATCTCAGGCAAAGCTCAGGGCTCTTTGCTCAGCAGCCTCAACGGGCTTGGAGAAAACCAAGCTGCTTCCAGCTCTCTTCTTCGCTTTCCTTCATTGGTACCCTGTCCCATTTCAGTCCAAGACACTTGATCTGGTTTCTCATCCAGTGGTATGCTCTAAGGGCAGCAAGAGAAAGCAGGTTAGTTAAACGAACAGGATGGAAAAAAAATGTGGGGGGGGGGGGGGGGGGGCTTTAAAGGGAGAGTGGACATTCAGCATCTATTTTCTCTGATTTTGTAATTTTAGCAAATTCTGTAGGAAAGCATTGTCGAGTGCTATTTCTGATTTCCCACCTCACAGCCGCAACTTCCCCGCGCCCTGCATAAGCCCGGCTCCCACCAGGAATTAATTCCCAGCGCCGCATCAGGAAAGGGGGCAGCGAGCGAGCCCCGAAACTCCTGTGCT
>NW_009259111.1:5216485-5216813 GCF_000687185.1 Egretta garzetta | reverse complement strand
CGCTTGTTCTGGAAGTCGATGAGGGCCATGGTGATGGAGGCGTTCCAGCAGCTCTGGTCCGGGCACCGAAAGTCAATCTCCTTGCGGTCCTTGGTGACGATGGTGAAGTAGATGTACTTGCCCGTGCGCTCCACGCAGTCCACCTTGAGGATGGAGCCGAAGCCCAGCTCCTTGCCCTTGGCCCGCTTGTGCCCGTCGGGGAAGAGGCTGAGGCTGTCCTTGGTTAGCACCACCAGCTTCTTCTTCCACAGCTGGAAAAGGCTGTCGCTCCGCTTCTCCAGCTCGCCCTCGCGGATCACCTCGGCTTGCATCTTCATCCTCCCTCCCC
>NW_009259111.1:5212249-5216185 GCF_000687185.1 Egretta garzetta | reverse complement strand
AAAACCACATCCCTGTGGTCCTGGGCCCGGCATCTCTGCCACACAGGGTCTGCCCTGGCACCATCTCCAGCTGGCACAGAGAGGCCTGAACCTCGCCTCTGGCAGGCCACCGACGTCTCCCACAGGTACCCCATGGGCATCTGGCTTGGGCCCCAGCTCCCAGTTGCCCCAAGAGGCTCAGCCAGGACCTGGCCAAAAGCCCACCGGCTTCGCCTGAGGCCCTGCATCCAGCTGGCTCTGCACCATCACCACCAGCCCTTCCTGCATCCTTTCCTCAGGGCACCCCACCTCTCCAGTGTTCCATTAACACCGCTCCCCCTTATCCTTTTTGTTGTCCCCTGCAACCACCGGATTTATTTCATTATCCTCCGCCCAGCCCACGCCCTCCTCCCAGGAAAGGCACTACAGTTTGTTATACTCTGGCCAGTGCCCAGCGCCACGGGGAAATCAGCAAAGGCTGTGGCGGTTGGAGGTGATATTTAAGGAGCACGTGCAAGCTGGCAGTCCCATCTGCTTGCACACCATTCATCTTGCCACCCTTTTATGACAGTTGACACAAAGCTGCTCCAGCTTCCTAGCCATTGCCTCAACTCTGCAGCCGAGGGCCAGGCTGCGCTTAATGAACTTATTCGCGCTGTTTCCAAAGCAGTATTTGCTCAGCTACATACTTTGTGCAGCATGACCCCTCAGACTTTGAGTCTTGTTCCCCTCCATCATTTGTCTTGAATGACCAACACGTCTGTAGGTGTTTGCAATCCAAACCCCAGAGGTGAGTTTACAAAGCGAGGCCTGGCCCCTTTGAAGAGCTTGGCAGCGTTCCTGGGGATTTCGGCGGGGTAAGGAGCCCATTCCCGGGAACAAATTAGAGCTACAGCCAAACCCGTTTCCGCTGCAAATCACTCATCGGCTGGAGTATACGGCCACGCTTTGATAATTCACGGCAGCGTGCACATCTGCGGGGAGGGCCAGAACAAAGGGGGGGTCTGTGCGATGCTCTCGGGGTTGATGAATGAGCTGGGAATGCTTTGGCTGAGCTTCTCAGGGTGGGCTGGGCTGGGCTGGGGACTGCTCTGGGAAGACCATGCTGGCCATCACCACTCGTGGAGCGGGGGAGCGGCTGCAGACCATACGCGAGGCTGTGTCGTCCCATGAAGAGCTGCGGACTTTTCCCTGGAAGCCAACACTATAGCTCACTTTTTAGTGTGATACAGTTTGTTTTGATTGACTAACCATCAGGCTGCACAGCTACATTTTCTCGACAAACACTGGTCTGCTCTGTAAAACAGCAAGTTCCTGCCCAAAAGGCCCCTTAAGAATACGGGAGCTGGAGCCAGCCAGGAGCAGAGCTGGATCTTAAGCAGAAATCATTATGATATTTTTAATTGGGCTCCAAAATACAACAGGGAATGGTCTTTGTGCACAGGAAATGGGACACCACTTCAAAAAGAGCAAAAAAACAAGGCAGTAAGTCAGGAGCGTACAAGCAACATCTGGAGGAAGGCTGCCGGTGTGGAAAGGCTGCAGGACTTGGCATGTTTGTGCACACCTTGCTTCAAAAGGTCCAGTAAAAAACCCCTGAATTTGCTTTTAAATGAAACTTGCATCTGTGGATGCGGGGTCAGCAGCCCGCTTTGGTCTCTGTCTTTCTGCTTTTGCTTTCATCTGAGTGATTTTTCTTACACATTTATCCATCATTTTGAAAAATTCAAAGCCTTCCTCGGCTGTCACCGCAGTCAACTTGTCTTAGCACTGGCCAAATTAGAAAACTGCTAGAAAAACAAAAGATGATTATTAGGAAAAAAACCTGAAAAAATTGCTCACAGTGTAGAAAAAGGTAGGTTCTTGCAGAACTGGGACCCTAGTTTCCAATGTATGTCCATTGTAGGAAGGCTCCACTTTTTTGCATAGCATGGGCTTGTTAAGTGGGTAACCACATAAAAGGAAGGTCCAGTGCATTAAAATGCCATCATTTTAGATCTCTGGCACTTGTGAGCATGCAAAAATTCTGTAAAGTAGGCTTTAAAGCCTGTTTACCTTTGCTGAGACGGAAAGGAAAGGCGACTCTAACTGAACCCAAAGTGGGCGGCAAAGTCGAATCGTGGGCAATCTCCTATGGGAACATGTCTCGGGAAAGAATAGAGAGCTTCAAGGAGCTCCGAGCAATCTGACCCGGGAAACGTGGCAATTGCTTACAATTAATTAGCACAGCCCTAACCCTAACCCTAGCACATGCCGTCGCAGCTGGTCACTACTTCAAGACCAGGTTGGATGGGAGCAACCTGATCTAGTTAGCGGTGTTCCTGCTCACTGCAGGGGGGTTGGACTAGATGACCTCTAAAGGTCCCTTCCAACCCAAAACATTCTATGATTCTATGATTCTACTGTTACAAGTATATAGCCCCAGCTTTTCTTGGAAAAATTAAAAATATGTGTATTGCCTTATTTTTTAAAATAATAAGGTTTAAAAACTTAGGTGAGGACCTGACAGGCAAGTGCTAATTCCATCTCCAGTGTGCTTGGGGAGAGGGGTAAGAGATAGGATGCAGCCCTGCACCGTACCCTGGCACCGAAGCTTAGGACAAGCATGGGACAAGTGTCACAGGGTGGTTTGAGTACGTGTAGGTACTGGATGGCTTTGATAATTAAGGGCCACGACCCAGTTTTAACTAATAGGAGCTCTGGGTAATTGCAGTTCAGCTGGCTGCTGCTGTCTCTGTCCAAGCTGGGGCTGGTGGCTGGGAGACACCTGTGGCTGCCTTTAGTTCGGGTTTAGTTTAGTTTAGTTGTGTTACCAGTGAGAGCAAGAGAAGAGATTTTTTTTTCTTGCCACACACCATGTCACCATGCCTGTGCCTCGGCAACTGCTGTGGCTGCCATTAAAAAAGGTCTTCAGGCACCAGCCCTTTTATTACCCCTGGAATACAAGAAATCTGCAGGAATTTGAAAATTTAAGGATTTGTCTCTCTTCTTAGAAAGGGGAAGGAAAATAATGCAGAGGGGAGTGCTAACCAGGGGGAGGTGTTGGGAAGTGCACTGACATTCATTCGCTACAGCCTTGTCCCACGTGGCCATCTCTCTCTTCCCGTGCTCGCCAGGGATGCTGGTAACACCTTCCACTTCACCCCAAAGCAATTTCTATTCTAGTAAGGGCATTTTTAAAAGCCTATGTGGCAATTTGGCATGAAAGCGGGGCTTCAGCCTTCTCCTAGGCAAGGGGAATGGCATCGGGTGGCTGTCGGGGTGTGTGTTGTGTATAGGAATCTTTTTTTTTATGGGTATGGGATGGGGTGGCCATGCTCAGCCTCAATGGATGGGCTGGCAGTGCCAGCTTTTACAGGGTGGGTCGCTGGCTCTGCCACGGCACATGTCCCTTAAGTGAGTGCCTGCTCCAGAGAAGGGATTTGATCATCATTTCCGAGTCTGAAAATGTCATGTACCCTCCTGCTGCTGGCAACATCGGGTTGCCTTAGCTACGTGAGTCATGGTAACACAGCACAGCAGCCACGCAGGCGCTGCCAGGAGGAGCCCACTGTCTGAGGGCAAAGCTGAGGATGGATAGGGCTCACACCAAGGAAAAATGAAAAAAAAGGGGTTTTGGCGATTTACCTCCTCTGTGGCTTTCCCCATGCGCCTATCCATGGGACCTGTTAGCTTTTCTGTGGGATTGAACAATGCATTTAGCTTGCTGAGGTGTCTGTCTGGCCCGGACATCACATCTCCCTCCCGAGATGAGGAGCTCACGCTGCAGCTGTCAGCCATTGCAGGGTACTGGTGTTCCCACTGCTGTCATGCTTTTATTCCCATTGTCACTCTGTAATCCCAGAGACGAGCATCTCCTTCCCGAGGAGTCTGTCCTGGGAGAAGGACCCCTCGTTTCGCTGGTGGTACACCGGCATCTCAGCAGCAGAGGTAAGTGGAGACTCAAGGCCATATAAC
>NW_009259111.1:5210138-5212201 GCF_000687185.1 Egretta garzetta | reverse complement strand
CAGGACTGACATTGTAATCCTGCCAGCTGAAGTCATTTAGTAACAGAGAAACATATGCTCTTGCATTGCAAATTGTTACCCTCCAAGTTTATGTTGGGGCATGTATAGATAGAGCTCAGTATAGCGACTACCAGGTCTCCTAGGACACTTGTAAAACCCCTAAATAGCTGTAAGTGAAGGGTGTGGGTTGCTAGTGTGGAAAGGTTGGGAGGAGCAGCAGTTTTTTCATGCTTTTCACTTTTTCCCCCCATTTTTTCACATTTTCATACTCCTTAAAATGTATTTTTTTTTTTAATTAGGCTTCCCAGAATATCTCTGGGAAGTTTTTTGTTATAGTTCCTTATCATTCACCTTCAGAAATATCCTGTGACAAACTGGTGCCATTGGGTCCCCCCAAACCCCACTGGTTAGGTGGTGGGTGCTGGTCCCGCTGCAGGCACAACCTCCTGGAGGGACGCGGAGCCCAGCAGGGGCAGCTGCCCAAGACGGAGACATCCTGTGAGGGGGCTCAGTCTCACTTTCGAGGGTGTTCAGGTCTTTCCATGAGCACAGATGGAGCTCAGGTACGTCACTCCAAGATGGCCAAGTTCAGGTGAAGAAGCCCTTTTCTTAGGGGCAGCTCACTTAGAAAGGTCTCAGCCAGGGAGATGAAGGCCACCAAGGCTGTTTGTTTAATGATTACAGTAAATGAAATGCAGCAAGGCTGGAGCTTTTGGGTTAATTTAAACAAGGGCAGCAGCGGAAGCATCTTTGCTCAAACTGTGAGAACTTTTTTCATACTGTACGCAAGCCATGCATTAATCAGCAATATCACGTAGCCCTGCTTGCTCAATTTACTAATATTTATCTGACTAAGACTCTTTTTTTCCTAAGCAGCTTGAAATATCTCATCCCACTGACTCAGTGTATTACCATTGCATGTTGTAAACTGCTGCAGACAGTCAGAGAGCAGGCGTGAGAGGCTGGGGAAAAAGATGTCATTTCCAGTAAGTGGGTCCATGGCTGTCATCTGAAGGAGACTGCCAAATAAGGGTTGGTATGTGCCAACTCTAACCTGCTCAGGAGGACTTCAGGCCCTTAAGTTCAATGCTGAGATTGAACCCCCAAGCCTGGGCATGACCGTCTGTGTAGCGTGTTCCCCACTCTTGGACATTGCATAGATGTTTAGTTTGGTTATCGAAAAAAAAGGAAAAAAAGAGGCTTGTGTTACCTGGTCTTTTGAGCTGTTGGTCATGCAGCTCCCTGCTCTGGTCCCTCACCTAACACATGTATCATCTTTGACCCCCTTGGCCCAATTTCAAGTCCATGTGGCAGAACTACAGCAGGTGGAAAGTTGCTGCAAGGTCTGTGTGTACCTGGGCTTGTCTCCCAGCTTGGAGGTGCCCGGATGCATCCTCACATGAGCAAGGAGGGTGTTGACCCAGCAGGTTGAGTTTGGCCCAGGACTGCTGCCTAAACGCTGGCAGACCTGGGTATAGCCTGTGCTCACTACCTGCATGAAGCGGCTTGCTGAGCATCACGGGGGGATTCACGAATACCTGGAGACTTAAGTCAGTGGGGAGGAGAGAGCCCCATCGCACGGCTGCTGTAGGACCCATGGTGACTCAGTACTTCCCCTTCAATAAAGACTTCTGCCAGGAGCATGGGAAAACCAGCAGCTTGCCAAGCACTGCCCTGAACTGTGTGGTTATTTACCAGCCCCTTTGAATGCCGTCAACATTTTTTTGTGTCTAATGAGCTCAGGAGACGATTTAGGCTACAGCTCACAATTTTAAAATGATGGGACATTCCCCCTCTGAAGCGTTCAATTTCCCAAACCGAGTCCATCGGGGCAAATATTTGGGATATCTTTGTTTTGCAGAAGCAGTAATAAAAGTCTGAGACCTCAGCCCTGGCTGACGCCAATGTGCTCTTTGCATATGAAGCCTGCGGTGATTACAGCTCATGCCATTCAGCCTGACACTGCCTGTCTGCTACCAGCCAGCCTTTTATCACCCTGGTATGCTACAGCAGTAACATTCACCAGATTATGAAGGGCCAGGCCTCATAGTAACATGCTGACA
>NW_009259111.1:5204673-5210123 GCF_000687185.1 Egretta garzetta | reverse complement strand
AGGTCACCGCCCCAGGTAACTTGCCCTTTTGAAGCCTGCAGAGATCAGTAAAGTAGCTTTCAACCATCTTTTTCCCATTTTCATGCATGCGTGGTGGAGACTCCAGCCGGTCCAGTGCTGACCAGCGCATACGAGCGGGATGTCCTGCGTCACGCCTGAGTGCATTGCCAGGCTGCGCTGCCTGGCGTCAGCGTGGCGCGTGTCCCAGTGTCCCATCCCGGCTGTCCCGCCAGCAGATGACCCAGCTTCCTGCTTGGCGCATCCTCCTGGCCCTGCTTTCTGCCTTTTTTTTTTTTTTTTTTTTTTTTTTTTAAACTAATAGTGTGTAAACTTTAAGAGTAAACACTGAAAGGCATCACAGGACCTCCTAACCACAACATCAGCAAACCTGAGGGAGTTGGGGGGAAGATGAGGTCATCACTGTCCAGATTTGGGATGTTTCCTGTCTCCAGGCGGGCTGGAGAGCCATCACAACCAAAACCCTCCAGAGCCCCGTTCCCAGCAGCAGCCAGGGCCAGGCTGTGGGGAGGAGCTGGAGGGGGAAAGAGCATCCTTTCCCCCCCGGGCAGCTGGTGCGTGCGGCAGGACAGGCGGTAGCCCCTGATGTCATGTTCCACATTGTCCTTTGGCCACCGAATTTTCTTTCTGAAGCTGGGACACTGTATTGTGGCAGGTGTGAAGGGAAGTGGGTTTTAGCTCTCCCGAGGCCTTCCGCCCCTTTGCCGATGTTCCTGCTGCCGTGACCTTTACCTGCTACCACTACCCTGCTGCTCCCCCCGAAACCCCCGCCCGTGGCCAGCGGGAGCTGAGGATGCCACGTTGCCTTGCTGGCAGTGCCCGGGAAGGCTGGAGGGAAACAGATGTCTGATACGGCGGATTAAAAACCCAAAAATACTCACCATCCATCATCTTCAGGTGCTTCAATGAAATCCGAAAACCATCGGAGAGAAAAAAACATCCTAAAACTATGGGATAAAAAGGAGAAGGGGAATCAGCAATTGGCATTTTTCCAGTTTTGACTGACTTGCCCAAATCTACCCTGTCACTGATCTATTATTTCCCCACCCCAACCAGCAAATAAAAGGGTATGGGGTGAGTTCAACAGCCCTGAGCCGTAGAATTTGGTGTGTATAAACTCCAGGTGCCACCCAATTTGTATCTGTCCTTTGTCTTTTGAGTCATATGGCAGGGGATAGCGGCAGCCCGCTTTGCTCTGCAGTGCCTGGGTTAATATTTGCAGATGGGGCTACCATGTAAAAGCCAAACTTTCTTTTTTCCTGCCGGTTACTCAGCCCGTCTCATGTTCGAACACCCGGCCCCGCCTCAGCAAATATTTGCAATAGGTAGCTCAGGGCATGTCCCAGCCGTGGGTCCTGGGGCCGAGCCCAGCTGTCCCACCGGGCTGCGGGCCGGGGCTGGGGAAAGCAGCGAGCATCAGCGACGCTGTTATTCTCCTCCTGGTGGTCCCCATGCCGCTTGGCTGGACCAGGAGGTGGGAATGGGAAATCCTAAATCATAGAAAGATGAGGATTTGATTTTTTTCTGCTCTGTTAAAGAAACCACGGTTTGGTGGCAGGGAGAAATGGGTTTGCAGAAACCTCCGTGTGTGTTGTGCAGAGAGCATAACCAGGCATTTTTGGATATGGGCACCAGCCTGGTGGCCAGGTGGCCCAGTGGCTCAGGGCAGCCTGTGCCGGTGCTGCTGGAGGCGCCAGTGACTGTAGCCTTTACGAGCGGAAAAAAAAGATGAAGTGAGAAAGTTTGTGATAAAGCAGGGAGGCAGTTAAGGGGAGGAAATGAGGGCACCAGGTATGTAACCTTGGCTGGGCTCTGCTCCCTGGGGACAAGCCAAACATGAATTTCCCTGGAGCCAGGGCAGCCAGCACCCAGGTTAAAAGTCCCAGTGCAATGGGGGAAGCAGCCAGGGCATGCACAGGGCTGGGTGGGATTAAAGGGGGCAGAGATGTATCGCCTGGCTGAGGGCATCCCGATGATTTGTTCCCCCTTCCCAGGGGTTTCCTTGGAAGCCTGGTGCTCACAGGTTCCCCTTCCCCTACCCTCCGTCAGCTCAGTGGGACTCCAGCCCGGTGCCTGGTACAGCTGTGGGGGGAAAAGTTACTTTCATTGAGCTGAAAACACAGGAACCCTCCTAATGCTGTGTAATAGCTTAAAACCTTACTGTGGTGTAATCGCTGTGTGCTCGCTGGGCCAAATGTCATAAAAGCTTAGCTATTAGCCCCAAATTACTGGTGTCCTTTGGAAGAGGGGTCCCTTCTGTGAGCAAAGACGGGTAGCACTGACTGGCATTTACCACCCTGCGATGGGTTTATCTGAGCTTGTCTGGAGGTGTTGTAACCAGCGGGGTTGCAGCAGGGATAAAACACTTTAAATTCCTTGTTTCCTCAATCTATTTATTGACTATTGGATATTTAAAGTATTGAATCCTGCTGATCTGCTGGTCTTCGGAGCCGGGGAATAACCTCCAAACAGAGTAAAATGAGTTAAACGCTTTGGCAGGCGGCCGGGATGACTAAGTCATTCTTCCAGCCTTACTGGAGTCAAAGTCACGGAGCCAGACACATTTCCCATAATTGGAAACCCTTGGCCAGAACTGCAGGATCCGGGGCTGCAGCAAAAGCTGTGGTGGGCTGCGAGCGGCTGGTGGGGCCACGGGCAAGGCAGCTCCAGAAGGGAGATGCACATCTGTGAGTGTGAGACCTTGGCAAAAAACCCCAATGAACAGAAATACCAAATCACGCATTTGGCCAAAATAGTGGCAAATGAGCTGGAATTTCAGACATGGACACTGCCAGTCCAGTTTCATTGCCAAGGTCTTTCTAAAAGCCTCTTTGGGCTCACACAGACACCTCTCCACCCTTAGCTTAAATTATGAGACCCTGCAGTGTGAAGCTATGTGAGAGCAGGAGGAGAAATGTTTGATTTCAGTGAGTTCACCTCCTTTCTTCCTTCTCCTCTTCCAGCCATGGAGGGGCCACAGAGGGGGGATGTGGTGGCGCCCGTTGTTTGCCCAGCCGTTGCCAGGATCGCTCATTCCCTTCCCTTCCAGACAGAACTTATCTGCGGCCACTCCAGCAATGCCTGACAACAGCCAAGCACCCTACTGGGAGCCGTGCGGGTGCTTCGCCACCCACGGCTTATTTAACCACCCTATTGGCACCGCTCGGCTCACAGCACCATCAAAAACCATCATCATCATCCGATGCTGCTGGGAAACGGGCAATGGAAGAAGAAAAACCAGGCGGTTGCCCCCAGCAACACCTGGGATGGTCCCCTGGGCAGAGATCTCCCTGGCACTAGGATTTTTGGCCCCGGCTGCCCTCTGAGCACATTTCTTTGCAGCATGCCCAGCCCACTGCCCGGCCTCTCCGGTGGCTGATAAGAGAAGGAGCTTGACCTTTATCTTTGGTGACTCACGGCTGCTCCTGCTTCACTTGTGCGTCAGGAGCTGGTTCCCTCCTCCATGGGAAAGCTCTTAGGTGTTGACCAGGGCAGGAGGAGCCCAACCACACCTGTGCCCAGAAACCCCCTTTAGCCACAGGCCTTCAATCGCTTCGTGCCCTTGCAGTGCCTCGCATGCTGCTTCCGCTGCTCCTTTCATGGAGTAAAGCAAGGCTTTAATGGTAGTGCTGGGGGTCACTTTGCTTTACCCCCCGCTCAGAACTGAATAGTGATGGTGTTGGCATGTTGATTAGCTAAAAATAAAATTCGTCTCTTATTTATGCCACAGGCCATCGCCACATGACCAAAGTCTTGGGTAGCCAAAGTCATTGCATCTTTCCCAACCCTAAAATGCATCTCCAGGAGTCCCAGTGCCGCGGGGCAGCTCAGCCCCATGCTGCCCCCAGTTTGGGTATGGGGACACCCAGTCACACCGCCCAGCTGTGTGGCGCTGGGGACTTTTGGTGTTTTCCAGCAGAGGGAAGGGAGGTCCCCAGGTCGGGGTGAGGTGCCTGGGAGCACCACAGCCCCGCGGGAGATGTCAGGGTGTTGTGTTGCCATGGAAGAGAAACACCCTCCCAGGCGCAGTGCGTGCCCTGTGAGTCACCACCCCGCACTGCCGCCATGATGGGCAGTGGGGGAAGATTTTGTATTCCCCCCTCCCAAATTTCTTACAGTCGTGTCTTCTCCCAAAGGCTATTTATTTCTGTGCACGCACACATTAGAATCATAGAATCATAGAATGTTTAGGGTTGGAAGGGACCACTAGTGGTCATCTAGTCCAACCCCCCTGCAGTGAGCAGGGACACTGCTAACTAGATCAGATTGCTCAGAGCCCCATCCAACCTGGCCTTGAATGTTTCCAGGGATGGGGCCTCCACTACCTCTCTGGGCAACCTGTTCCAGTGTTTTACCACTCTTATTGTAAAAAATTTCTTCCTTACCTCTAGCCTGAACCTACCCTGTTCTAGTTTAAAACCATTTCCCCTTGTCCTAACACAGCTGGCCCTATGAAAAAGACGTTCCCCATCTTTCCTATAGGCCCCCTTTAGGTACTGGAAGGCCGCAATCAGGTCTCCCCGTAGCCTCCTTTTCTCCATTGCGCGTGTGCAGAGACCATCCAAAGGCTATTTATTTCTGTGCACGCACACATTGCGCGTGTGCAGAGACCAGCACTGTGCACACAGCGTACCAAGGCAGGAGCCCCGGTCCCCCCTGGCTACACCAGCATGCTGGCCACAGGTGATGGCTGTGCACTGTTGAGGATGAGAATGAGGATGAGGACAAGGATGAGGATGAGGAGGGGGCTGCCCCAAGGGAAGGGCGGCTGCTCAGTGCCGCTGACACACAGCACCCTGCTCCCCAGCCTGAAATGCAGGAGGGGTGTTTCGTTTTCATTCCTCACGAGCAGTTGCTGCAAGTCATCTTGAATCACAAGTGATTTCTCATCCAACAGCAAAGAGGGGAGAAGAGGAAAAAAAAAAGGTCCTTAACCTCATGAGAGCTGGGAACTGGGATGGGGACACAGCCATCCCTGCGGGAGTGCGACTGCATTTCTCTGGGAGATCAACAGGTTGTGGATCATTGCAAAAAAGTCCCCTTGGCAAAGCCAGGTTGTGATCAATGATTGCTGTAGACATCAGGGCCGATGAGCTTTTGTCGATCTGGGACCTGGGGCAAAGGGAGCAGGAAGGCAGGGAGGCTCACAAGGAGCCTGGAGCAGGATCTCAGCCCCAACCTTCAAAAGGAGGAGGCGGCTGGCTTGGTGCTGCATGAAGGGCCTGTCCCAGCTCTTGCGTGTTGCTCCCATCCGGGCACTTAAAAAAGCAGGTTTCACTTCTCTTTGGTTAAAGGCAACCTTGCTCTTCCATCCGGCACAGGGCCGGGGCGGCCTGTCAGCAGCAGCAGGGTGACTCAGCTCGCCCACGCAGCAGCCTGCCATCCAGCCCCAGCTATATTTGCTGAACAGGTGAATGAATCATTGCACAGAA
>NW_009259111.1:5169128-5204583 GCF_000687185.1 Egretta garzetta | reverse complement strand
CCCGGCCGGGCGGCGGCCCTGGCTCCCCGCCCGCTCGAGGCTGGTGCTCTGCGGGGCGGCGATGAGTTGGCCATTTATGCCCAGTTGAGGAGTTGGCCATTTATGCCCAGATGAGTTGGCCATCCAGCCCAGGTGAATTGGCCATCCAGCCCAGATGAATTGGCCATCCAGCCTGGGACAATCATGGCTGGCAAATTGGGCAATCTGGCTGGCAGCTCAGTGGTCCTGGGGCCACGAGCCCCTGCAAGCCGAGGGCAAGCCCAGCAGTGCTGGCCAGGGGCAGAGGAAACGCTGAGGGCGCGGTGCAGCCACAAAGCCGCCGGGTTTTTTTTAATAATTTTTTTATCTCTGGCAGGCGGAAGTCATAAAGCAATTACGTTTCATTGAAACGTGAGGAGGAAGGACATCCCAGCACATGGGACGGAGGCAAGGCCAAAGCTCTGGCCTCCGGGCTGCCAGAGAGAGCAATAAAAAGCAGAAGCATCGTGGGACTAAGCTGGCAGTTCAGCCCCTGCGATTATCACTGTTTCCCAAGGGACATTTCTACCACATGCCTCTGGTTTTCCCTCCCTGGTCACGCATTAGGACAGACAGACAAGGTGGTATCTCCAGGAAAAGTGCACACATGGGCTGGGTGGGTTAGTCCCACCTTAGTGCTCGCTGTGCAGGGTCACGGGGAGGGTCTCTGTCAGAACACAGCTGCCTACTGCTCAGCACAAAATAAAAATAAAATAAAATAAAATAAAACAAAACAAAATAAAATAAAATAATTACTTTTTGAGCTCCTAATTGTGGCTCTGCTTTTACTTTCAGACACCCATCCCACCCCAGCAGCTCCTCCCCCTGCCAGCAACCACCCAGTATTTTATCCAGGAGGCGTTTCTGGCTGGTGCCGTGTGTGGGGAGGGCTCGGTTTGGCTTCAGAGGTTTTTTTGGGGGTTGGTTTGTGGTTTTTTTTTTAAGCTGTTCACTGCCCCTTTGAAGTGCTGGCTCTGACACCAAAAAAGCTGATTGCAGCTTGCCTGGGGGTGCTGGGGCAGGATCCGAAAGCACCAGCAGCATGGCCGGGGGGCAGCAGGCTTTGATCTGATCCAACCAGTCACCCCAGAGCCCCCCACAAAGCCGTCTCTGGCCAGGGGGGCGATGGGGGATCCCCCCAAAACTCTACTGCACACCATGCCCAGAGATCTCCTGTGGTGCCACCGACATGCTCGAAGGGGGCTGGTCCTCCCCCTCCCCTGCACCGCCACCCCCTTTAATTAAAAATTGAAATCGTGTAATTGCCTCTTCATTAAAGCCAATTAAAGCCCGGCTGACGAGGGAGGAGGTGGCACATTTTGCAACTCGCCACGGAGATGAGAAAGCGCACACCGCAATTACGGTGTCTGTTTGCTTTGCCTTCACCCAGCGTCTTAATCAGGGTTGGCTTTGAAATCGGACCCCGGGTGAAACAGCGCTGGCAGGTTCCTCGCACCCAGCAAACCCTGCGTACTGGTTATGCTGGGTGCTGGGAGAGGCTGCCGCGCGCTGTGGTGGGAAAGGGAGGCCAAGCTGCCTCCTCTTCCTTCTCCTCCTCCTGCCTTGCGCCTGCAGATGTGGCCAAGTGCGGAGGATGGATGCTCAGGGGGATGAGGGATGGAGAAGGAGACTCCTCCATGCCTGGCAGAGGAGCCCCCTGCGCCAGGGGCTCTCCAGGCTGATGCCTGCAGCTCTGCCTTTGCTCTCGCCATCTCTCAGGGATGCTTCAAAGCCAGCAGCGGCTCTTCAGCGGCGTCCAGGAGCGCCCACACGGGCGGTCCTCCCCACCCCTGCTTGGTTTGGGGAACCAGACTGACCTCACCCTGCGAGGTGGGGGTGTGCGTTCTGAGGGCTCCTCGTTTGCTGTCCTTAGCCATGAACTCACAGCGGGTTCAATCCCAAATGAAACAGGCTATTTGCTGCCTCTTCAGCCTCACTGAGGGAAAGGGACTGAAACCCCTGGCTCCCAGAAGGCACAAGATGAAGCTGGGGACGGCGGGAGGGAGGGCTCCACCCCCTCTTCTCCCTGGCCAGGAGATCCTGACACAAACCAAGCCACCTCCGTGACTGCAGGAGTTTCCAGCCAAATAAGCTCTACCAAGTCTACAAGCCCAGAGCCGAGTACATGAGCAGTGCTGCAGCGCTGCTGCTCGAGATGCCGGCTCAGTGATTTACCCTCTCGCTGCCCGGCTTTGAAACGCCTGAGCAAGCAGCCCTTGCGAATGCTTTGTTGCACACACCGCACTTGCCTACGTTTTGACCTGAACCGTGCTTATTAACCTCTTCTTTTTTTTTTTTTTTGGTATAATAACAGTCCAGCGTTCTTTGTAGGCGATCTTTCTTCAAAGATCTCCTTTTTGATCTTTTCATAGGCTAAGCAACAATTCATCCTATATAAATCTCAGATTGAAAGTACATAATTTGTTTTTCCCTGCTTTTTTGAAGCGGTGAGAGATGAAACGGCTTAGGGGAATGTCAGCAGCAGTTATATCTTAATTGGTTTTTCTCTGCATCAAACCGCCTTGAACTATTCACTTACGTGCAGGAGCTCTACGTGACCTTTACAGCAAGTGCTTTAACTCCCCTAACAAGTTATATCCCATCACCGACTTCAGGAGTTTGCTTTGGTAGTGGCTCCGATACTAATTTTGTACCCAAACCTCCTTCTCTCATGCTCTTTCTGTCCAGGAGAATCAAAGAGTTTCAAATGTGCCTTAAGTCAGGAGTGTGAAAAGGAAGAAGGAAGATAGATAATTGGGTGAAATAAAAAATAATATAAAAAAAGGGAAACCCCCGCCCCCTAAATCCCTCCTAAGTGTGACCCCGCCACTGTTGGCGAAGTGGATGCTAATGCTAAAACACAGAGGCACTTTCCTCCTTTACCCCTAAAGGGTGGATAAGAATGGACTCAACAACTTACAAAGAGTTATTGCACAGTGCAAAGACTATTTGCATTGGTGAGAGACCAATGGGCCTTCTTTTCCAGAATCATCCGATGCTCTTTGGGTTTTGCCCCAGGTAAGGGCAAATTATTATTTTATGGGGTTTTTTTTTTCTCTTTTGGGTCATATTGCATTGCCCCAGGTAAGGGCAAATTATTATTTTATGGGTTTTTTTTTTCTCCTTTGGGTCATATTGCATAATCATAGAATCATAGAATCATAGAATGTTTTGGGTTGGAAGGGACCCCTAGAGGTCATCTAGCCCAACCCCTCTGCAGGGAGCAGGGACACCGCTAACCAGATCAGGTTGCTCACAGCCCCGTCCAACCTGGCCTTGAATGTTTCCAGGGATGGGGCCTCCACCACCTCTCTGGGCAACCCCTGCCAGTGTTTCACCACCCTCATTGGAAAGAATTTCTTCCGTATAGCCACATGTTTTAGTTTAAAACCATTACCCCTTGTCCTGACACAGCTGACCCTACTAAAAAGATTGTCCCCATCTTTCCTATAGGCCCCCTGTAAGTCGTGAAAGGCCGCAATCAGGTCTCCCCGCAGCCTTCTCTTCTCCAGGCTGAACAACCCCAACTCTCTCAGCCTGTCCTCATGAGTAAATACTGAGTAAATTCTTTTCCGTACCATTTCTCTTCCGCTCTTTTCTTAAGCTGGGATGGGTCTGGTATTGGTTATGTTTAACTTGCAGATGCTGGGAGCAGGCAGCAAGGCCAGGGCAAGTCAACAAGAGGCTGCTGCATCACTGACGGCAGCTCCTTTGGGAAAGGAAAATTTGCTAGGAGGAGTGGTTTTCCTTTTTTTTTTTCTTTTGCAGCACAGGACTGTTACCAGGAAGGCTCATACGAGCCGGGAGGCTGTGCAGAGCCACGCTGGCAACTGGAGTGCACGCTTGCCGGGTTGTGGGTTGTGTTAACCTGATTTGGCATCCCCACAAGGTGTCCTGATTCCCACGGTAAAAACCGGAGGGTAAGGCGGCTTGTGCAAGAGGCGAGCGTGCTGCTGGGTGGAGCGTGCCTTTTTTGCTTGTGTAATGGTGAGGTGAACAGGCAGAGGGGAAAGCCGGTCTGGAAACAAAAGCTGGCACTTGGCAAACAGCTCAGCCTTCATTCACATGATGTTTCATTAACAACCCACAGGCTTGGATTTTTTTGGGGTGGTGGTTTTTTATTTTTTTGGATGCTCGTCAAACCTGAGCAACTTACAGCATTTATTGTTTGGGCTTCCTGGCCCTGGCCCGCAAGAGGCTGGAGGTATTTAGGACAGCAGAACAAGCGTCTGGAAAAAAAATAGGTCTGCCTGTTATTAGTGTGATGACTATAAACCGTTTGGGCAAGGCAGGATGAAGGTTCGCCATGCACAGCTCACAGCTACAGAGCTGTTTGCACGTCGATTATAGTGAAAAACATGGGCAACAATGGTAAAAATTGTGAGGCCTTTAGCTTCCCAGGAAAGTCCTGCACAGCTGCTATATTGACACAAAATCAATGCTTCCCAGACTTCATCTGGGAAATAATACAGATATTTATCTGTGGGAAGAGGCAGAGGATAAAGAAGCATGAATGCAGCACTTTATGGTGGGTTTTTTTCTTTTTTTTTTACACATTGCCATTTACAACAGGCTCTCAAGAGGTGATTTGCAGGAGCCAGAACTAAACCGCATGTTTTTTCCAAAAGCCACATGTAGGTGGCCATGAGGAGCCACAGGACCAGGTGAAGTTTAGCGATGCCAAGGCTTCAGGGCGCGTAACACGTGCTCCAGCGCTGGGAGAAGCAAGTCTCCCATCTAGCTTGCAAAACCCACTACTTGCACTTACAGGTTCAATTAGAAAGGATGTTTCTTCCGTTTTTCTGGCTGAGCTCTAATCGCTTCCAAAAGGGCTCGAGCTAGGATGCTTCAGCAGAAGGCGCAGCTTTCTAGCGCAAGTTCGTAAGGTTACGTGCTGTTTCAGTGTAACGTCAGGCAGCCCGGACGTGTCTCACACCTTCCGCTTGCCTCCTGAATCACCGAACTCGCACGGAGCGAGCGATTTCCTCACGCCGTGACTAGTCCGACCTCTTCTTAGGTGCTCCTCTCCAGCGCGGGCCTCCTCCGGACTGCGCTGTGCTGAGCTGGCTTCCTCGGCGAGTCCTCATTTGCTTGAGGAACTGCCATCAAGGCAGCATTTAACTGAGGATGAATTTATTACGAGTCTCCTTTATTTTAAAACAGGAAAAGCCTGTTTAATAAGGAGAGTGGAAACACGCAGAGACCATTTTAATTTTTCCAGCTACCACAAAGCCTACCCAGATAGCAAACCCCAGATAACTGAACTTAACTGAAATCAGACCGAAAGCCCGCAGCTCTTGGTTATCCCAAATACCAAGCTCCCATGAAGGTACCCAAACGCTGGGCAAAAGGCTCCTGAGAAACCACAGCCTGTCCCTGATTTTCAGCTGCGAGGGAGTATTTGCCATTTGTTTCTGTATCAGATAGGGCAGTGGGGCAGTACCTCCAAGGCTTTCTTCCTAGACAACCAAGGCACTGAGCAGCTCTTAATCATGCTGCAGCCCAAGTAAGCGACACAGCAAATTAATCTCGCTTGGATCACCTCCAGCTGCTTCAACTTTCAGACACAGAAATGGAGCTTCCCCCCCCCGCCCCCCAGATGAGAAGCTACCGACACGAAGACTGCATGGAAAGGGCACGTTCCCACAGACTACACGTCACAGGTTCCTTTAGCAGGTTGCTGCAATGGCCATCAGGCACCTATGTACACAGACTCGCTTTTTTGGTATCACCTCACCATTTTTAAAACTTCCCGCTTCCATTTTGCACAGGGCCCCCAATTTACCCTGCCTTAAGACGCAGTCTTCAGAAAACACCAATAATGATTTTTTATTTTCCAACTGATAATTGCTCTCACCTCCTTTGCGCACTCCCACACTCCCTGGATTGACCATCCAGCCTGGATTCGTCCAGCTGTGACATTCCAACAACCAGCCCATCAGCCGATACTCTTTTCTGCCAAAGGAACGAGCTGGGCTGTTAAAGTACCTGTTAGTTACTTTTCCTGTAGACAAAGTCTGTAAATAACCATCTGACAACAGAGAGGAGCCTACAGAACCCTATGGAATCTGTGCCATTATCAGCTAGATCTGTAATGGCAAGAGCACGGCTTGGTTTTGACAAGATCTGTTTTCTATTAGGCTATGTCGACTGGAGCGAACTCTGTGTTAACAAATCCCAGCTCAGCTTTCCTAGTGCTTTCCTGAGGACGAGCATCTCGCTAGGCAGCTTCGTTACCCACCCACCCATCTCGTTTGCACTCCCTGAATGCTGGCACATTCGCTCTCTGTGTTCTGGAATTTCCCGTTTTCTCAAAATTAAAGTTAAGCCTTTCAGGATTCATGCAGGTAGATTACCTCAGTGTGCTAATTCGCAGATGTTTATCTCCAGCAGATGTTTATCTCTAGGTAGCAGCACTCCTATTTAACCATGGAGTGGGAAGCACTTCTTTAGGATGGGGGAACTATCATCCAATTTCTTTTGCTTAAAAAAAAAACAACCAACCCCAAACAACAAAAACCTGGTCAAACACCTCCATTTGCTCTGCCTAACACCACTGATTAGCCAGTTCACACTCACAAACTCCATTCAGCACTCCTCCCCTTGTCAGACAGCATTTACGCCACCCTCTGTGCCTGCCCAGGTACACTCTGGTCTAATGCCTCATTACCAAAACTTTTTTTTTTTTTTTTTTAAGTAAAAGTCCAGAACCTACTCCTGCCTCCTTCCCTTGCTCCTGCCATACCACTGCAACACATCACCTGACTTCAAAGTATTGATGTGGGGATACCTTAATATGTCATAAACCAGTTTTCTGTCCCCCAGCACCTCATTTAGTCCATGACAGAACTGCATAGATCACTTAGAATCTGTAATGACACCAAAAAACCCAAATCCTACACAACATGCCAGACGGTTTACTTGCAAATTGAGCAGGTTTGTTCTGATTGACATCAAAGAACTCCACAATGCAATATTTACAAGGGCTCCTTTTCTTTGGCTTTTGGCAACAAAGGAAACCAGGAGGGTGCCGAGAGAGGAGCTGCGGCCAGGCCACCGAGCTGGCACGCCCCTTGTCCAACACTTCACCGTTCGCTACCGCAAGTCAAAGGGATATTCATTTCACCTAGGAAGCGTTACGGACCAGACAGGCACCATCGATCATGTTTCACAACTTTAATAGAATATTCTATCTATTCTGTACAAATTGAAAACACTGTATTAAGTTACAAATGTGTAAGGTAAGGCTGGAGCACTCTACATGCCTGGTCACAGTGTTGATACAGCTGCTATTCAACTGCTGCCAGAGGCTGGCAAGGGATGCTGAAACTAGAAACGTGTACCTGAAGTGCCACACAACAACGAAAGGTAGTTTTGAAGACTTCAGAGCTTTAAATAAAACAAATCGTGGAATGGAATAATTTCAGTGTTGCAAGAAAGACACCAAAACTTCAGATTTATTGAATTTCGATAAGTTTCCGTGTTCATAGTGAAAGGTCCTTCCATGCTGGACACTAAGCAGTAAGACTACTGGAAATTTTCTGGTTCTTTGGCTGCAACCCACTTCCATCAACAGCAACAGTCTGGCCTTTGCATTTTGATCTTCATCCAGAAGAGTTGTCATTTTGATGCAAGTTCATTTCTTCCGTCTAGACTACTACATTGAGACCAATTCGAATTACTTGTCTTACAAGTACCCATATTGTATGCAAAAGAGGAAGATTTTCAAGTATATTAAAAACTATTAAAAAGCACTAATTCTGTCAAAGTACTTACAAACATGAATAAATAAATAGTAAGATGAACAACTAAGTCTCAAATATGACACCCCCTTCAATTGGTTTTACTGAGATAATAAATATGACATTTAAAGCTGCCCAAGCACTAGTTCGATCTGTAGGTTGCAAGAAACATTAAAAAAGAGGGGAGGGAACTAGCAAAAAAGTCATATTGCTCTATCTGTTTCAGCTACCAGACATGTAATCCATTTACTTCAGCTTGTCAGCACATTGCTATGCCACAATTTTCAATGTTTAACAAGAAAATGGATAATCCTCACTTGGTAGTCTGGACTACTCCCCTATGCATAGGGTAAAAGGCTCTAAAGGCCAGTTGACATACTTAGCTACAGTGTACCAACGGCTGTAGAGTGTGCTTTATTTAAACCTCATATTTCCCAAATGCATTGAAGTTGCCACTGTACATGTTAAGCAATAAAGAAAAGTTAGTGAAAATCATGCATTTTAAAACAAATTAAGTTTAAGCATTGTTAATAAGATTGTGCTGCAGCGATGGAGTATCCTGAACTGCAGGCCAGGTATCCAAATATTTGTTACAAGTTGTTCAAATATCGCTTCCAAGTGGTATTTCCTTATTACTGTTGTTTGCATTCAGCAGGTTGGCTGGAATCTTTCTGCATAAAGGGAAAAAGAAAAAAAAACCCCAGTTAAATCAAAATGGCACACAAGAAAATACTTCAACAAATAAAAGAAGTTGGCTATACAGTTTTGAATTAGCTAGACATAGCATCAGTGTGTACAAAAAAGCTACACGTAAACTTGAGCTAGATCATAAAGGTCTGAACAGCAGTCACCGTATTTATCAGTTTCTCCCCCCCAAATGCTTGGTACCCTGTAATATTTTTAATCTACATTTGCATTCTTTACACTCCAATCAGTGAGCCAAGGCTCAAACAAACAAGAAAGCAAAAGACCTTCTACACCCCCCCACCAGAGGCTCAACTTGACTTTCAGTTCCTATTAAACACTTTAACAATAAATTGCCACCTCCTCACTAACTCCGAGGAGGGAGGAAGGCAGGGAAGGTAGGCTGCTTATTCTGCAGCACGTTTGAGTTTTTCCTTAGAAGCCTTGCCCTTTCTGCTAAGGCGATAAAATTGTAATTAATGTGTTGATTTCTTCTAAGTTCTGCATCACCAGCAGGTAACTATTCAACAGTTTAGCACTGGGCAAGAAGTCCACATGTTAATCTGAGTATGTAAAAGTAGAAACACCTTCATTAGGTAGTAAAACAACTTCCCCTTTGGCAAAAGGAAGTGTATTTGGGAAGGAGAACAAGTATTCAAACAGCTAAGAACTTCAGGTTTTATACTGCACCTCTTGCTTTTTTGTTGCAAAACCAGATTCTTAGAAAGCAGGAGAATTTATTCAGTGTATTTCCTGTTTGCTTCTCCCTTTACTGTTCTTAATATAGCTTATTATAAACAAATAGCAGTCACAGAAACCTGCTGAGTTCTAGTAAGGAAAAAAATACAGGTATAAAACACAACACCTTGAATATCACTGAATGCATAATAAAATGTTTCTTAGTAACTACGCTAAAGAGCAGCTTTATGTATTGTGAAAGCAGCAAGCATGCGAGAGTTCATCATACATGAAGTGACCAAGAGCTAAGCATTTGGCCTGTAGTGAGGAAGAACAGGTGCAACTAAAGATTCCTTGTCATTTTGCCCTTGATAATCTGCACTAAACCCGGATTATTTTTCTCTTCCTCACCTAAACTGCCTTAGGCTTACAGCGGTCACTATCATTCCCACTGGAAGCCTGGATTAAAGCCAAATGCTGTTTCTTCTGCTCATATACACCAAAGACCTTTCAGACTTCTGCCTTGTGGTTTTCTTCCCCCAGCACATCTGGCTAACTTCAGCTTTGTACTATCTCATCTGCCTGGGGTTCCAAATAACACTGATATGAGTTAGTTTTCACTGATCTGGGGCTAAATACAGCATGAATTCCTTCTTGAAAAAGAGGGATATGTTTACACATAACACAAAATTAGCTTTTTGTCTGTTAAAAAAATAAATGAATCTGACTGCCACTGGCAATACGTTGCATGCTATTCCTTTTCATTTAGAGGCAGGCAAAAATCCACAACGTTTTTATCAGAAAGCCTTATAGAAGTGCATTTCTTATAACTGCTTTGTATTTGAACACAGCCATGGAACAGTGCACAGCATCACTTCCGCTCCACCACACATTCTGGATAACAGCCATAATCAAGCAACAAATCAGTTATTTAGAAAGTACTTAAACTTTCCATCTTCCTCCTTCCTTCCTATTCACCTGTTACGTCAGGCACATTCAGGTTGACCACTGCAACCATTTCAGCCAAGTTTTAATGATCAACCAAACCCCTTATTATATTTTCTAATAAACTTCATTACCTTTACACTTGTCTTTATTTCTGTAAAGATTTGAATCATATTATTGCATATAAATCTTTATCCTGTAAAAACCGAGTCACAGAGATTACAGAGTTCCTTAAGGACATTTCAGTGTTGATTACTGCTCTCAGACAAAACAAAAAAATACAGTTTAAGAGGTTTTTGGATAGGAGTCAGTTGTTTGAGAATTTTGAGAGAAATACTGCTAGTTTATGCTACTTTTAGATATGCCTTCAACTGTAAGCTATCTTGACCATATATACAAAAACGTTTAAGCAGGGCATAAGTAACAAGGCAGTATCTCAGATCCAGACTCCAACATAATCAATTTTCTTCCACCGTTTCAATAGCACAGCACTGCTCTTGCTGAGCAAGCCAGCGAGTGGGCTCCATGCTGCCTTCAGTTACCCATCAGCCTCACACAGAGCACCTCACTCTAATCCTGAGATGGCAACAGCACAGGTAGGCGACTACAATTTTCTTCAAGTTACAGCTGCCTCAGACACATGCATGTTGAAACTTATGTTTGGCCTCTAATGGCTACTTAGGATCAAGGACCAGACCCCAAGCTGCGAGTGTGATAGAGATACTACATCCATACACCCTTAGGCAGGGCTATTAAGCTCGAGCCTGCTCTTCCCGTGGTGCCCAGACTGTTGGTGACATTTGGTCAGCCAACCACTACCAGTCCATTTATTGGCCTTAGACAGACCCCTGCGCTATTTGTCTCTCCATTCTAGCAAGATCCTGGCTTGTATAAGGAATAGTGTGGCCAGCAGGTCTGGGGAAGTGATCATGCCCCTGTACTCTGCACTGGTGAGGCTGCACCTCAAATACTGTGTTCAGTTTTGGGCTCATCACTACAGGGAAGGCCTTGCATTGCTGGAACATGTCCAGAGGAGAGCCACAAAGCTGGTGAGGGGTCTGGAGCACAAGGCTTACGAGGAGTGGCTGAGGGAACTGGGGTTGTTTAGCCTGGAGAAAAGGAGGCTGAGGGGAGACCTTATTGCCCTCTACAACTGCCTGACAGGAGGCTGTAGCGAGGTGGGGGTCAGCCTCTTCTCCTAGGTAATGGGCAATAGGACAAGGGGAAATGGCCTCAAGTTGCACCAAGGTAGGTTTAGGAAAAAAATGGGCTGCCCAGGGAAGTGGTCGATACCCCATCCCTGGGGGTATTTAAAAGACAGGTAGATGAGGTGCTTAAGGACATGGTTTAGTGGTGGGATGGCAAGGTTAGGTTAATGGTTGGACTTGATTATCTTCAAGGTCTTTTCCAACCTAAATGATTCTATGATTCTAAGACTTCCATTCATGCTGTATTTCCCTAAAGTACCTTCCCAAGGTATCTTGAAAACAGCAGTGAAGTGCATTGGCCAGGCAATAAAGACCAAACAGAGAGATTTTAACTGGCAAAGACAAGGAGGAATTGCATCTAATTTTAAAATAAATTTAGCAGCATACACATGTACTGAAGTTCACCATCAGTGCTACAAGAGACAAGCAAGAATTCTTGTCGTAAAGAGATTCTCTATAGTAGTCATGAACAATTACTTAAGTTCATATGAAAAGTGGTAGGGTTTTTTTATTTTTACATCTTTAAAATATTTCATAATATTTACTTATTCTGTGCAGGGAGTTTAAACTACTCTGGGCCTTTGATTCCGTAGTTTGTGATGCCGCTCCAGTGGAGATATACAAGCTAAGTGAGACTCTCACCTATTTTCTCCCTTTTGCTAACAAGCATCAATATAAAGTTTTTTTGCCACTGCCTCTTGTTTATTGCATCACTTGTTCAGAATTTAAAAAAAAAAACCCAACACTCTTGCTACAATGGGCATGAGATTGCATCACTTGTTCAGAATTTAAAAAAAAAAAAAACAACAACACTCTTGCTACAATGGGCATGAACATTTTTCTTCTGGCATTTGATTACCCAGGAGAACAATGCAAGAAACTTGAGCTCATTAGCTTACATACAGACCACTTGCTCAGACATCAGCAATTACATCAGCTGAACTGCATCAGCTGCTTATGGACATAGGGGACATGCATCCAATTTAAAGGGGTAATTTCACCTAAAATTTGCAGGATCATACAGCTACAATGGAGAAGAAAAGCAGGTCTGAAGTAATACTGCTTTCACAACTTTCAGAGACACAGAGCCCAGTGTGTCTACCCAGCCAATTAATCTGGTGTCCTAGAGGATGGGGACGTAAGTTTAAAGTATCCACATCATTTATCTTCGCAATTTAATCCTTTCATACCAGATCTTTTTCACAAAGTTACTGCTGAAAGAGGAGTTCTTCAACATTTAAACAGATTAGGCAGGACACATTCCTAGGTGATTCAAAGAGCAAATTGAGCCTTTACCTCCTTCCTTTTACAAATCACCTTTTGGGAAGCTTCCCATCTGCTAAAGTAGCACAGGCAGCCCATCAAGATCCCATCTGACTCCCAAACAGATTTTGCTGCCAACAGTGGGATCAATGTAGGCAGCAGGCACTAAAAGCTGATGTCCTTTCCATCAGAGAAGGAAGAAAGCCTTTCAATATTTCACATGTCCTACCATGAAATAGACCAGATAGGGGTCCTTAAGCTAAACCTTATCTTTGTTCATTTTCTAATCCATGTTACTGAATGAGGAAAAGCAAGGATATCAAATATATACATGGGAAGTCAACTCAGAGCTAATGGGAGCTAAGCAAGCAGTCTGAACGGCCTCCTCCACAACTGGACAGAACACTTCAAAGGTTCTGAAAATGCATTTGCTGTTAACAGGCCTTTCTGCTGCTGTTACTTAAAAGATCAACTAAGCACCTTGAAGCACATGCAATCTCTCCCAATTTAGTTCATAATTCAGAATAGCATTCTATATTACCTTGTCAGCTACTTCTCTTTTCAAGCTTAGCATAAGTAATGTGAAATAAAGGCAGGTAAAGGGACAGGGCATGCAAGCACATAGAAAAACATACTAGATAAAACAAGCTACATTATCAGGTCTTGTAGCATCTTCTGAAGCTATTTCCAAACATCTGCTCAAGTCTTCCAAAGCCACAACTTATATATAGCATAAGTGCTTTGTGTAAGAAATTATAATGACTTGGTTCTAACTGAACAACTCAAATGTACTTAAAACTGACAGGAGTGAGAGGAAGGAAGGAAGAGAAGATAAAGCAGAAAGCTTTGACATTTACGTAGCAAGCATAGTACGACAATAAAGGAGGAGGCAAACAGGAGTGAGAGGAAGGAAGGAAGAGAAGATAACAAAGCAGAAAGCGTTGACATTTACGTAGCAAGCATAGTACAACAATAAAGGAGGAGGCAGTATAGAAATGACTGAAGAGGAGAAATTGGATCTGAAAGGAAAACAAACCAAAGAACAATTATTTTCTGTGTACATGAAAAGGAAAACTATTCTAGATGTAAGAAAAGCAGGGGGGAAACTAAAAGGCAACAATTATTTTCTGTGTACATGAAAAGGAAAACATTCTAGATGTAAGAAAAGTAGGGGGGAAACTAAAAAGAGGGGCAGGGAACATGGAGAAACAGGACCAGGAAGTGGGACAGACAGAAGAAGGAATGGAACACAGGATCAGGCGTGTAAGTCTTAAAAGACAAAAAACAGAATTCCAAGTTAACTTGAAAAACTGAAGCCAGTGGCTAACTAGTTTTAATTGTAAGAAGGGAAGACAGCTGTGTAAGACAGCAGCAGGATGATATACAAGCTGGTGTGACAAATGGATGTTCTACTATTGCAGGTGAATAAACAGTGCAAGCATGTTGCACGAGGGTGGCTGGCTTCTCAAAGCATGTCAGATTGGAAATAAAATGTAAAAAAAAAAACCCCACAGCTCACAATTGAGTGTAACAAAGGCAGAGAAGGGCATTTCTATGCAGAGAAGGAATGAATTGGAAAGATTACAGCTTCTCCTAAGTAACCAGAGGAAAAAAAAAAGCTACAAGCCTAAAATACAGGGGAAAAAGAGTATGAAGCCTGTTGCAGGCATTGTTCTCCATGAGGCACAGGATGAAAGGTGAAAGATGACAGTATGCAACAGAAGGAACTTTTTTTCCTTCTTTTAAATAAAGAGACAGATGAGTAGGAGAACAATACCTGTTCAGAATCATGAGCTCAAGAAAAGGCCTCTCAGAGTGACTGGCTGCCTTTATCAGGCAGCATAAATAAGAATAATGTTGGAAAAGACATACTAAGTAAGCTGATGACTTACAAGAGTTCAAGAAGAGTGGAGGAGATATTTAAGAAGCAATTTGCAAGAACACTAGAAGCAGTAGAGATGCAACATCAAATCAGAAACAAGGAAAAAATAAAGTCTGACAAGTCTATTTTATCATGTGTATATGAAATAAGTTTGGCTGCTACAAAGGTGAAGCAGAAGTTGTGCCAGGAAGGCAGAAAGGTCATTCTGAAAAATCTAACTTAATTATACGATTTAAAGGCATTAATCTCTATACACATTTCCTTCTATTTTTTAAACCTAAACTCTGAAGTCACCACTCCCCCACTTCTTTTACCCATACAAGGAAACAAAACAAAACAGAAAACCCTAAAAAATAAACCACATTGCATGGCTACAAATGGGACTCTTGGAAGTTAGGTATGAATGGAATTCCACCTTACCTAGAAATGTATGAATGATAAACAGACTTAAATTACACCTAAATGGGAAAAAATTGAAAGGAACTGTCAGCATGAACAAAAAGAGAAATGTACAAAATAATACAGGAGGCAACAACTATAACCTTCCAAGACACCTTAAGCTTTTTTCTACAGAATACCAAATCCTTTAAAAGGACATTTGATACTTAGCATAAATATACTTTGACTCAGAACTAACATTTTGTTTCTCAGCTGTCCCACTTTTTCCCATTACAGGTACACAACTGCATTTTGATCCTGCAAGAACACTTATTTCCGCCACTCTAATCCTGTTTGATCAGTCTTTCCACAAGACAGACTTTCTTTAGTATACAGTATTTCTCATTAAAGAAAAACAAGCTCAATTCTTGATACAGTGACAAAAAGCATTTACTAGTGATATGATGTATATAAAACTCTACGTTAAAAGAGTGACTTGTTAAGCTGCTGTTAAGACTTTCACCCAAAGATCAAGCAGCTTTGCATGCCTTTCACTTTTTCCATCTGTGCCTTTATAAAAAATTAAAAGCTCATGTTTTATGAACTAAACGAACACAAGTCTGTCATCACTGCCTCAGCTTCACTAAATGTAAGCATTAACTTTACCATGACTGAAGGACTAAAAAATACTTATCAGAAGCAGCACTAACCCTTAAGGCTGAATTTTAAACCGGGTCTCATGAAGTTTAAAATTCTAAGTTGGGGACTAGCTTTTTTTCATTTCTAAGCTGAGCACAGACATGTGGAGTCTAACCTGCAGCCATCAGGACAACCAAAAAGAACAATTTTAAGAAAAAGAAAATAAACAAACAAGCTAGCCAAGACTTGTCAGACTAATTCTAAGTTGAAGTCCAGCCACAGAATATTTGAAATAAGACCTTTCTAAAGGAAAAATAGATATCATTATTATACAGAGATACCATTAAGAAGTAAAGGCACATGGTTCAGAAATTATCTTTTTCTTGGTGTGGGTTGGAAGACAAAATCCTACATTTTCTCAATTTATGGAAAAACATTAGCTTTTCTTTTAAGAGCAATTTGAGTGCTGAAAAAGATGAACACACTGCAGTCAAAAGCTAGGGTGGTTTTTGGTTTTTAGTAATTTATTAATCTTCTCACAAATTATTATAACCTTAGTTGCATTGCTCATGATTATAGTCTGTATTATGACTATGCACACAAAAATCCTTACCTTAGGATCACTCTCTGCATCTTCCTCTTCTTCTCCCTCCTCTTCCCCTTCCAACTCCTATGACAAAATAGAGATAAACTAACAGAAATTAAAACAGGTTAAAAGTGCAGCTTTTTGTATTGGAGAAAAAACAAAATAGCAAATTATATTACCACTGTATTCCAGAGTGTTTCAGATGTCAACATTAAAACTACTTGGGCTGACTTAAAAGAATTCAGCATCTTCAAAATCTTAAAGTAAAATCTTTAAAAGAAGATTTAAAACATAGGTTTAAAAGATTCAGCATGGCTTAAGGCAACTTCCCTGCTGCAGTCTCCCAGGAATTTTTAAATGTCTACCCGAGCTATTATTTGGAATCTTACAGTTCTGGTAATACATATGTATGTCTAATTTTGTTCTTTGTTTTGACCTCCTTACAAAGAGTCTCTGTTTATTTGGATTACTGTGGACAGGCTATGTATTCCTGCGCAGGATTTTGCAGTATTTTCACACTGTTGTACACACACATTACAGGCTAAATTAAGCCTTTATCCTGAGCACTTACTTACTCTCCCTTTTTTACTTTACATTTAATACAGCCTAGTCTTCAAGCTTACGACAACTAAAAGCTGACAGCTGAATTCCACTACTACCTAAGTAACAGATATTTAAAAATAAGACCAAAGGTTCTTATGCAGCACTCAAAAAAAAAAAGCTAGGCTTTAATTTTTGACGCGTGAGAAAGTAGCTTTTAGAATACTAGAAAAGACTAGATTTTCTCAGTCAGGAACACTGAATTCTTTCGGAAAGAAGTATCATACACAAGAGCATTTATGAACAACTATTTTCTGCTCCATAAAGAACTATTTCTGGAACTGGAACGCAGTAGGCAATTAGTTATCTATAAAAGATACAGCATGCATCTCACCTCCTCTTCACCTTCTTCACCTTCTTCAAACTGAAAAACAAACCCAAGGTTTTATTAGCTCTGCTAATATTTGCATAAAATCTTCTGCAGTAATAGGTCTAGCATATTCAAACACAGTAACTGAAACTAAGCCGCTTTCAGAAGCAGAGAAGCGAGTAGAATGATTCTTTCCTACTCTGAAGTGATAGGATTCTCTTCAGTTTTTTTGTTACTCTCATGTAATTGATACTACATACTAGTCTAATCAGAAAAGAATGTTTCTACCTACATGGTGGCTAATAAACAAAATGTTGGTAGCATACATACATTATCATCGTCCTCTATAGCTTCCCCAGTGAAATAAAGCACAGCACGAGGGACTATCCTTTCACGGAAGAAGTGTCCAATTTCAAAATCTGCTGCTAAAGTAAACTCTGAGTCTTCATCCTGTAAAGCAAGTCAGTTTGATTTTTCTACTAAAAATGTGATGTGCTACAGAGGAGCAAACAAAAGGATTTGAAAGTTCCAGGTTTGAGAAACATCACACTGTCATCAACATTCAGGTCACATGTACTTTCAGTATACTTAACTTTGTAACAATAAAAGAAATACTGCAAGTCTAAATCCAGATGTGCAGAATCTAAGTTTATTTTAAAAGCTTCCTACTTTCTACATACAGGCTACTGGCCTGCTGAAACACCTTCTATTAAAAAGGCTTATACAGATTTTGCTGACACCTGATGTTACAATGGTTCAGACTGCTTCAGATTTAATTTTTAAAAAAACCATCAGATACCAGCCACGGAGTAGTGCTGAGTGGCTGAAGAAAATAATGACCTCTTATCAGCAATGATTATTATAGGTGTATTGGATCAGCGTAATGTGTAGCAGCAAAACATCAACGGATTACTTTGAGAAGTCAACAGTATCTTTCATTTTATCAAGACAAAGCTCAACTTTGGCAAAAGCAAAAATAATGATAAAGACACATAGAATTTAATAGAAGAACCCAAACAGTCACTATAGAGATGTTTAGCAAAAAAAGATGGCAAATAGCAACTGTACAATTTCAGAAATGTAGACTTACCAACGACTCTCCATCACCAGATACTGCAAAAAGAAGAGAATAAATTTAATGAAAATTTGTATAGTCTAGCCCACCTCAATATTCAAGATTACAAAATCAATATTCAAGATGACAAAACACAGTATTAAAGACCTTCTCATACTAGAAAACATTGGGGTTTATAAAGTCTCCAGAAGCTGACTGTTAAACCTTTAAAGACAATTCAGATTTATCCTAAATTAAACCCACAGAAATTGCACTTGCAAGAATTATGTGCTGTAATAAGAGCAAAGCTGCCACTCTGATGTAGAGTTTTTGCACAGGAAGTAATTTTATTTATTTTTTTTTTTTTTACAAAGATGGGTTCCAACGGCATGCAGATCCCATTTCTCCCCTCAAAGAGCAATATATTTTGTTTCTGTATTAATGCTGTAATTACCGTAACTTTATTTTGCTAGGGCACAACAAACCCTTTCCTTTCCCCAAACACAGATGCTACCAAGATTAACATTTTGTCATGAATTTGCAAAAGCATTGTTGAGAAGAGGCCTTTTATTGTAATTAGCAAGGAACAGAGTGGGGTTTTGTTTGTTTAAACCAAAAAAATCCCAACCCCAACAACAGTAACAAAGAACCCACCCAAAACCAGATTTCCCTCCTCTACTCGGGTGCCACAGTACCATGATCCTACTAGGAAAGTGATAATTTGGCTCCATCTGTTCTCAAATTGAAAATCCAACTATCAACTGCCAGTATGTGTCATAGTCTTATCTTTATTATACAGCTATCTCCAGAGTGTCCTTTAAGTATTTTAAAAAACAATATAAAACCATCATGAGGCAAAAAAATCTCCACCTGTTTCTGAAAGCAGAAGCTTCTTGTAACAAAAAAATAATACAGTTGTTTAAATTAAAGGACATTTCTGTACCAAACAAACTCCAGCTTTGGAAATACTTATCACTTGTTTCTTAACCCCTTGTACACAGGGATTTGCAGTGGTATTTAGAAGGGACAGGTAGTTCATAATAGCCCACAGCCGAATCAAGAACATTTTGTTCAGATTTCTTTTGCACGTTAAAAACCTCAGATTGATGCATAGAGCCATCCTGTGGCAAAACAAGTCAACTTCTTTAGCAGATTCTACATAAGACTTTCCATGCTACAAATCCTGTTTACACAGCACACCTAGTGGCCAAATTCTACAGAATAATGTCAGAATTAAATGATCTGTTTGGATGGGCTCCAGTTTGCTATTTTCCTCTAGTAAAAAGAAAGTATACAACACAACAGCATGAGTAGTTTGTAGGTTTCAGATGCATAAATACAAATACATTTAAATAAAACACAACACATTTTAAAACTCTCAATTTCCAAGCTTACCCTTTATTGGGCTGAAGAAATTAAAAAAAGAATCATTAGGTACTTGTTTAGTAATTGTCCGAACTGTGCCTCGACCCTTGTGCTTCTGTTTTTTCTTGATTGTTTTAACTGTAACATTTTTTCCTTTCTTCCAGTCAATAGTACATCTAGAGACAACATGTGGGAAACAGCATTTTAACACAAGACATCAGTGAAAATAAGGAACTGAGCATTAGAGCAACAAACATCAAGGCAAAGATGGCTTAACATTCTCTAGATAAAGGTCATTTTACACATGCTGGCAACTGAATCTACTTGACAAGGTGTCAAGTAGATGCACTATAGTGCTCCAGACTATGTGTATGTTGGACATATCAAATATTTCCCTAAATGAAAAAACGAAATAGTTTGTCTTCGCACAGTAATCACTGCCCCCACCCCACCCACACTTTAATACCTCTTTGCACCAACTACTGGAGTTTTATAACCAAGGACACGATTATGCTATTCCAGAAAAATCTCAACAGTTGTGAATTACTCTTCCAACAGTCAGACCAGTAGAAAACAATGTTACATCCTCTCACTACAGGCCCAGGCAGTGTCCAGTTACCCTAAAAATAAATGCACGAAGAGTGGCCAGGGAGAGGCACATTTTAGCCTCCAAAGAGCAGTGCTCAGACTGAGCTGGCAGTCAAGTACAGGAAGCTAGGAAGAGCTTACTTTTCAGTTCCTTCCTGCTACCGTGCAAACTGACACTTTTATCTCAAATAAAAGTCTCTCTCCATCCACCTAGTTTTACCCAAAACTGCACACGGCAAAGAATGAGTGGTAACACAGCTAGTTCTCTTCTAATGGAAATAATGGTGTCACAATAACCCTTAAGTGCCTCAAAATAGCTTATCCTATAAATAAATGGTCAAAGTGAACAGTTTTATAGTTAGCCTGTACAAAAAGTCACAGAAATGTTTTCCTGCTCTACTTATTCCAGTATCTATTAACTTCATCAGGAAACAGGAACTGAAACAAAAGTTCTGACATACCAGCAATTTTAGAAAGCGATTCCTCTGTAAGACTCAAACAGAAAACATTTTGCTGTAATTAACTGAAGTTTTCTTCAAAATGGACTAGCCTTTTACTTAGGCACAACTTTCGCTAAACACGCAAGTAGATGTTTTGCCTCACTGCGGGTGAATACGCAATTCAAAAGCCAACATGTAGCACTAAAAGCCAAAAACTTTTGAGGTTGTCAGGGTGCCTTCAAGAAAGCAAGTATTTCTTAAGTGTTTGTTTTTAAACAAACACCTCCCACCAAAACACAAAAACACATCCTTCAAGGGGAAAAAACAAAAAAACCACAACAGAAAAAAAGACCAAGGAAGCTGAGAAAAATAAGGTAGAAAAACATTTTTCAGTTGTTTCAGCTCTGCTCTGGTGTGGGCACTGAACACCAGTTATACAGCAGAGATCACTGATGGGAAGAGAAAGTGTTAGGTTAGACAGAACAATCTTCTACCCAAAGTAGTAGAACACCACTGATGTTGCATTCAGCTCACTAGACTTTCAGAACAGAGATAAGAACCATCCCACAGTCAGTTGCTGAAAGCATTTTGCCAAAAGAATTGCTGCATTAGCCACAACCGCCGGAACTAGGCTGAGTGGCCAGTATGTTCCAGCCTCAAAACAAGCTGCCAAGAACAGATCATATGTCTGACCAATTCCTGCCAGATTCAACAGTACTGCTGGAATAAAAATTGCTGAGGAGACAAGCAAGAGTCCAAGAGAGTCTAAGGCTACTTATCAGACTGAGGATGGGAGTTTATGAAGCATAATGACTAAAATGAATTTACTCAGTTATCTGGAAATAAAAGGCTTATTACCTCATTAGTAATTTAATAAAATTTGAAAGGTGCAAGATCTAAAATGTACACAATGTTAAAACGTATCTATACCTATGTAACTGTTATTCCTGCATGCTGAGGCTAAGATCATCACCATCCCTACAAACATTCCCAGTGTTTAAGTCAGCAAAAGCTTTATCTTCATTAATCATTAACACAGTAAGAGAAAACAGCATCTGGAAAATACAGAGTATTACTTCAGAAAGTTTTTTGAAATTCAAGTTTTCCTTACCCCTCACAATCAACTATTTCAGGTCCTTCAAACGAAAAGGGATCTGTCTTGTCTGGCTCCGACTTCATCTTGTATGTTTTTGTCAGGACTGAATTAGAAAAGTAGTCATTGGGCCCGAAGTGGAACTCTAATGAGAAAGACTGGAAGAAAGTTCTGTTATCACTAATCTTTATATTTGAAACAGTGCATCAGCAGAATTACCAGTAATCAAACTCTGAATATAGGAAAAAAATACGAATTTAATGGCAAACATGTCTTTCAAACTGCAGCAGAAGCAGGAAATGAAGAATGCCAACCAATTCTGAACGTACATTCTGAAGCTAGAACAACCTTGGCTGGTATTAACATTCAAATTATAATCAGGTAATTACTACGTTTCATTCACCTTTACATATAGAACTGCTGTCTTAAAAGCAACCTTAGAAATAAGTACTTTGAGAGAAATCTTGGTTTCGTTTTCTATGGAAGTCTAGCCATCATCCTTTGACTAGGGATAATGAAGTTATTCTGAAGTAACTCTGACATCAGAACACCACCATCAGGTTCTGTTACTACCCCCACTCTGATCATTCAGTGTCATGATCTTAAGAGACTGAAACAGATTTTCTTCCAATTTAAAAAAATTTAGATTGCAGGAGTCTGTTTTAACAGTGCACTCCACCATGTACCAGAGGGTTTTTTTTCCATTTCATAATAGAAAATCCCAAAAAACCCACCAACTTCATAAACTGAAGCCTAGAGCCTGAAGCAGGTGTTTCTGATTGTTTTTGAGCCTCCTGTGGCACCTGAAAATTGCAGAAATTCAGTTTCTTACATTGAGAACAAAAAGCTCCAGTTACGGAAAACTGCAGCATACACAATGCGTCAATTTTCAAATCTGTAAAGCTTTCAAAAACTGCTTGCACAGTGCTATGCATGTCCCCTTTGCACTCAGGATCAACTATGAACTATTTAGAAGTAAAACAAAACTCAAACTGCCTTGGAACAGGGGAAACGAGAAAGGTTTTCAGCAACATTGTTTTAGTTACTTGAAGGGGGAAAGTCTGCAGGTCAGTTCAACACAGAAGAGTTGAAAGTCAAAACCCCCAACATCACCGTACCTACTTCACAGCCACAGCATGCATAAGTTACCTTAAATATTTTAATTTAGTCCCATAGCAATATACTAAAAGAACTAGACCTAGTGTGCATACAGAACAGAGGAGGTAACTGCCAAACACACTAGCCTTGAATATACTTCCCCAGGCAGTCTTCAGACTCAGGGCAGAAAATGGTCTGTTATCACCCAAGTCTGCCTTGCCATCCTCTCTTTTTGAAGGCCCATGATATGTGGACAACAGCATGTTCAGAGATATTTATCCCTCACTCATTTCCCAAAGGCCCCTTAGTCTTTCTAAGGCCCCATGAATCTCCTCATGTGACTGAAATCTGGAAAGACAGTGGTCAAGGAGCAATGGAAACTGATGGCAACAGCAGCCATCCCAACTCACATGCTCACAGTTTAAAGAAAGGAAGCCACTGGGAACCAGATGTGCACTGCAATATCTGTATTGGCTTCACATAGCCTACGTCAACTTTACTTCCATTTCAGAGCAATTTGCGATAGCTCATATGGTTTGGAAGGCATCTTCAGCTAAAGCAAACCTCTCTCTGGCAAACGTGCTCAGGGGAAGAGTTACAAACATAGCTTAACCACTACCAGTGCCTAACACTCATACCCAAATAATTCCACAAACCATCACTGGGGTTATAAACGGGTAACCAGTGGCACTACTTAGCATGTGGGATCCCAAGGACAATCAAGACAAAAAAAAAATCTGCAGAGACTGCATTTCAGTATTTTGTTCTATACCTGCTAACCAGGAGACAGCAAGAAGTAGCTTCAAATTTGATATACTATTTGAAGTGTTGTAATAACCTTTCCAGTAGCCTTTATTTGGACATCTTTGCTTTTGACATCGGCTTACCTTTGTAGCATGTATTTCTAGATTTTCCCTGGAGTATGAGATGTTCTTGTGAAGTTCAGAAGAGAGAACTTCCTTATTTTAAGCTACTTAAGTTATACCCAGATGTGTCATCCAGGTCTGAATATGCTAGCTAGGATCCTGATGCCCAAATGGATATATAAGTAGATATTATATTTATATAAACATATGTAAGTTCATTCACACGATTATAAATAAAAGCAAGTAGTAAGGGAATTGCTTAAGCTTCATGCAGATAAAAGTTTACATATACAGGCTATAGCAACTTTGAAGCACCATTACTGTAGCCAGATCCATCTACTTTTGGAGGACTGTAACTACAGTTAATCACTTTGGGTCAATGGTAAATCAGAAAATTTCTATCACGTTTCTTTTAGTGGCAAAACCTAATCCCCAGCAGAATTACTGTATCCATTACAGAATGGTTATGTGAACTTTTTACAGTACAAAGCTACCACTGCTGCACCAACTTTCAATAGCCAGAGAACTCCAGACAAGACAGTCACACACAACTGGGTAACAGGTTTTACTCAAGTAGTTAGGAATCTTTTGTTTCCAAACAGAGAAGGGACACAGGAATTGTCAGCCTTCCATTACTGGATTTCATGTAGCACTGGAATGGAACCTATTGACAGAAATATGCTGTCAAGAGGTTACGAACAGTGCAAGACAAGATAAGTCCATTGATCTTTTAAGAGCAGTTCTTCAACTTAAGGTACTGTAAGACAGAGCTGAATGAGAACACAAAAAATGCTGTAGGCAAAACCAACTATTCCCAAATCATCCAAATGCCACCGAATAGATACGCTTCAAGATAAAACCCACTAACTTCTTAAAATACTTTACTTTTTGCTCAAACAACTCATTTTCTTCATAAAACTTGTATCTCCTCCTTCAGCCCTAGCAATATTTAGGAACTTAATTCCCAGTTTTCTTCTGTCTGTACTACTTCCCTTGCCTATGCCAGCACAAGTGTTTTGGTACTAATAGGAAAAAGACAATGATGACTTTGTCAGAAGACTATTAACTCCGTAAGACAAAACAAAAAATACCAAACTTAAGGGAATGTCCACAAGGATGAAGTTTAAAGAAAGGATGTGTAGGTTCGAGTCCCATCCTTTTCCCTGCCTCCCTCTCAAAACGAATTCAAGGAGTAAGTATGGTGTGCATGAATTAAATAAGCCACAGAACACATTCTTTTTGACAAACACAGTATCTGCTTCTGTATACTGAACAAGAAAACAATTTCCAAAAAAAGGACAAAGTTTTACTTTAAAAATTACTCATTAGGTACACCTTTGAAAGACCATTCAATATATTGTTCTATCCTCTTCAATAGGCACAGTATCCACCATCATTGTTTTTGATTAACATTACTAAGTCACATCTCTTCTCTTGATGAAATAATCAATATAAGAAGTAGCACCCAGAATTTTTTTTCCACAATTCATTTTCAAGCAGCCATGTAACTTTATTAGTAAGAGTAGCTAATTTGGAATTTGAGAGAGAAGAAAAAAGTGAAAACTAGACAGAATTGAGCCAGAATTTTAATCTAGAAACTACAATGAAGTCAGAGATGTCCAGACTAATGATGAAAGAGCAAAGGGTCAGGAAAGCTGAAGATAAATCTTTAAAAGGCAAAGCATGAAAATACTAGCCTGGAAACACACACCCTCCCCCCCCATGTTCCAGCCAAAGAGAATGGAACAAAAAATTCGAAATGCTGTTCACATCCCTTCTACAATCTTCCTGAGAAACAACCAGAGCAAACTCACCATAGGCTGCCCAGGTTCAGAAAACTTAACTTTAATATCCTGCAGATGTTTCAAGATTGGCTCATCGTACTCCTAAGGAAAAAAAAAAAAGGAATTCCTATTCAGCATGCAATATTTAGCAGAACAAAATTATAACCTAGCTTGCTTGTCCAACCTGTTCTTAAAGAACTAAACTTTTTAATTATTCAATTTCAGCTAAAGTTGAGATTTGGATCCAAATTTCTTAATCGTAGTTGCAAATAACCACGTGCCAAATCCTCAATCATTAGGCCTCATCTTCAGTAAATAAAGCTGCTACCATGCTAGGCTGCATGAACATTACTGAAAATAAAGTAACTTCATGCAGGGTATTTATTGCTGGTGAGATTCACAGAAATACACTTCAGGGAATTCTTTCTTAACAGCACTAAAAGCAATTAATATAACTGAGAGCAAAACTACATAAGCTATTTAACACTAATTTAACCAGTCCACAGGCATGCTTATAATATCCTCGCAAAAATAACCCCTTATGGACTAAATTAACAAAACTACAGGGAAGCAACTGTTGTTAAGTGGAACATAAACTTGCATTTTTTTATCTACAAAGGTTGTTACAAGATCATTTCTTAAACATTCCATGTCATGTTTAGCAGTTTGGGTTAGCTGTTCTGCTCGTCTGTCATTAGCCTTTCAAGCATCTTCAGGAGTAATAGGGATTCTGAAGACTGAAAGATTTGGTTTCTCTCACATATTCCACAAGCACTCACTAGTGATCGGAAAAGTATCAAATAATTTAACACATGGCAGAAGTTATTCTTTTCAGAGGAGAAACTTACTTGTACTAATTCACTTAGCATATCTACATTCCTAAAGATGGTAAACCAGAAGTCTGGAATTCCTTTGACATTTGTCTCTTCTGCTTTTTCTTCTATTACCACTACATTTTTCAGGTCTCCCTGTGAAACAAATATAGAAACATTTAGGAAATGAAATTGCAACTTCTTAATGTACTTAATAAACAGAAGTAGATGTACAAAACATTTGCCATCTCTGAAGCTGTGTTTAAGGCACATTTAAAATGTACAGTTTTTTTCTCTGAGAATGCAGTTGAGGGACATACATTTTATTTACACAACTACACATATATGCATTTAATTCAGATTTGCTTTCAACTCATGTGGAATTCTTCTGTACAAAGACTAAATAGACCAAGCGACAGTTTCATTGACTTGACAAACAGAAATAATTAAAGCACATTTCTATCTTTCTACAAACAGAAAAAACCCAGAAATATGTTTCTGCTTTTCTATTCAGCTCATTCCTGTAGCTTCATGTGCCATTTACAGTGCTTAATCTAAACACTTCAAATCTAACTCTGCCCTCGGAAATACTACTTTAGCTTCCCAGTTTTGCAGAATACTTGGTAAAGCTGGTTTTCACGGTTATTTTTCATTATTACACTGTCTTCAATTATTAATCTTTTGTGATTCCCCACACATAACTGATGTCAAGTGTTATAAAAAAGAAGAATGACCAAGTCATTTCTCCATCCCCAAAACCCAGGAAATTCGCAGTCTGAATTATTTGGATTGCACCTTTCCCTTTACACCACTAGGTAGCAGCAAATGCATAAGATCTTCTGAACAGCAGCTGGTTATGACTTGCCAAGAATGCAAAGCAGCAGTTTACTTGCCATCTAGACATGTTACCGATCTTATAATTGCATGGAATATGGCCTCTCAATGCAGTATATATATAAAGCCTAACAATCCTTTTTTGCTTATGCACATGTAGTACTGTTTTTTGCTAAATCTCACGAGATCAGTAAAAACAAAGAGAACAATTAGCATTGTATACAGAATAGTGTCCAAAGGAAACTGAAGGAAAATTGGCGGAGGAAAAAAATGCAAATAAAACCTGACAGAATGGCAAACGCAGTATTGCAAGTAGGTCACTTCTCTGAGAAAAGCAGCAAGCCATAAGTACACATCTCCAAAAATGATGACAGGAGAGTGAAAGGCAGCCTACAGATTTTATTATCCCTCCTCAATCTAGATAGCTCCTACTCAACAGACAAGTAGGAATCCACTAGCCAGCACGCAGTTTATTAGGTCAATTCCATTTTTTTGACTAGGTGACATGTGTCTAATCTGTATTAATGGAAATGAAAGCTAGTTATGTCCCCCAAAATAAAGGGGACAGGCAGACAAACAGCCAGCCTTCTGTTATCTTGGGGTATCATGTAGCACTGGAATGGAACCCATTAGCAGAAAGATACTGTTAACAGGTTACGAACAGTGCAAACAAAGGCAACTCTTCAATTCACTCAAGTTACAGACTTGAAAAAAGGCTAAACTAAAAGTTTAAAAGCTTTCACTGGGCATAACAGTGTACTCACCACAAGAGCACATTACTGATAAAATCTTTACTTCCAAAAGATGAGCCTTTCAATGGAATGCACTGTACAGGAATTAATGCTGACAATCTGATATATCTGTAGTTCATTACCCAAGCTTGTACTCACAGCTAGTTTTTCTTCTTCCTCATTTTCACTGTGCCATTCTGCCTCTGCATCTGTGGGTTCAGCTTCCCCATTAATAAACTCTCTTCTCTGTGTTAGAAAAATGAAGAACATAATTGAAGATATAAACTTACATATAAGCAAACAGAACTGACTCAGCTAAAAGGAGGCAAAGACTGTATACCTTATCAAAAAGGGGTTGGTAGAGTGCTGCATATTTTCTCTCTAAATCATGCACTTCTTCATAGAATTTAGCTTCTATATGGGCACATTTCACCTGGAGCTGTTTCAAGGCATCAATTCTTCTTTTCACTGCTTTTGGTAAACTAAAAAACAAACAACTTCTTAAGGTTGTAAGTTAGTTGCCTCAGCATTATTTAACATATTGCTGTGAAATAGGCTGCTTGTAACTAAATGTAATTTTTAAATAAAAGGCTTATGCCGAACAGACATATTTCTTTAAAACCTATTTCAAAAAGTTTAAAGAACCCTCTCCTACCCAAGTTGTTCTCAAAGGTGTTATCTTCTGTTTCATTCCCTGGGGCCACCACCCTCCCCGTGTAGTTCAGAGATCTGAAATTAACACCTTTGTTTACACCTAATCTTTGAGAATAGAGTTGTGCCAATCCACCTATGAAAAATAAGAACTGTACATTCTATACGGGAAAGTTTGATTCATGGGTCATACTCTGAAAAGTACGCATTGCCCATCCGTACTTTTAAATTATTAAGCATTTATATATAGTCGGGTAATACTAAACTGGATAAAATTTTGTTTGCAATTTTGTGTAAGTAAACTAAAATTTGACTCTTCCTTCCAGAAGTAGGTCACTATGAATCATGGTTTAAGCCAACCATTTGTCTTAGTGATTCATTTGTTCTAGTTTCCTACATTAATTATACAGTAATAACATTCTATTATGCTTTCAGTCTTTCAAGAATTTTATTATGCCCTGTACTTACGTTTCAATGTAACTTGAAGGAGTAAGCGCTGTGTTGTCAAGACGTTCCTGTAGAGCTGCCAGGACCTGCGGATTTTGCATCACTTGGTCTGCTAGCTTTTCTATGAAGACAGAAAACCACTTTTAGAACAAATTTGAATATATTTATAGCACTTTTTGTCATACTGTGTGTCTTACAGCAGTCACAGTAAAAATAGTGACTTATTTTCCAGATCTCAAGTAGTACCACTATAGCTAACTAATAACTCAAGCAAAATTACTTCAGGATCAGATTTCAGAAAGACAAGGTTGGATAATGATAGAAAAATACACCTTTCTCTTTGCAAATATATCACATCTTTGGTGACATAAGCAAATTTCCTGCCTTCCCTTTTAAGTAAGAAAGTGCAAACCAGGAGTTTCTCTATCCTCCCTTGATATTAGCTGTAGCTTATAAGCCACATATGAATTTGCAAGAGAAGAACCACCGAATTATATTTTCAAGACATTTGTGTTTTCCAGTTAGTTTGACTCCTGAAAAAACTGACAAAAACTGTGTGTACTGTACAACAAAGCAGCATGGCACTATGATCATTTCCTTGACAACTACTGATTTTTTTTACATCAAAATACCTTTACGTAAGACTCCCCAGTCACCACAACAGTTCACAGAAGACTATTTTTACAGAAGGTCGGACCTAAATTGCTTCTGGTTAGGAGTTAAAAATCCTTACTAATAACTGCACAGGTGGTCATAGTGAGAAGACACTTGCTTTTCAAATATTTCCATTCTTTATCGATGTTATTCTCCCCAGACATTAAAAAACAACAAATTGCATAGTACACACTATCTTGACAAAGTTTTTATATAGGTGGATTTGTGTGATGTTCAGTTGGTTTTGTTGTTGGTTCGGGGGTTTTTGTTGCTTTTTCTTAATCCGATTTAACTATAAGAATTATTCAATGGTATCTACCAGTTCGTATGTGATTGCCAGTTGCAAAGGCTTTCTTAAAAAAAAAGTGAGACACCTGAAGAACATTCAGTAACCACCTATGTGAAACATACTTCACTATAACTTATAAATTGAGCATTCAGGTTAATAACAATGGAACTGTAAGGTTTTGGCACACAGAAGTATTAATCTGAAAAGCATTATTCAGCAGTTTTCTGTAGACCTTCTAAACGAAGAATAAAAACTTCAAGAGACATATTATAAAGATACATTTTCCTACAAACAAGACAGTAAGGAACTAGCATGTATACAGCACTGTTCATTCTAAGGATTATGCTGAAAAACATTATATGTATGTTGTTAAAAGCTAGTCCATACAGGCCTTGTTACAAGTGACTAGTGCATTATTTCATGCAATAGTGAAGCATCCTAGTCATAATATATGCAAAAAATACTTTCACTGTTACAAAAAGATAGCTTTTATTTTGCCCTTGGCTGCAATAAGCATGGAAAACATCAGAAAGTGAACAGCTAGCCTAGAAACATTGCTTTGCTTTCAATAGTGAACACATCTGTAGTTTTGACTGTAAAGGTTTTCTGTAGATAAAAAAGCTTCAATACACAAGGCAACAGGCTTATTCCACCTCTATAATGTTACCTACTACTATGTACTACTTACCTTTTTTGTCGCTTGCATTTTTAGCGGCCTCCACAGAATCTGAAGCAGTATCTTCTGTTTTACTAAAATAATTAAAACCATAACATATTAAAAAGGCATCACTTTATAAACGTTGACATTTAAGAAAAAAATATTCTGAATTTTCAGTGTTTACTACAGGACAAGTTTTATAAACTAGTATCCCACTAAAAGACATGTATTTATGTCTTCAAGCTTCTCAAAACTTCCAAGTTTGGATATGAAATTAGTTCTCCTAAGATGAACAGGATACAAGAGAAGGGCAAAAAACCCATCCCAACCCCAAAACAAAAACACAAAAACCCCACACTGACAGATAAATTAATCTCATTAAGTGAATGGCGGGCCTTTCATCTGTACTGGGTCACTCCAGACAGGAAAATGTTATTACTCATACGTGAAAAATACAAGACACCCTTTTAGTCTAAGTGATAAAAACATGAGAAAGGATACACAAAAGGAAGATAAACAAGAGATCAAAGCTCTTTGTTTCCAATTTCTGTATCAAGTTGTTTTGATTAATAGTAAAAACATATGCTTCTACTCTAAAAAGATGTCCCTGTCCTCCCCATTTTCCTGCCACAAATGTCTTCCATCACACTTCCTGTGCTAGAGAAAGAGAGGGCCCAGAATGAGTCAACAGCCAGCAAGCACCCCCTGCATTCCCTGCCAGTTTATAGGTCACAAAATACAGATTGGTATTGCTGAAATTAACCCTAACTCAGATACAAAAGGAGAAAAGACAGCACATATGCAAATGCATATTATTAGTTACCAGATAGACTGGCTTATCCAGCTTACCCTGATGCACTGCAAGCCTTGACAGACCAGCATCACGTAAGTCTTTACAACACTTTAACAGCACTGTTATTTGTTCCAAAAATGCTATAAAAACTAGAAAATAAAGCGGTGCCTTTTGCATGCTTAAATCATACAGATCAGAGAAACGCTGAGGACCAGAGTTCTCTCCAAGTCCTTAGAGCATTTAAATATGAACACTGAAAATTGAATCAAGACAACACAAATTAATGTTCATCCAAGAACACAGTAATTTTGTATCCGGTACACTACAATCTCAGCTTCTCCTGTACCAGATAAGTGTTTTGTCCTTGCTGTAAGGAAACACAGTCTAGTTAGAGAAAATACTACCATTTTATTCTTATCCAAGTTTCATAATCCATTCTTCATAGGTGAAAAAAAAAATACGCCCACAGAAGACCAGATTTCAAGAATACAGTCCAACATACCTGTTATCTGCCATCTGTGTGCCTGTATCCACCTGCAAGTTGAAAAACTGTTTAAAAATACTTTAATGGCAATTCATTTACCTCAACAGAAGATGAAAATAGAACAGGTCATTGTTTAAAGCCTCAATATAAATTAACAGCTGCTGGTTTTGCTAAGAAATTCACCACGCATAATCTTTTGCAGTAAAGTGAATAGCTCCCATAATACCCATTCAAAACTGGAACTTGCTCGTAGTTTTTAAACAGCCTGTTAGGTGCTCTCATTTAACCCTTTTAAACTTTTTTTCTGTTAAGTATTCCAGATGTTGATCCATTTCTACCAAATCATAAGTCTTCAGTCTGAAGACAAGTGCCACCATTTCCTAGACTAGCTCTGCATTCTATAAAAAAAAAAAAATCAAGCCAAAGAGGAAGATAGAAATAGATTCTTTTCTAATTCCTTGATAGTATCCCAGTAAATAATGAATTTTTAATCTCTGCGTATACTACATGACTACACCTGACCTGAAAACAATGAAAGTGCAAATGAAGTACAACAACTTCAGAAGTTTTTTCTTATGTCACTTGAAACAGAAAAATATGCCTCACTTGTCTACTTAATCAGGGTTATTTTTGTGAAAAGCTGCTTCTGCTGCACTATTCTGAATGTCAACCTAAAACTGGACAAAGAGAAACAAAACACTGAAGGAAAGAAAAATATTTACCAAGTTTTTGAAAGCAGCTACAAAGGCAAAATCCCCTCTATAAATATTGGCCTTAAATTTATTTATCGAGTAAGAAAACAAAGAGGAAACATAGAAGTTGAAGTCTTGGTATCAGCAATGATTGGAACCAAATTTAGTGCAGCTATCCCAGCCCCCAAGATCTAAATTAGCTCTCCTGAGAAAACAGAGGGGGGCAGATTGCCTAACTTACTTGCTGTTATTTCTTTACTGGGGCAAAATATCCAAGCCTGTACATCTATTTTAGTAATAGGGGTTGTTCCCCCTCCTCCCCCCATTCTAAACAGATCAGCACAAGTCCAAGTAATCACTACATACCATACAGATGCACAGGTGATATTTTCCACTATCAAGCTTTCAAGAAAGCAGATGTTAGTCTGCAAGTCAAATTTAGAATAAAAAGTACCTTTCATCATTCATGAAAGTTGACAGGTCTGATTTCTTAGATTCTATAGAGGCCACACAGGCTGAGCTTTAGCACAGCTTCCAATACACGGCTTCCAAAGAAGAACCTATGCACTAATGACATCTTGAGTGGCAGCCAGAGCAGGGAGCCCAGAGATGGCATGCACTCTCCCATCTGGAAAATGCCTGTTTCTGCTCTAAGCTAGAAAAGCAACGCTTTCACAACCACTTAAATAGACTTGAAAAGCTTTGTTTATTTACAAAAGTACTAACAGTATACTTTAGATTATTCCACAGGAAGTAAAGCTGCTTAACATCTACCAAAAAAGCACATGAGCCCACCCTACAGATGAAGTCCAGGAATAAACAAAAGGGGCTTCTTGTAGCCTAGGTGTGTTTCAGCCACCCAGGCATACTTATTTGCAAACACTTATTCTTGCCTTAAACATAACAAGAGAAAGTGGCAATGCCAACAACCATCCGCTGGAGAAATTTTACTATCTTACAGCTGAAGAAACAAAGGAGCATACACAAGTCTTTCCTTCCATAGCAGACAGAAAGCAGGAAAAAAAAAAAAAGAGATATGATTAAAAAGGTAAGACATAGCAAATTGACCTAATATCAGAGTTCAGCCAACAAGTTATATGATCCTAGTCACTATCAGAGGAAGCAATAGTAAGCAATGAAAAATGCAGACTCGCATTACTTAAAAATTAGCCTCCAAGACTTGTCTCTTCCAACCTAGGCCCAGTGACAGAGCTAATGGAAAAAATCCACTCCACATGAAAAGTCTTCTGCTCAGTTTTTTGTGCTGTATTTCCTGCAGCGAACTACTCAATCCCGCTGAGGGAAGACAAGACTCTCGTTCCATCCTCATTTGTGTTTGGAAAACATGGAACAGAGTTCCCATAACTTGAATAATTTTTAAATAGCAGTTGAATTAATCTCCACTGGAACAGACATGAATTGGGCATGTTCTGACAAAAGCCATTCACCTAAGAAACAAGAAACAACAACAACAAAAATGAAGGGGGGGGAGGGGGAAGAAGACACCATTCCCTGGTGCAAATACATACTTTTAAGTCTTGTTTCACTCCTCTAAGTTGCTCCTTCAGTAACTAAAAAGTAAAAAGAAGGTACATAAATAATTAGAAGCAGCTTGCTTACAAAACAGCTTGTGATTCCCAGCTGCATTACAGTTGTCTTCCAATGACTTAATCGCTGCAAAGCTACTAACAAAACTGTTTGGTAAAAGCTGGTCAGGGCAGGGGAGAAGAGAGCGAGGTGATTTTAGAGAAACACACACACCTAGTTGAAAACATACAGTAGCAGAGCAATGAACCTTCATTATTGCCTTAGTTATTTTCCAAGCAAGATCCCACCTTACAGACAATCGAGACATAAAAAGGCTATCAGAACTCCAAGAAAAGAACAGTGTAAGGTGTTGTTGTTATCACTACTACCACCGATAAAAGGTCAAATTCATATCTTATTTCTTCTGGACAGTTCACTGTTTTCAAATAGCTAGCGCAGCCATGAAGCTTTGGGGAAAGAGGGGATTACATCAACCACTTGTCCCACAAAGCAGGCTGCTGAAATTTGCCTAGCACAAACGTCACACACCACTAGTCAATTAAGACAGCAGGAAACTGTGAACTCTACGCACACTAAGATAGCAAAAGTTAGTTATAAGGACAAGCAATACCCCGAAGGATGCAACTTTAAAGGAAAAGCCTGTTCGTTTAATGGCAATACATATTCACAAATACAAGTGTACACAGAATAGGCTTTTTTAGCAGAGAAAATCTATTGTCTTGTTGTACAAACCTTCTAAACAAAACTAGAGTACGAAGCAGGAAACTAACAGACTCCTGAACTCACAGGAAGACTTCGAGCCACAACTGTTTCTGTTTTTCGTAACTACAACAAATCAGAAGGGAAAGTTATGACTTCCGTTTTAGAGCTGCTGGGATGCAACCCTGTGGGAAGCCACAAACTTAACAGGCAGATACTTTTTGTAAGGAAAGTTAGAATCAATCATGAAAAAATAGTCAGGAGGAAGAAACTCATTAACCTGCTCCACGAGCCCAGAACATTAGCAATACTTGAGCTCACCTTGGAAGTTTTCTTGAGGGAACACTATTTTGGTTAGAGATGACTTTATAAAAAATTTGCCTGGAGGTTCTGGTTTCACCTACAACTTACATACTCGCTTCTCTACCTTTTTATTTTGAAACCTCGTAGACAGACATCACAGGAACGAGATCAGAGAAATCCTACATACGCTGATATTATATGCGGTAAACAATCGTACCAGCAGCAAAAATTTAAACAGGTCCTCACTTGGAAGACGGGGGCCTCAAAATGAAAAACTGATCTCCCCAAATCACACATCACGCTAAGGGAACACAAGATAGTGGATGAGGTCAAACCAAAGAATCGCGTCTGACCTAAGCGGCTACGGGTTTGACTCAACCCAAGCACCGCGGGGTGAGAGACTGAGAAACTGCCTCACCACAAACAACAGCCCTCCCACCCTCTTCCTCCCCGACTTCCCCCGGGAGGGCGGGGGAAGGGAGGGCTCGCTGCCAGGCTCCCCAGGGCGGGCGAGAGCGGCCATACATGTGGCTAGAACCGCTCCATCCCCCCCTCCGCCAGACTCAGAGCAACGCAGACTTCCCCTCCTCTCGGTCCAAACTTCTCAAGCCAGCCTTAAACTGCTGCCTGACCGGGCCG
>NW_009259111.1:5147970-5168485 GCF_000687185.1 Egretta garzetta | reverse complement strand
GGGAGCTGCCGGCTCGGTGTGCGTTGCGGCGTGGAGGAGGAGGAAGCGGGCTGAAGGCGCGCTTGGGTTGCGGAGGGTCGATGGCTGTCGCGCCTCAGCCGGCACGCAGCCTGCGCCTGCCTTGCCTTCGGCTGGATGTAAGATAATCTGTGCCGAGGGCTGGCAAGTGCTGGTTCTGAGGCGTCCGGTGGCTGGCTGTTAGAACGTGGCGCTGCTTTCCAGTCTCGCCAGCAGCGAAGGACCTGGCAATGCCGGTGCCCTGGGCCGTCACCCGCCTGCGCTGTGGGGTTTACTGTCCTAGCCGGTACACGTACGTGTGTTGGAAGGGTTGCGTTTTAACTACATTGATAACGTGATCATGGTTTTTAAGAACCTCTCTGAATATCATCTGCATGGATAAGTCTGAACTTTCAAAGTTGAAAGGTAAAAGAGTTGAGAGCTTACCATTAAAAAAAAAAAAAAAAAAAAAGCCCTTTTTAATGTTTCAGATCAAGCACCTTTTTGAAAGTGCAAATGTTGCCTTTCCCAAACCAAAAAACCCCAAGCCCCTTAACAGACCAGCTTCTATTTGCATGGTGAATTGTAAGCAGCAGATGCTGGTGTGGCATGGTGTTAGGAACGCTGCAATTTCGGCATCTGAAGCCACTTAAGAGTCTTGGTAATCTTTTACTCAAAAAGAAAAACCCTCTAACCCTTTATTTAATGCTAGTGGATTCCCTTGTTCTGTAAAAGGTTTTCTGCAGCTCTGCAACTTAGTCTTGGATTTCGGTAATTAATGACTAGGACTGATCATCACAACCCTTTCACAGGTAAAATCAAAATTTGGAAAAGACAAGACTGATATTAACATCTATTCAACACATTAATGTTGGATTAATTCAGTTATTGCAGGAATTTAGTGACAGCAATAATTAAGGAATTGTTAGTTAAAAAGGTAACCAATACTGTAATTAAGAGAATTTTTAATTCCATTCAAACAGCTAAAAAACTGCAGGAATGTTGTAAGGTCAGTTGCACAAATAAGCAGATTTGGCGAGCCAGAGGACACGCTCAGTGGAAGGTTCTTCCACTTCTTTTCTTTGCTTCCAACTCCCTTTCCCTGTTTCTCCAAACCAGTCCTTTTTCTAACATCAGCAGGTTAATGGCCTCCTCATACTTACATGAATTCTTATTTTGGGACAACTTTATTTGTGATAGTGGCTATACTTAATTCTCAGTCTTCCAAAGAAGAGCACAATTAACTCTGAAAGGAGGATTTATCTGAAGGTATTCCTACTCCACCTTTTGTTCTTGCTGCTGGTTCACAGCTGTCAATATTCTTTTATAAACTTTTTCTGTCCATCTCCATTTTGTTAAAAGCTATTTCTCCTTTCTACCCAGAAGATGTTCGGAGTACAAACTCCAAACTTGGTCTCCTGCAAAGATGTAGGAGGTTTTGCTCAAGTATGTGATCTTGCTGTACCTTTCTGTTGTTGGAGGAATACACTGCAGCCCTGTTCAGACAATTTGTTGCGCTACTGCATCTTCTGTGGCATGTGCAGAGTTTGTCCCTCCGCACTAGTTGCTCTCTTGTTCATGCAGTTCTCATAAATGCTGCAAACCCTGAACTAAATTAAAATTGGGATCATCTTGTAAAAGTAGATTTGGTTTCTTCCGGACCAATTATTAAAGCTTTGAAACAGGACAGATTGCTGGAAGTATTTGGCTCGCTTCCTCCACTGATACATATCGAAGCAAACATACATTTAAATTACCTTACATCCTTGGATTTTTAGTGCCCCTCTCCAAAGGCATTAATCTCCCATGATCAATGAGGGATTTTTGCTGACTGTTGTCTAACCCCTTATAGCACAGTGGTAGACTTCAGGACTGTGGGTAAGGCACAATCTGTGGAGTCATCTTGCTGTCAGGTGCTCCTACCCTGCAGAGAGCTGCAAAAAGATGTTTGCTGAATCACCCTGGCTCAATTTAAACACCTAGCCTAGCATACAAGAGAGCTTGGACAACCAAAACTGAGAGAAGGCATTATGGCAGAGCTGCTGAACAGATGCACTGGACACTGGAAAGAAAGCTTAGGCTGAGATCTAACTGGCATTAAAATGTCTCTGTCTTCTGCCCTTGGGTGGATATTAATGGAAACTGCTCTCACTTAGTGAGATGCCAGACATTCACAGCCTAATTTGAGAGAGAAGACTTAGTTCATCAATGACTTTTTCTGGAGGGGAAGGAAGAACTTTGATCATTGCTAAGTGGAGTCTTGGTACTAAATAGCCAATGTGCTTCTTAGTTCATTTGTTCTGTCTCAGGAAACATGTTAAGTACAATGCATGTGGTAGCGTCCTGTACAGAAATCGCCCTGTGAAATCACAGGAGTAAAAATTCCTTTCCATATTTGTGTTGCAGAATTTGTGTAATTAGAGGGAGCTAAAGTTGGTCCAACAACTACCACCACCTGAAAATGTTAGCTTAAAATGTAGAAAAAGGAGCTGAAAGTATGTGCGCTATGTGGCAGAGATTTGCTTATTTGCACATTTGAAATGCATCAGTGGTTTCCTGGAACAGTGGACAGCAAATACAAACATTAGGATAAAGAAGTCAAAGAGAGTAGCATAAATGTAATTAGGCACTCATTAGTTTAAAGTCTTTGAAAAAGATTGGTGGCAACAAGACCAGACTGAAAAATTCACAGATTTTTCTACCAGTATCTGAACAAACTGAGTGAGGGAGGAATTTGTTCTCTTTGGTGGAGCAGTATTCACATTTGATGTTAACGTCAACGTTCACATTAAAAAGGCTGAAAGGCACACTCTGAGCAAAAGACAGAAACAAAATTTGCTGCTGCCAAGTTTGGCCTTCAGCCAAGGTTGCAATTAAAAACAGAAACACTACGCTTTTACCTTGCCTTGCCATCTCTGAATAAATTCTGATAGGTAGGAAATAAAAAGCTCCGTGTTGTACAGACTAACACAAGGTCTGTGTTCCAGAAAATTAAAATACTAAAAAATTCTGAGATTTTGCTATGGGGATTTTAATTTTCATAATGCTTAGAGAATCACATTGCAGACTGGCTTCCCTGAGTGTGTGCATGCATACATGCACATTTTAAAATAATAAAAAAATTAAAATACCGAGGACTCTGTCCTCTCCCTTTGCCTTAGTGAGAGAGACTGGTGGCTGAATGCGGACCATAGCTGTTGCATTCTCTTCTCCTGTTTGCCAGGTCACTCTCACTAGGCAAGCACAGGGGAATTCACTTCAGTGCCACCTTGATGGATTGCCAGGGAATAGGTATTGTGATGTGCGTTTCATTGATTGCATGGACCAATAGGCACACCTTCACCAAAAAAGTAATCTTAAACAGTGTGCATCCAAGCCTGTCTGCAGTGTTCTTCGTTTGCTAGCCTGTTTTCCTTCATCGGGACTCTATGCATACTGTTATTTTTTTGCTAAGTTGTGGCTGCGGAGAGGATAAAAGTAACTGATCTGCAGTAGCTCTGCAGCCTGTTTTTTGTTACAAATTCTAGGAGACCCTTTGCCAAGGTCATTGTTTTTATTATCCTGCTGCTTTTGGAAAAAAAAGAATCTCAAAATACAATTTTATTTTACTCTTGATTTTATTTAGTTTACTCTCATTTTATTTGGAGAGAATGAAATAACTTCCTGTTTGTGTATCAAGGTAAAATATTTTAGTAGCTTCTTTACGCCAATTTGTGTGCTTTTTAAAAAAAAAACCCAAAACTTAGGCCTGACAACTAACTCACAGATGCTTCATGAAGCAGACATTTTCCTTGCTGACAAGGCTATCTTCCAAGGACAGCCAAAACAGATAGGAAGAGAAAATTGTAGCTGGAAGATCAGTTCCAGTATGGGAAGAAAAGTTCAAGTACGGGAAGGTTTGAAGGGCTTTATTGCTGGAGGAGTCAAGTGACAAGCTTGCTTGAAGAAGGCAACTTTGAAAATGCATGGAGTAGATAGCAAAGCACTAGAAAAAGCAGGGGAGAATATGTAGCTGTGTGGAAGAACAATGATCACCCAAGACACAAGGTGAGCTGAAGAGAAGAGGATTTCAAAGGCTCTGATCCTTACGATGTCTATGAAAAGAATCCTTTTGCTTTTAGGACACTTTCGATAATGTTCAAAGATAATTCAAAGACAGGAATGCTGTTTCTGCTGTAGCAGAAGAGAAAGATGACTTTAGCAGCACTGATGTTTGAGATACGGATTTTTTTTGAATCATCTTGGTTTAAAACAAATTGACAATCAGACAAAACACAGAAATGGCAAGCATGAGCTAAATAATTTTGGAGGTAGAGCAAGACCTTAATGGGGCAGTGAGTACAGCAGAGGCCCTCATCTGACATGACTAAATACCAATTTAAAAAAAAATACTGAGCAAGGAAGCAGTGTGTACATGTGGGAAGCATACAGAAAAAGCGGAACATAACCTTTCGAGAATGTGAGTCTCAAATGCTCCTAAGATCTATGGAAGGAGAGTCCTCCCAGAACAAAATGAAGCATTTGGGAATGGAAAAGGGCATTTTAAAAAACTTGTACACTGATATAGTAGATAAGCCATGGAATTGAATGAGGCTCTACTAAAAACAGGAGGGGAAAAAAACACAGGAGGGGGAAAAAACAGAGGGGAAAAAATGGGGTGGGGGGCAGAAAGCCAAGATGTTATCATGAAGATGTTATCATGAAGATGTCATAAATAAACTAGGACAGCAATCCTGGATACAGATTAACAGTGTCTTCTCCACAGTTAAATATGAACTAGCTTTTTAAGCAAGTGCTAACTGATCACCAAAAAAGAATTTCTGTAAGCAAATTACTGGTTACTATTTGACATTAAGTAGTAACTTCAGAAGCAGTTCTTGTTCAGGAAAGTAGTTAAGGCAGTGAAGTCTATGAAATGATGCAGGTCTAGGATTCCTAGTAAAGTTGGCAGAACTAGCCCTGGACAGTCTGTCTAGGACTGCAGGGAGTTTGGAATTGGAGAACCTTATCTGGCTGAGAAGCAGCATGTTGTGACTGGAGGCTGCACACATCCCATCCCTTCGTGAATATCCTCAGTGCACATGTCTTGGGGGAGCATGCTGGGAAGAAAACTATGAGCTGATAATGTTGAAGGGGGTTAAAATCTAGAATGGTGTAAAAATGCAACTGATCCTCTTCACAGACCAAAGGATGGAGAAGTTGTCCTCGTGGCTGTGGGTGGCTGTTTGAAATACCACTTACAGTTGAAACATGCATTTATACAATCAATTAGAAATCAGTAGAATAATCAAATAGTGAATGCAAAATGAATTAAGTTAGTAAGAGCAAGCTAAAGGAAAAGCTCTGTAAACCACATTTTAAAAAATGGTTGTGGAATAAAGATAACATCTATATTCTTCCCACTATACAAAGGTCACCTACGACTTGTACTTTACAACAGATTTTATTTTCTGCATACAAGATGTATGTGCTTTACTGACCTTAACATTACGCATGTTTTCAAAGGCAAACACAGACAAACTAGAAAAAAACCTATTAGACTTTTCTGTTACTCCAAATGTTCATTCTTCAGAAGGAGGAATATAAATATAAAGCATATAAATATAAAGATAAAGCAAAGATGTTTTAACTCTTAATTAAGGAACATAGACTAATGGTTATAGCATGAACCTAAGAGTTGAGAGAAGAGAGGTGTCACAGTATGACCTTCTGCAAGTCAGCCTGAGGCTTAAGAATACTTGAATATAGTTCTGCATATCGGACACTTAGCTGTTATATGCAGTTGTGAATTAGGTGAGATATTTTTTAGGATTTCATGAAGTAGGTAATGCCAAGGAAATGTGTTATTAGGCAACAGAGAACTGTCCTTGCAGACATAATGTGACCATACTATACCAGAAAGGTTATCAACTCAGTGTTAAATTGTCATGTTAAAAACATCAGTCTTGAATAACAAGCAATTTATAGCTGAATTTCTTAATTGCAAACCAATCCACAAACTGTATCTCAGTAAGAAACTTTCTGTTAATTCCCCTTGGCTCTGAACAGGTAATTAGGTACTTTGACAGCACTCCTGTTTCCTTGGAGGGGTAGCTCCAAGAACACACCATCCTTCATGTCTTTCCCACCTGTTTGTTCAATGCAGGTGCATTTGCCTTGTACTTACCCACTTGATTGCAGCTGCAGGTTGAGTAAAGATGATGATCTCTTCCCTTTTGCAACAAAGGGACTGTTCGCTTCTACTATGCAAAGTGTTCTGAGTATACTTATGAGAGAGTTCAATACCAGCAGTTAGAGTAAGTATCATAGTGGAACTACCCAGTTTTTCCTGCTTATGTAAAGATACTAAAGTCATCTGGAAAATACTGTTCTTGCTGTGGGACAAATTACTCAGCTCCCATTTAGTAGTAAATTTTGCTGACTGTGACATATTCCAGAATGCAAGCCAGAGTGGGTTTTAGATAGAGATCAGTATGCAGGACAAATTAACCAAAGCCTGGACAGCTATAATAAACAAGAATTCTTACATGGATTTGCTGACTGAGCAGCACCTTCCCAAATAGAACTGGCAACCATTCAACCTGCTACTGTTGTTGCAAAGAAACTTCTTACAGGTTGGCTTTTTTTAAGAATGGATTTTTATTGACTTTCCAGATGACATTATTAATCCACGTAAACAGGATTTTTACTTTGCACATAATAGAAAGTGTAAACAGGAATTTGAGCATCGGTATATGCTCACTTCTTCAACAGTGACCCAGCACTCGCCTTCTAAGAAAAGTTCTGTTGTTTTCAATTTGCACTTCCATTCTGAACCATTTGTAGATACTCCTTGTATAGCTTTTCTTGGGTTTCATACAGTTTCTTTAGCTTCTTAATTTGTCCTTTGCTGAGTTCTTTGCCTTCTGTATCATGGGTGGGAAATCCCTGAAATATTAAAAAAAAAAAAAATAAAAAGTATTTCAGATAAATTCTTGGACTGCTTTTGCTCCTTATGGAATCATGTTTTAATAAGGTAGGGAGATAATGTCATAATGACAAGCTGTCAGAGTGAGGTGCATCTTGGCTAATTTTAGTCACCTAGAAATTTGACAACTTTGACTATCTGTCTTATGTTCCCTTCCTAGTTAATGAAGGGGCAAAGGGTGTACTTATTTTCTGTCCTGTACAAAGTAAGGGAAGCTTAGGCAATTAACTTCTAGATAGTTATAGTTAAGAGAATAGTGACTAATCCCTGAGCTGATGGTTAAGAGACCACTTTTAATCATACTAGCATATTGAATCCAAGGCTTAAAGCAAAAGCAGCAAGTGATTTGTGTACCCAATGGAGAAGTATGATCAGAGTTTTTATGGAGGTTCCCCTTGCCTTGCAGGGGTATTTTCCAGTATTTACACTCTCCATTCTTACTTGCCCCCAGGGTCTGAATTTGTGTGGGTGAAGAGGACGGGCAGAAGCAGGATCAGCATCCCAGACCAAGGGCGGAAGAAAGAGTGCTTTATGTTTTCCAAGTAACACCCTTTATCCTCAAGGGGAGCAATCAAGAGCAAAGTTACCTATACAGTCCCTTCAGAGATCCTTTGCCAGGAGAGAGCAAAACAGTGGGCAAAGCGAAAAAGGAAGCACAGGACCTCTCTGAAAAACATGAGTACTGGCAGAGTTGGGGAGTTTGTATGTGCAAGTGAATTCCTTGCCTTGCAACAGGGTAATAAACATTATACATGTTCCTACCCAAAATATCTAAAGGGGATTTTGCTCTGCAATGAGATGGGCCAAAGGTGACCAATGTACCATGAAAATACCCTTGAAATGATGGTTAACAGTTAGAGAACCTTGCTCCCCAATGCAATATGTATATGCGATAAAACTAATATATTGTCTTTTCTTTCTCTCCTTCCCTCCTCCCATTATGTTAATAGCATTGCCCTGGAGGTTTTGCAGCAAGATCAGCTACGTACACATACAATTAAGTATGTACAATTGGGGAAGAAAAACCACTCCCTATCTAAAGAAAAATCTCTTACGTTTTCATCAAACGTGGAATATTTGTCACGTTCTGATTTAAACATTTCATGTGGTGGAATCTTCATTTTTGCCAGTTTTGCTGCCTGTAATATAAAACATGCATTAACTCCATTAGCATCACAGTGACAACCTCTCACATATGCAAAAGGAAAAGTAGACTATAATGTGCAAATCAAAGAGCATTTAATTTACAATTGTTTATCATGTGAAAAGAAACTTTCAGTGAGGAACAACTCAGTAAGTCTTACGTCTTTTCCCGCTGACAAGCACAGGTTTCTATGCAAGGTCACAGCAGGATCAGGATGCAAGTAATTGCACTGAAAATAAACTGAACTTTCACGTATCTGTAAACAAGCACATCTCTGAATCCTCTCCATTTTATTTATGCCCAATGCAAGGGAATCGCCTTTTTGAAAGAATGCAAAAGGCTACTTGGAATTTGTGTATGATAAATACTTTTTATCTGCTTTTCTCTCTGTACGCGGTGCTCTCTAAAAGCTTACTTCCTCTTTTTAGGAATGCCATTTCCTCTACTGTGAGAGTCATCAGCATGGCAAGCAATCTTTTCTTCTCATGAGTTTATTTCCTCTGGCTGTCTACTCCTCGTCCAAAGCCTAAAACCTTTGAACTATGCCAATTCCAACTGTAGAGATAAAATGTGTTTTTACAAAACACTACATTTCAGAGTTCAATCATAGGGAACAGGTCGATTCTTAAAGAGAAAAAAATCCCGTTTTCACACATACCTAGAACACTGAAAAGGGAAGAAAATGATGACAGAAGCAAAGTTGTCTCTAACAGGCATGTAAGATACTACTTTGGCAATTAAGGAAGTAATACTGTCTATAGACTGAAATATGTGCCACAAGATCTTCTAAGAAGCTTTTGCAGCTTTTACTTGTGTTTTCAAAGATGGCTTCTCTATAATAGGAGCTGAATATTCAAATCTGAACTGCAAGCCAAAGTCACTCTGAGCAGGAAATTGTAGACAAAAAAAATAAATGGAAGCCCAGTTAAAGCTGGGCAGAGAGCCTGTGTTCTAATGTAATCTTTCCTGCACATGACTATTGCCGCTAACACTTTTCTTCAAAACCAGATTAAAAGGATCTGAACACTTACTTCCTGCTCTTGTTTTTTCCTGGCTGCTTCTTCTTTCTTCCTTTTTTTCTCTTCTTCAATCTATGAAAGGCAATGTTAATGAGTAAAAGGTAACTTACTTCATTTGCTTGTTTTCTAAAAATCTGAGCCAGCTAGCTCCCCTGGATATCTAATTACAGACAGAACTGGCAGCATGACCTGCAGCAAAACCACCATGCCATATAATTAGGATTGTCTGATACTTCCCACTGTACAACTTTGATTTCATTTGCTTTTATTCACAGTTAAACCAGTTTTAACTGTTCAGAATGCTTTTTGCATGCAAAGTGTATACATATGAAAGAATACCTACAAAGCCTGCAGCAAAAGAAATGGTCCTGCTATTTCACAGGGAAAAAATTGCAAATTACTTTAAATTAAGACCATATTTTGCTGATATTTTAAGCTCTTGCCTCAAACTGTGAAGACATTAGTTTCTCAAGAAGCAGTTGTATCCCTTGATGTTCCTAGGGAAACAACTATCCAAATTTAGCCAACTTATAAAATTTAAAAAAAAAAAAAAAAAAAAAAAATCTCATCTTGCACTTGCTTAGGAGAGACCTAAAAGTTCTCAAAGGGTTCTGCCAGTTCTGAACATAATACTGTTTCCAGAGAAAATGTACTCTAGCTGCAGCTATATACAAACTGTCTTCAAATGTCTTTTTGATTAAAACACCTGGAATTGGCTGCAACTACATTTTACTTCTCCCTTTTCTAAAAAAACATCTACAAGGAAGGAGAAATGCCAGAAAGTCTTCCAAACATTTCTAGTTGTGATGGAATTTTATTATTTGTTAAAACTGAAGACAGACATACGAAGAGTTACTTCAGATGTTACGAAGTCAAATATTAATGATAGGAAGTGCCAGAAGGAGGGTTTCTGTACAGACTTTGTGCATGTGAATTAGGATTCACAATCTTTATATAGTAACATATGAATTCTTGCCCCCACACCCTGAATATCTCACTCATCCATACTACGTTAATTAACATTTAGCAGTGCATTTTGTTCTCACATCTCAGATAAATACAGTCTAGTTCTATGGAAAATGTCAACTTCATTTGTACAGACAAAAGAAGTCCAAATTAGCTTCTCATTGGAATCTAAGACAGTACACATGCAATACTCAACATCTCTTAATTACATGAATATCTTAAAAAACAAACAAACAAAAAACCTTAGAGGTATTAATTCTCTTATTTTCCTTGTTGCTAGTCAGTTAAGATTTTTCTTACAAGTTATCTTATCAAAGAAATGTAAAAGTATCCACAGTTTACACGGTACTTTAAAAAATATTGAATGCTTAAAATAATAACCTTTTTCTTTTCTTCTCTTTCTTTCAATAATGTGTCCTTATCCACTAATTTAATCACAGTTGGAAGTCCTAAAGAAGCAAAAACAGATGAATGAGTTTCTGATGCTTGAATGGTCAAAGATAAGTGTATTTACTCTATGATAACTGTTTTCTTTTTGCAAGCTGAATGCAAATACAACTGAGTAACTACTCAAAAGTGACTAAGAAATTAGGTGCTATACAAAAAGATCAAAAAGACTGCAATATACAGTTTTAGATTCTATACATATATTCCAATATACAGTTCTGTAATATATATTCATACATCAGAAATACGGTATGTTATAGCTTTGCAGTCCCTGAGTTTGTTGGATTATTTCAGATTATTCTTGCCAGGTTGTTTTCCCAATTCTTATGAAAACAGTAAGATTATAAAGCCAGGTACCTACAAAGTTGCAAGACATATAATTGTGTACCTTCATGATCTTCAAATCGAACACCGAGTTCAGGAAGAATGTCATCTCGAAGAGCATCACTCAGCTGCAGCACTTCAGTTACTGCAGAGCATGAAAAATACTTTTTGTGAAGTAAGATTTGGTAAAAGTATACTTTTAAAAGTATCCTGCTACATAGTTATTTAAATGCAATTAAGATACTGCTGCTCTCTCACACAGGCCAGAGAAAGGTCTTTTGTTTTAAAGTGATAACCTTTTAAGTAAGTTCTGCCCTCTTTCAACTATACAGAGAAGCAGCATGTTTCTTTGCAGGGGCTTGAAATGCATAAATTTCTTCCAAGATACCCTCATTGTTCCTGAACGGGAACAGAAAGAAAATCAAGGCAATTCAGGAATGATGCAACAATTCTGCCAGGGTACAGTGGAAGGGGTGTATGACTCAAGAAGATCCTAATGGTTGCTGTAGGATTTCCAACAGGAAGGGTTAAGAACCCTATTTTAGAAAAATCATATTAACATTAACATATCCTGTGCTACATCTAGCAGTGCCTTTGAAGGACTATGATTTTGTTGTTTTGGTAACACATTTGTCAGAGCAGCTGTAATCCAAACATCCTTTGTTTCTACAGATAGTTATCTTCATCACCTAGTCTGACCAAGCTGTTTTTTTCAAGCAAGCCACTTGCAGCAGAACAGAGAATTTTGATTTGGCTTTCTGGATCGTGACGCCACGACTAACATTTTTTTTTCCCCTTGCAAACTTATCAGCCTGTGATGACAGTAAAGGATTAAGAACTCGGGATTTATCTGAAATAGATGCTATCAAGTCTTAAGAGGAAAATAAACTTCATAGAAGATATTTATTTGGATGAGAAATTGTATCAGCCAAGAAGCAGCAGAACAGTTAAGAGGAACTGCATCAAGTAGACTCAGTGTGTTGCTGTTGTGAACTTAATTCAGTGGCGTTTTTTATAGTCAGTCTTGTTTTTATGAGGAAAACCTTACCAAGTGTGAAAAGATAGATACTTGGATTAGATGATACCATGTGCTTATAATAAGCAAGCGTTCTCCCTTTCAGCAACTCTCAGCTGGTTAAATGTAAGAAGTAACAGGGGTTTCAAAGGTAACAGGCAGTAGAAGCTACCATCCAGACACTGTACTAAATATTGCTCATACCAGTAGACACAAGTACCATCCCTGAGTCTTCATCTTACCATCCCTGAGTCTTCATCTCTTTCATGATTCTCAGAGAGCTGAACAGTGAACAGAGCACCAACTATCCTAATCCCAGAAAAAGGAACAGCCTCCCTATTTAATTGCACAGTAGTGTCCTGCAACTCTCTCTTTGTATAGGAAAGCACTGCATTTTATAGAAGCTCGTTTGTCTGACGTGAACTAAGTTGTTATTTTTCTTGATCCACAGCAGTTATACACAGTGAACCACATTCATCTTTGATGCAACTCTAAAGAAGCCATTTAGGATAAATAAGGGATAAGATTACCTCACTGGCTGTTAACACTAAAAGTGTTGACTCTAACCTAGGCAAAGGAATTACACGTCATATCAAGAATGTATCAGATACACCCTATGCTTATTCAATACACCAGTGTCTGCTCAGTTATAAATATTTACTTATCTGAAAGCATGAATAATTGAAAGTTTACAAAGAAGAAATCCATCAAGGTAGAGAGTAATGAGAAATGTATAACAAAACATGTATTATTTATGAAAGGACACATCCTCTGATCAATCCTTTGTCATCCAGAGGAGTCTGCACCATGCTTCTTAGGGCTGAAATGTGCCTGTTCTTTGCATGTGGCACCTCCAGAGCAAGAGATGTTTATGGATTGGGTAGGGGTTTTTTTATGGTCTGCTCCAAGACAGAAGCCTTCATCCTCACTGAGGACAGTGATCAGGAAACCAGTGGGACAGTACCTTATCACCAGTGCCCATGAACACCCTGGCAGCTAGGCACTCCTTGAGCCTGTGACTATTTCCCAGACCTTTTTTCACATTTTCTGTGAATTTCAAGCCAAAGAGTCTCGGATGTGAAACAGATGTTGTGCTGTTGTGAATGGGAACACTGTGATGGGGAAGAAAAGGAGGAGCTTAAAAAGCATCTTGAGAATGCTGGATGTTAAGACTGGCAGCAAAACACAAGAGCAGGCATGGTTACAATGAACAATTTTGTCCCAATTCTGGTCAACCCATGATACATTAGGAAAGGGGCAGAGGGTTTCCCACTGTATCCTAGTAGCAGCTTAGAACAAGATACCACATGGCACCAGCACCCGTGGCAGGAAGTGAAGATGCCGGCAGAGTTCAGTCACGGACACCTTTACCACAGGGTAGTCAATTTAAGCAGGTGTCCTGAGGCAAGTAACCAACAGCAACTCAAGAGACTTGCTCCTTTTGAACATCTGAATAACAATTTGTTACTGATGAAAATTCTTCCCAAGCATCGGGAGCTGTACTAGAGCACAGAACTGCTCCACTGTACATCCTTGCAGAGACAACTATATGGGGTCTTTGCAGTTGGTCAAGTATTCAAGTAAAATGTCAGGATGAGCAATACAGAGATGCTCCGATCAACAAATCATTGGTATCTTTTGCAGAGGTTTTCTACATTTCTTTCCCTTGTACAGCTAGCACAGTGTTTTCCTTCTTCTGTTTACCATCATTGCCAGATAAGTTCATAAATTAAGCCAAGACTCAACTGAAAATGATCAGTGCAGGTTCCAGTTTGCATAGTAATAAGCTTATAAAATAGAGAATTAATATTATTAATATGTTTGAATGTTAGCCATTCTGGATGATGGTAAAATTTTTGTATAGTATATACATTTTGATTCCTACCAAACCCCAAAGTTTTACAAATGGCTATTCTGTGAAATGTTTTGTAAATATAATTTTTAAAAGTGGTATGTATTGGATGGGGACATTTGTATGACTCTGCAGGTTTTACAGAAGAAGTTTAAAAGTGGTATGTATTGGATGGGGACATTTGTCTGCAGGTTTTACAGAAGAAGCATACTTTTTATTTAACCTCTAAGAATACTTAGAGCAATATAGATTGTGTTAATTAATATTTAACGCCATCCTGCTGGCACTGGGCTATGATGGGGAAACTCCCTTCACTTACAACCATGTAGAGGCAATATCCCCAGCCATTAATCAGAACAGCTTTCACAGTAATTTAACACTTCTTGCAAGCAAGAATTTAATGGGTACAGGGAAACAAATCAGTAGTATGTCAGTGCAGGTCCTGCCAACCACCACCCAGCTTCCATATATCAAACAGTCTAATGAAAGGTGCCTCCCCGGTCAAACTGCAGAGTGCTCTGTACCCCAACCAAATAGCAACTAGATCCAGCTTTATTCTTACTGCCCAATTTATTTGAGGCAAAAAATCAATACCTTCCAACTAAGAAACTGCCAGTAAGCAGCCTAGCACTAAGTATGTTCTAAAAATGTTCTACAAGAAGCCCCGTGATATTTAAACCTTACCACTGTTAAGAGTGAGGATCAGTTTAGCTCAACTATCAGAGGGCAAGGAAAAAAGAAGCCTCATATAAAATGAGTATTTATGTTAAATATTGAAAGACCAAAAGTCACTTTTTTGGCTGAGGATATACATACAAACTTCTTGAATTAATTCAAATTACAGAAAATATTTGCTGTTGGAACTACTAACCTTATCTCTCAACATCAGTTATGCCTACAGGAGTTTGACAGTAATAGCTGACGAGTCACGTTAACAAATAGAGTTTTGTGCTTTTAAGGTAGACCTATTAGCCCTTAGAAGAACTCAAAATAGCAGCAGAATTAGGGTTCAGATTCTTTGCCAGCTGAATAGGTTATCAACCAGACACTACAAGTGATTTTATATTTGTGTATAATATATGGGTTATTTATCTATGTATTATATATAAAAAATGCCCTATTTTGCCTTCAAGTACAAACCTCAGTGTAAAAAAGTTTTAAGAAAACAAGAATCAAATACACATTGAAGACATGTAAAATTCCAGAGGGAACAGCACAAAATAGTAAGAGCTCCATTAGGAACTAATCAACCAGTAAAATCAAAGAGGGCTTAATGGAACAACCTTTTTAACACTATATAGTTCTGCTGCCAACACACATAGCATGATCAAAGCTTTTCAGAGGGAAAAAAAAAAAGCATCCAGAACAACTTCTAGCAACCTCCCAAATGAATTCTCCAAAGAGAGCACTCAGTTAACATCGGGGAGCTACAATTCCAAATATGTAACAAATAAGAATGAACATCTTGGGCTATTCAAGCACAGACAGTATCATCTACATTTTTAAGAGAATGCAAGCTCCCTGGGTGAACAGATCACAGGTACCTTCATACCTAGAAAGCAGGGAATGTCCTGATCTAGAGAAACAACAGCTAGTCCTCATCATTCCAGAACCTGTAGGTTCTTTAGGAAATTAAAAGAAAGTGAGTTTAGCAGCCTGTAAAAGATTCCCGAATTAAAGACAGGTAGCAGAGATGCAAATATTCAAACCAACTCTGATTTAAAGATGCTTTACATGCATTCTCTAAGCAAAGAGAGACTGTATCAGCAGGTTCACCACCACCCCACCCCAAGTTTTATTCCTGCGACCTCCGAGTCTCATGTGCAACAATACAGGAAAAAGTGACTCTCACCTTTCCTCTCTCTGGCTATTTGTCGCACTCCTCCTCTGAACTCACAAAGAACTTGCAGGTATGGCATCACTGTAGATTCAATCTGCAGGATAATTATTTCTACAGTTAGCTAATCATCATCTAGATATAAAACATGACCTTACCCACTTCATATTTATGTGCTGTTGGATAGAACTTGACCCTCAGGGAAGATCCGTATCAATAAAAATTGTCATTGCTCTATTGATGTCAAAAGATAGACGATAATTTGCATTAGCTGTCAATTTTCCTTTTGTGCAGATAAAATCAACTTGCAAAGCTCTGCCTCTCCCCATTCCTTTTTCATCTCCTTCCAGTTACAGATACATCAGTTCCACAGGATGATGCTACAGTTCAGCTAACTATAAAGCAGTACCAGGATAAAACCAGCACCCAGATGAATTTGCCCCTTCATGTTCTGTGTTGTCTTACTTAGGTCCAACTGCTTGTCAGACATAATACCAGGTGGAAATGATGTTAGGACTTATTTTCATTAGAATGTAGATCTGTTCCTCAGATGTTAGTTTATGCTAATTGTATTTATTTCCAACACAGTGCAGTTATCTGTATTCCTCACACAACTCCCTCCCCCTGCAAAAGTGGGGAGAGATTTCTGGTGAATTATTTCAGGTGTAAGTAAATGCTGGTCATGAAAGCTCAAAGAAAAAGTCCTGAGAATCCTGCTCTCAATAGGAGTGAATAGCAACAGCAAGCTGTTAGTGAACAGCAGTGAACAATTACAGAAACAACTACAGATCAGTGCTGGCTGCCAACACTTCTCTGGAATCCCAAGAGGAGAAGCCAGGCACATGGGAACTGCTTAAGCTAAAAGTTTCATTACTTTGGAGGGTGGGGAAGAGAGAGGAAAAAACCACACACTTTTGTTTCCCCTACAGTTTCCACGTGTCTTTCCCATCTGTTAAATCTCCATGACAAATTTCTGTGCAATTAACAGACAAATATAGTCTGTTATGCTCCAAAAGTGCCCGTATGAAAGGAGCAGGGGGGCTCCATTAAAACTTTACATTAAGTGTGTGTACTGTGCAATCAGCTTCATAACTGTAACCATTGCTGACAAATCTGGCAGAAAGAACAGACTCCGGAAAGTAAGCAACAGTCACATCTCCCCTGCCCCCTCTACACTGAAACTAGCTCAACATGCAAATGAAGTGGTGTCAGGAAAGCATGCACTGTCACTACTTTATCAGTCATTTAAAGATGAAAGATTTTTATTTCCAGAATAACTAACTTGACAGCAACACTTAATTAATTTGGAAAATGAGACTCTGGAACCTGAGGTTTTCTGACTCCAAATCTCTTCTATCCCCTTTCCAGTAAATTCCTGAACCATGGTAATGAAGCTAGTTGTTCTTTCAGAGCTTTTGAAAAGGATTATGCCTTTTTTGGAGATAATTGGTTCCTGCATCTCCAATTTAGACAAAGAAACTGTAGGCCTGACCCACAGCCTTCTGTAATTAATGAGAAGTTTTCCAACCTTGAATGTTCACCTGGTAATTTTTGCTAAGAAAGGTAAGTATCTGCATGGAAGATGGAAAAAGGGTGTAATATTTAATGAAACAGCCAAAACATTTGTGACATTATGCATCTTTATATTCTAATGCTTAAAACCAGTAATGTCCTAGGTGATAAAAACAGAAGTTTCTTGTGTGTAGCAGGTGCTAGCACAAGATTCTTCTGACAAGTGTGCTAACAGGTGTTAGCACAGGATTCTCTCTGCACAAGATTCTTCTGATGCTACTACCCTTAGGGACATTACTTTAAAGGAATGAAAGGGCTTAATTTCTTGTTCCAAGCTATTGCTAATCCTTCCATAAAGCATATCTGTTGTAAAGACTGCCTGAAGTGCTAAATATGAATTTAATTTTCATTTTCCCTAAAAAGGTGTTAAGGTGCTGCCTTTCCTCTGAAATTCAAAACAGTTCTGAGCTAAATTAAAATTCCCTATTGATGGGTTTTGGTACGGAATACTCAGCATCTTCCTTATTATCCTTATTATATCATTACTGGAGATTTCCACAGCACAGTAATGTAAGTATTCGCATGGGCAATTATCAGATGAGCGTTCATTCACATTCTTCAACCACAAGCAAGCTTTCCTCTTCCTTTGATGAATAAAAAGTTTAGTTTTGTTACACCACGAATGTTTTAATTATTCCTTCTAAGGAGGAACAGAAACCCATATTTTTTCTGCATTCAAAGATGTGACCATTCTTGAAAAACATCACTGATTTGTCCATGTCAAATTTTTCACATGAACAAAAAGAGCAAAGTTGATAGCTTTCATATGGAGTTATTTCTCCTGCCTGCACCATGAAACATTGCTGTTATTACAGGGCCCATCAGCACTTTCATCAGGTATCTCCCAAGTATTTCCAGAAAAATTCTGCATCACAGTGGACCTGCTGGGTCACCAAAGCATAACAGCCTTCAAAAGCCAGATAAAAACTGTGGATACAAATGAGATCAGAAAAAGAGATTGAAATGCGGATAAAACTCCAGCTGCCTCCAGGCTGGTTTTTGGTGTACCACAAGGAAGTTTAATCAGTATAATTACATTTTTGAAACTACTTAACATACAAATACTTGTAATGAGTCTTTAGACTGTAGCATGTGTTGTCTGTAGTTAACGTGGTTTCTTAAACAGACTCATCATTCACAAGACAAGATAATTCTTTTTCTGGTTGCTATACAATTTGTCTGTCATTAAGACAAACAAACCTATAAAAAACCCCAACTCTCATAAAAGAAAAATCCTGCTTCCTAAGCCAATTAATTCCTTCAGGTTCAAATGTTAAAAGCGGAAACAATGTAATTCGGCTACATATCAGTAATGTAATCACTTTATCTAACCTAAGCTTTCAAAGGACACAGAGTGATTTTGTACAGCGTACTTTGTCCTTCACTTACATTTATGTTTTGACTATTCCCTCCAACAGGAAAACCAATTGTGTCATCGCTTTCTATGGCACCAAAAATCTGGTCAAGGGAAAAAAAAAAAAAAAAAAGAAAAGAAAAGATTGTATACATCAAGTCACAGATAATTGAAAACTAGGCAAAATCACACATACTAGGATTTTGAAGCCACTGAGTTTTATTTAGGTTTTTAAAACCATTTAATCCACAATTCACTGCTCTACTAAGATGTTTGGGGGTTTAATTGATAAATCATATTAAGCATTGTCTTTCAGATTTAGCTTTAAAGCTGTCAGATTTGACATTCTGACTTCATATTTTTTCTACTGTCCAGTTTTCCTTGCATGTCTCCACTATTCAACAAAACATTAGCTGAAATTACAACATAACATACAGGACTCCAAATTGTTCCTGCTGCAGCACACACTGCAATTTGGGGTTGTTTTGGTTGGGGTGTGTGTGTAAGATCGCTAGTTTCCTACAAGATTTAAATAAAGACTGTACAGATCCCTACATACTTGAAAAATACAACAGTTATAATTGCACACTGCAATAGCAATGTTACTACTTGCTATTACATACCTTTAGCATTTGAGTGAGATAGGAACTGATGTTTTCTAAAAGAAGTCTGTTTGGCATTTGTCTGGAAGATTTCTTTGCAGCAATATAGGAGTTACTCTGACTGACTAACGAACGCATTTCTTCTAAGACAGAGCGAGTGTCAATATTGTCACACAGTGCTTCATGAATTGCTGCCTTCTTGTCGTAAAAACTAAGAAGAAAAAAATTTTTTTACTATTGATGTCAAAAGTATCTGCAACCTACTCTGAAGAACTTCTGTTAGAAGAGTAAGGGGACCTAAAAGTGAGATAATCTTTTGATGGTCACAGTTTATATCTGAAGGAAAAACAGATGAGCGAGAAAAAGGCATCACAATGCTGCTGCTGTTTTGCTGCTACGGACAAAGGCAGGCGGGATAATCTAACTGGCAACAACTATCCAAACAAATTACATCTAACACTTTTTCAGCAATTGACCTTTTCATACCAATTTTTAAAAGCAGTATAAATTACTTATTGAGTACCTTCTTGTGTTTACTAATTTTTTTTTTTAACAGTACTGTTCTCCTATCCCTGCGTACCAGCTGAGTCCTCTGTTTAGTATCTTTCCAGGGAGAAGCACCAATTTGGAAGTTAACTTAGCCCATAGTGAAGAGTTATGAAGCTGTTACAAGCAGATACAAGGAATAAATTAATGTAAACCTTTGTAATGTTCATAAACAGGCATAATAAGTAATACAATGTATTAAGTACCATTTCATCACACAAGGGGTACTACTTGTTCGAACAACATACTTTTTCCAGATAAAAGAAAATGTGAAGTGGTAGAGAAAAGAGACAAAAACAAATATCCACGAAGCATATCTTCTGTTCCTCCCACTCCTTTGTCCCTTCCCTTTGACCTCTCTATTACTTATTATTATCTTCCCCCTTTTTTAAAAAAAAAAATGGTTATCTCTTGATAATGAAATGAAAATGAAATTTTCAGAGGACATCACTAAACAGAAGCATCTGCACTTGGTCCTCCAATAGCCAACATCTGTGTCCACAACAGTGAACTGAACTAGAAACAATTTTAGTACTGCAACACAAGATGCTTCAATTTTAAATTTCACTCATAATAGTATAAGTCACATAGGAAGCTGTTCATATTACAAACAATAATGTAGTTTTGTTATTAAAGTGAAAGACTGCAATACTGTATCACTGTCTCAATTACACATTTTCAAACACTGGCACTCTGATCTTTTAGTCAGGTCATTTAACTTCTGTTTGTCTTGGTTTGCTCACTGCACTTTGAAATGCGTAAAATACTATTTTTCCAGTTGTAACCACTGTGAATTACTGGTCACTTCTCAGATAGAAGGACAGCATTTCAAGTAGTGAAGAAAATGACAGCTATCTAACAAAAAAGTTCTCT
>NW_009259111.1:5136433-5147295 GCF_000687185.1 Egretta garzetta | reverse complement strand
CTTTCCCTTCACAAACAGGGCAATGAGGTACACCAGTGTACTTAAATGAAAGGGAAATTAACAATTTCATCTACACTTCATAAAGCTGTTGCAAGATTAAATTCACTAGCTTGTATAGAGCTGGGATACTCAGTGGAAATGCTACGGACTTATAAATATCTCTATATACAAAGTAAGTCATTTTGCAAGGAAAAAAAGAATTAAACGTAGCTACACAATGGCTATTCACAGAGGAGGAACACTCCACTCACTTTTTGTTCAGCTCAGCTTCCTGTTTTTCCCATTTCTGAAACTGGCCTGTCACATCAGTGGGAGCTCGAAGAATATCCTTCACATTTAAAAAGAACTCCTATAAAAGAAGAGTACAGCTAAAAATCAGTTTAGAATAGACTATGTAGTAAATGAATTTACTACAAAAAGGCATTATTTCTTAATTAGCCTCCTGAAGTTTATGCTTTCAACACCAAGCTGCTCAAATACAATACCATTTTTAAAAGTTTAGGAGAGAGTTTTTATGGCAGATTTTTAAGTGTGTTGCTAGCAATGGAAGCTGAAGAATAAAAATGGCTTTATAGTGAGGGTGTATTTTATGTGGGCATCCAGCCTGGTGAAAAGTCATTGTCACTTATTCTGTGACCCAAATGAAACATTTTACATAAAAAGCAGAATAGCTTCAGTTGTAAAGACCAAGATCAATAATCTCAAAATGTTGTACAGCCTCCTTGTGGGAAATGTGGGTTTAAATCACAGCTCCAAACTAAGCTGGGAAGGGAACTGTGCCTGGCTTCTCCCATATGCCCGCAAGGCATAGAGGCAAATGCTCGATGCATGTGGTGAGAAGACAAGGTAGGAATGATACTTCCTCTTCGCCTTTGGCTATATTTGTGTAAAGTCTGATCTGGTAGTCATGTTATGAGAGTGTCTGTTGGACTGAGTCCTGTAAGCCAGCTGAACTGAGAAACTAATCTTGCGTGTAAGTGCCAAGCTGCTCAGAGATGTCTAAACTTGGAGAGGGCACCCAGCTGCAGAGAAATGTAGCTGTGGAATTTGCATGACTTGAATGCTCAATGGTAGCTCAATAAATACTGTGACATCCCACTTGATGAATTCAGAAGGCAAACTCAGTCTGTGGACATGGGCTATATATTCTTGGGTTCTATTCCTTGAAACACATATGATAACACAAAGCTCAGAGAGATGGAAGAGGAAACGAAAGCTTACTTACATTCATAAACTTCTCATACTGAATAGCTGACTCCATGGTATTATTTGAATAATCCAGTGTATCCTTCCAAGAGTGCATGAGGAAAGCCAACCGTAACTGTCGTGCTATTAGGAGTTTCAAAATAAACAAGGAAAATAATCATAATCTAAAGCACTTTTATAGCCTCCAATACTGCAGTGGCTAAGAACATAATTTTTAATATTCTTACTATCATACACCTACCAAAAAAGCAAGAACACTATTACCTATACAGATAATACCAACAAGGAACAGAAGAACAAGGAAGCTGTTCTAAAGTTAGTGAAGAAGACAGGCACCTGACATTAGTCATTTTTGGAAACTCTATTATGTGCCTGAGTAACAAAATTACCACAGTCACCACTCAAAGTACATCAAAAGCATTCAAATTCCAAAGCCATTTTTACCTGTATGTTTCTTCAGTGCATCTTTTATGGTAATGAAATTCTTCAAAGATTTGGACATTTTACAGCCAGCAATTGTTAAGTGGCCAGTATGCAGAAAATACCGAACCCAGTGATCATTTTCAAAGTATGCCTGCAGCAAAGACAAAAAACCCCAAAGACCCAACGCTGTTTATATACATATCATGAAGTAGGATAACTGAAGAATAAAATCCTGAGAAGAAAAAGTTATGCTTATATAAAACACACATGAAGTTTTAAAAATTAATTGATGGATTTGTGTAAGTTGCAGTCAAAGCAAAGCATGTCTCTTTTTCACTGCAGAAACTGAAGGCCAGTTCATTCACCTCAGACTGTGCCAGTTCATTGTCATGGTGGGGAAATCGGAGATCAAACCCTCCTCCATGAATATCCATCGACTGTCCTAGAATGGATCCAGCCATTGCGGAACACTCAATGTGCCAACCTGGACGACCCTGTTAAGAAAAAGACATTACTCGGCTACTGGTTAATTGCAGTCTCCTCCTTCTGTACCATTCCCTCACTGGTCTGCCCCTAAGCAGTTACACACCTGAGGAAATGTGCTATCAAGAAAAAAAGATTCTCAGTCTCAGCTTCGTAAAAGTATACTGCTGGATTTAAAGATCAAATATGGCATGTAAATCTGTGATGCTTTGATTATCCTGCTTATTATTCTTCTAAAAATTACATAAATATTTTTGATCACAAGGAAAAAAAAGGATACAGAAAATACTGCAGATAAAGCCTATGGATAAAGAGAGGACAAATGACCGGTAACAGCCATTGTGAGCCTGCAAGCAGACTTCTGTTTAAAAAGCATCAGACAGATTGATACACATTCTAAATTATTAAATTAGCATAGCAACAGAATCTATGATTGAATACAAGATCTCCACAATCTATACTTTATTAATATAAGCTTAGGCAAAATATTTGTGTAACATGCTATTTAAAAGGTGATCTAAATCCTGATTATAATGTCCTTACTTTTCCCCACGGAGAGTCCCATGAGGGCTCTCCTGGCTTGGAGGATTTCCACAAAGCAAAATCATTTGGAGAATGCTTCTCACTTAAGCGATCAGCTGAGATGCTCAGGTCACCTTTCAAAAGAGAAAATGTAAACATATAAATTTTATTTAAACACCAGAATTATTGATTTTTTGGCTTCGCTGTACCTCACATCAAGTGAATTAAAAAAATAAATAAATAGAAAAGAAAAGAAAATCACTCAGCCCTCAAAATTCCTCATAATTAACCTTGATAATCCTTTGGGGTTTTGATTAATGTTTGGTTGACAGAAAAACTGACAACAAGCATCAGCTGCACTTTTTTCTAAGCTTTGACATGAGATTCATTTGATTAATGTTTGGTTGACAGAAAAACTGACAAGCGTCAGCTGCACTGCTTTCTAAGCTTTGACATGAGATTCACATACATTCTCTCTGCAGGCACAATTCCAACATCGCAATTACAGAAAAAGAAATATAGAAACAAAAACCCCTGTACTCACAGACAAGTAAAACTGCAGAATCAGTTAAATCCAAAACTAAAAGGACCTAAATTAAGACTAGGATTGTCTTAATCTGCATACACAACTTGATCATAGGATATTTCTTCCACCTCCAATCTCAGTTGCTGAACAGAATGGCTGGTAGTTGTTCAATACCTATGTTTACTGTTTTATTACCATCACAGATATGTTATGCATTATTTGCTGCTAGCTCCTCAGGATCGTTTAGGTGTTACTCTCATTATAACATCTTTAAAACAAAAGGAATTTACCAGTTCTGCAGTACTGTCCCAGATTAAAAGTAGTTAACAATACCACCTACCGCATAAGAATCCAGGACAGATTAAAGACAAAATTGTCAAGATTAAGCTTGTCAATTTTGTAGTACAGGTTGAGAACAGTACAGGTTGAGAAACACGCAATCTCAATTGTTTAGAATATCTAACATTATGCACTTTAAATATAAAAGTATTATGCTTTTATTTACATTATTTGCGACTTTCAAAGCTTAGCATTTCTGCTGCCTGTAATAGTCAAAATGACATTATCCGTCAGGGTAATCATCACAAATGAGTCAAAGCAGCAAAGCTGACAAGCAATAACTTGATGTATGCGTACCCTTGGTTAGTTACATTAATCATTCAGCATTAGTTCCTATTTGCAAAAGTACACAACAATTCAACAAAAGTGACTGGTTACATGGTGGAAATGATACATTCATGTTACCACAAAGATGGTGGTTTAAGGTAGCACCTTTTATTTCACAGAGAAGATTTCATCTATAAGGGTTTGAATTAAGAAGAAAAATAAATCACCTCCATTTTAAGCTGCATCTCTCAGATACTGCTAGTTTCGCCTAGTATGGCTGCCTTAATTTCACCTAGTATGAGTGTTATTTAAAAAACTTTTAATATTCTTCTTTGTGGATGATTTGCTACTAAAACTGTACAACCTTAAGAGCAGATAACTAGTGAGTCTGGTTTATTGAGCATTTTAAGCTACTCCTCTGCTATGGCTTGACTAAAAAAAAAAAAAAATCTGCATTTGGATTTAGTTCAACACAACAAGGTTTACAAAGCACAAAAGAGTTCTCAGTATGAAAGAGGAACTCAAATATTTGTCATGAAATAACCACAGCCTGATGTGGAGAGTTTTCACCTGGCACGTGGAAGACCCACCTTCAAGTCTTTGCTCCTCCTACTTTGAACCAGTTGAACAGCTAAATAACTGGGCTATAGTCAAATGAATGAGCTATTGACAATTCTGACAAAAAAAACCCCACAAACAAACAAACAAAGAAAACCAACCAAAAAACATCCTAGAAGGAACAACGTTTCTTGGTATTTTCCAATTTAAAACTTCCAGGAAAGTGCTGGCTCAAGCTACAAAACTTTGGAAAAGAAATTTATTGGTAAAGGAAGTGCAGCAGGTAAACTATTCAACAGTAGCTTTGACGCAAACATCAGTGAAATCAATTGAAAAGATCAACACATCATCAGTTTCTTCAGCAACTTAAGTAAATGCTATTTTCCCCTTTTTACCTTCACCCTCCTGAAGAGCTTTTTGATCACCTACAGCTTCAGGAACCAACTTAGCATAGGAGTGCTTTTCACTGGAATCAAACTTCATAGTATCAAAGTATACAGATCCATTGGACACATACCTGAAAAGTTAAAGATCATTATTTAGCTAACATTCTACCAAGACTTAACTGAACTTTATCCCCCAAATCACTGTCTTTCTTAAACTTAAGTCCTCTAGTGAACCCACATACAGTACGGTACTACTCAGTATTGTAAAGATGACTTAGGTGAGCCTAAGTTTTGAGGCCTTACCATAAAGACTTCAGACAAATCATTGAAAGTCATAATAAAATAGATCAAAGGGAAAAGAGCTAACATCTTTTGCTAAACTCTTAAGAGGTGAGACGTCAGGTAACAGAGCCAAGAGAACAAATATCTACCATACTTCTGGTCCCTTTTAATATTTTGCAATAATATAATATGAATCATGCTTGTTTCACAGTCTATTTTGTCCTCCTTCACTTTGCTGTTTTTGTCCCACTACAGCCATAATAAAAACTCTGACAAAAAGGTAAGTTTCAGGACCACCAGGAATGCTGATAATTCAGTGCAAACAATTTTGAACTGTCCCCCTCACCCCCCCTTTTTTTAAAGAAAATTTTAAAATGTAGGTTTGAAAGAAGAACATGCAAGAGAAATTATGGCAGTCTGAACCACAGGTTTGCTTTTTTAACAATAAGAACACATCCGTTTCAAAAAATCGAGGCTACTAACAGAAAAAGACCTCAAAAATTTCAGACTGGAATCTACCATAATAATTAGGAACTTCTAGAGTATTGATTTTCACCAATATTAGACAATTGCAGAAGAACAGTTCATGATTATTTTTTACCTTTTGTTATTTACAACTGATTTCTAGCCATCTACTCAGGCATCCATTTTTGAAACCCCTTCCTGAAGGCCAGGAGTCAAACACAGTTCAGGTGAATGAGACTTTGACCATTTTAATGAAATCCTCATTTCACCCTATAAATTTAATAATCTAACTTCCCTCCTTGTAAGACATCATTAAGTATAAAAGAGAACATTTTCATCAGGTCAGAAATAACAGGTCTTTTGCAAAAGAACCTGAAGTTTCTGTATTTGATGAAACACTACTTCTGGAAAAGACTACTATTGCATATGAAAACAGAGAAGATAGTTCACAGTTAAGTGCTGAAAGCAGTCATTCTAGCTCTGATACAATATAAGTGCACAACAAAATTATCCAGTAGCAAACTTACCCATAACCATTATCCACAATCTTTTTCACAAAATCCACAATTTCTGGCACATATTCACTAACCCGTGTTAAAACATCTGGAGGTAAAACCTATAGATAAAAAGTAGAATTTTATATAAAAACATTTATACATATTAAAATATGCACTCTATATATATATTATATATTGGTTAAAAATTGCCTCAAAAGCAAGTGACAATTAAATTTAAGGCTCCTGTTTCAAGCTTTCTGCTCTGAAACAATGTGCTGTGGCCATTTTTTCCTCAGCCTTTAAGGTAACGTTAACAACAAACTACTGCAGATGTCAGCTCTACCACTTACTGCACTTCTGACAGAACAGGCAGTAAATTCCTCTGACTTGCAGGTAAATAAATAAACCTTCACTGATCTGAACCATTGCATGTGACACAGCATTTAATCTGTAACAGACAAATCTGTCCTTGATTGTTATCATCACATAATTTCTTAGTGGCTGAAGACTGTAAGTAGTCAGTCTAAATGCTCTCTTGGCTCTCTTGGGCAGCTAACAGACTCTACCTCAAAATTCTGGATCAGTTTGTGATTATAAACCCATGTTACACCAAGGGGAAGGGAAGAAGTGCACACATCAAACCTGAGCACCAGTTAACTGGCTCTGGTAACATGCACAATGGATTTAAGATCGTTGGGATGGAATCAGAACAGGTGCTAATTTAACAGCTACCTGTTCACATTCAAGGAAATACTTTATCAATAAGGCTGAAATATGAGGTTTTTGAAAGTTATTAAGGAGCTAAATTATGTTCTGGGTATTATGAGGGATGGAACATACACTTTTAGAACAGAAAACAGTTTACTTACATTGAGTGCTTCCATATCTTTATGAAATTCCCCTTCCCAGAATTTGGGGAGCTTTGAGAATATGGAATTGTCAGTCACCTGACTGCCAAATTTTGTGTCCAACCAGTCAGACAGCAAATCTTTGGCTTCTTCCAACAGTATCTATAAAACAATAATTGTAAGTGAAACTGATCAAAGACTTACTTGCCCTGTTTAAACTCTGCAGTAAGATCTTATTCTGAACAGAGAGGTTTGCTTAAGGAAAAAGACACTTGGGTATGAATACAGAGTAATCTGTGCTTCTACCAGATTTTTATCATATTGCCCTTCACAAATATGGATTAAATAAACAGAGGAAGGAAGATAAACTTATAAGTGGTATCTATTTTAATATCAAGCACTTAAATATGTATGTGGAATTTATGCTGTAAATACCAGATGAGACCTGCAGTTATATCACATCATCCATTTCCCCCATTACTACTGCATAATCCTAACAGAAACCTTACTGTGCACATTGCAGAAGTGTTTGAAAAAGTAATTTGAACATCAGCAAGGATACATTTCAGTCTTATATTCAAAGATTACTTTTTTTTTTAATAGGATATAGCCCAGAAGGTGTGATTGCTTAGAGTTTAGTTGTTTTTAAAATTCAGCATACACTTCTATAAAGGCACTTGATATTAGAATAGCTGGACTTTTTAAAAAAGATTTAAAAGATAATTTAGAGAGAGAGTCTTCTCAAGAAGGGAGCACCTATGCTTCCTACAGTAATTATCACAAATAATCTGAAAGCAAGAAAAGATGAAAGTGGAAACCAATTACTAAAAGACAGTAGTTATATTGACTGACTTCGTTACTGGGATAGTACCAAAGCCCAATAAAGTCAACAGGATTATTGCCACTAAATGTAACGGTCTTTGGATAAAAATTATCCTGAGCATTATTTTTGGGATGTATTTTCTTCTCTGATCAGAGACGGAAACACTTGTGTAGAAAACTGCCACCAGGAATGGAATGTCATAAATTCATGTTCACTGATTTATACTGAAACTAATTCATCACAAAAAAAAAGTCAAAGAGAAAGTCTAAATATACGCCAGAGAAAAATCCCTGCTAGAAAGGTAAAAATCACTGAGTAATTATCACAGTGGGAGGGGGGTGGGAAAAAAAAATTCATTGATTAAAAGCAACATCCAAAAACGATATAGTTGAATTAAAGGATCAAATTTCCTATATTGAATGCAAAGTACTAAGGAGTCCTCAGGCTCGCCATTCCTCTTTTTATGAATAAAAATTTTTATAATGTTTCAGGGAACTACTAACCAGCTAAATATTGTTTTTAAAACCCCTAACAATTATAAGCCAAATATAATTTTAAAAGGAGCTCAAACTGACCTCATGACATCTGTTGATCTCTTCTGCAGGGAGTTTTGCTTGCACAGCTTCTTGTAGAGGGTCAAAAGCAGACTTCACTGCATTTTGAATTCTTTCCAACATTTGTTTCTTATCTGGGTCTGTTGTCTCATTTAATTTAACTGAAAAGAGCTACAAGTAAAAGAAAATTTAGAAACCAACTTGCAGTACAGCAGCACTATATTCCATATACAATATATTATCTTAGCCACATAGTACCTTGCTAGTGATCAACAACACATTATGCCACATATAAAGCTTTGGTACCAAACTACTGAAACATACTCCTCATCAGAAGATGAAGTCAAAAGAATTTAGTTCACATCAGAATTCAGTTTTTCAGAAGGACTTTATAAATTAGTACATCATCATTAGTGCTGTTTAGTAATTTTCATTGCCTATGCAGTTGATCACGGTTAATTACACAGTTGATTATCACAAATCTGAAAAGGAGAAGCTGTAACGTGAAACACAGAGAGATTAAATGCCATGTTTAGAAAGTATGTCAGGCAATGATAGTTGGTCAAAATTTCCAGGCCTCCTATTCCCAGGAGGGGAAATTTCCAGGCCTCCTATTCAATTCATTAGACTGATAATCCCTCTGTGATCTGTTGTTCTAAAAATGACCAGAAAATCACCTTCCCCCACCTTCAGTCCAGCATACACAATTTAGTAAATCCCTAAAGCTTTGGAGACTTTTTGCTCTTTCCCAGGCCATCAACAATACGAAAGAGAAGTCTTACAAGCTTTAAAATATAATGAACATATCACCGTTTAAAAACTATTTTAAAGGGGTTTTTTTAAAAATTTGAATTCTAACACACAAACATCCAAATGCTTTTTGAACTTTTTCCCCAATACCCCAACAACAATATGCATGCATTCACAAACAGGTTCTACAGACATAAAAATCAGACATGCCTTTTACACGGATAGTTCTTGTGAATTCTAAACCAATGGAAAATCAAAGTGATGTGCAGTTCCAGTAACATTTCTAATTTGTGTTGTGCCAGTTCAATAGATTAACTGAAACAAGCAGAAAGGTTAAGGAGGTAGCAAAGTCAGAGGCATTTTTTAGGTGCTTTGCTACATTATTGAGTAAAAACCTAAGACACTAGCAGGGATTAAATACCATGCCCACCTCTGAGGCAGTTTTAACATCTTCAAGTAGCTGATCTGGTGCTGATTTGTTTTCTCTATACCGTTCAAAGAGGTAATTTTGTCTTGCTCTCTTGATTATCTACAAAGCAGAAACATGAAAATATTTTTGTGAGGTGACATATAGTTATGCAAAGTGCAAATAAAATCTATTACATACCAAAGGCATTTCAGAATCCCTATAAATTTAACAAGCTACAAGAATTACATGCAGTAATACAAATTAAGCACGCTATACATAATCAGCTACCATGAGTTAATTAGGTATCTCAACAACAGGCAAATAACATAAGTTTCTTTGTAAAATGCCTAGTCTTCATTATTTATGACAATGCTTATTTATATGCAAGAGTACAGGTTTTGCTACCATAGGAACGGTACAAAACTGAAAAAAGTCAATGACTTTGTGGACAAAATGTATGTCTAAGTTAGTAAGTGTTAAGATTTATCTTGGCTTATCAAATGGCAATTTGACAATACTCTCTGACTTCCATGCTCAAAGTACAGTGTTTTAGATCGCGATTTAAAAAGACCTTACCTTATCATCAATATCTGTGACATTCATACAATAGAAAACATCATATTTAAAATAATCCCTCAAGATTCTTCTCAGGATATCAAATGAGATGTATGACCTAAAAACATAAAAGATATAGGGGTGTTTTTAGTGAACACCTCAAGTGTATTTCTATTCTATGCACAAACTATTTTAATCTTAGAGTCAATAATTTTACAGCAGTTTTAATTTTCCCTCATCAACCAGTAAGTTTTTAATCACACAATGACATATTAACATACTTCTAAAGTCTCAAGCATTGAGTCTAACAAGACTATTTTCTAGTAATGCACTAGTCTAAATAAAATACCTTTTTCTATTAATCTTTTGCTTCCAGTAGGCACTGTTACTACCTATATCAAAATAAGGAACTGCAGTACCTGGCATGTCCCATGTGAGAAGCATCATAAACTGTTGGACCACAGCAATACCACAAGACCTTTTTTCCATCCTGAGGCTGAAATATTTCCTTAATTGAAAGGGAAGGTACAGCAATCAGAAGAAATTGAAGACATGACCTCAGACCAGTAACACCATGTTTGGAGATTAGAATGTGAAAACATGGATGATAATTACAAAAAAGAAATAGTTATTGCACACCCAGTTTTACCACAAGAAAAGATCACCACTAGGTTTTATAGTGTAAGAGAGATAACAGAGTGTGGCTGCTTATGTTATCTGCACTCTTATCAATCAATATAACAGATTACAAAGATTTGGACTAGGCAGGGCATTATTCAAACTGCTGTTTGTTTTGGAAAAGGGAAGATCAGGCTTTCTCTTTTTTTTTTTCCACACATATCTGGATACTACATCCCATATAACATTAGTATTCTTAGTATTTCCTTTCTTTCCCAAAGGATCTTCAAACAAGACCACAAGAAGTTTTACCAGTTTTTTTATATATATATATATATATATACACATACA
>NW_009259111.1:5124016-5136109 GCF_000687185.1 Egretta garzetta | reverse complement strand
TTACCCAAAAAAAACTTTTTTTTTTTTTTTTTTTTTTTACACAGACAACATCTAAAGAAAGAAATTGTGATTTTATTCTGTTCACATTGCCTATACTTATGTGTATTATAGTTGAACCCCTGGCTGTTTTGGGGGTTGGACTAGATGACCTCTAGGGGTCCCTTCCAACCCAAAACATGCTATGAGTCTATGATTCTATTTTGCATGATGATAATTTGCAATTGGGAACTATATATTATGTAATATACACATACATAAAAACACTTGTAGTATATGTATATTTATTGTGTATATTTTAATACTTGCCCAGCAAACATACTTGACTGACACAGCATCTCTGGTACATACTCGTTAACGTTCCACAAAATGCAACCCTCTGTCTACTGATAGGGTAAACACTTAAGAAACAAACATTTAATGACTTCTCTATTTGTGTTTCTACGGAAATCTCCACTTTTCTTTCATTTAGTCACCTTATTGCGAGTCAGGCTGTTGTAGAGGCAGAGTCTAGAATGTTTTGTCCCTTCAGGGGGAGACCAGGCGGGCTGCACACGCTTGCCTTTACCTAGAGAAAAAAGTATTTTAAAGAGAACTGAAAAGGCACTTTCCACAAACAGATTTGCAGTATAACAGTTTCTCCTTATTACGTCATTATTTCAAAAGAAAAAAAAATAAAATATGTAATTAGACAAAGCAGCTCCAACCCTAGAAATCCAACTACTTTTGTTCGAGCTTCCTACAAAGCCACTATAAACCAAAGTAAATTATTTCAATCTAGTTTATTTTCTACTCTGTGACTTCCAGGCCTCCTATTCAATTCATTAGACTGATAATCCCTCTGTGATCTGTTGTTCTAAAAATGACCAGAAAATCACCTTCCCCCACCTTCAGTCCAGCATACACAATTTAGTAAATCCCTAAAGCTTTGGAGACTTTTTGCTCTTTCCCAGGCCATCAACGATACGAAAGAGAAGTCTTACAAGCTTTAAAATATAATGAACATATCACCGTTTAAAAACTATTTTAAAGGGGTTTTTTTAAAAATTTGAATTCTAACACACAAACATCCAAATGCTTTTTGAACTTTTTCCCCAATACCCCAACAACAATATGCATGCATTCACAAACAGGTTCTACAGACATAAAAATCAGACATGCCTTTTACACGGATAGTTCTTGTGAATTCTAAACCAATGGAAAATCAAAGTGATGTGCAGTTCCAGTAACATTTCTAATTTGTGTTGTGCCAGTTCAATAGATTAACTGAAACAAGCAGAAAGGTTAAGGAGGTAGCAAAGTCAGAGGCATTTTTTAGGTGCTTTGCTACATTATTGAGTAAAAACCTAAGACACTAGCAGGGATTAAATACCATGCCCACCTCTGAGGCAGTTTTAACATCTTCAAGTAGCTGATCTGGTGCTGATTTGTTTTCTCTATACCGTTCAAAGAGGTAATTTTGTCTTGCTCTCTTGATTATCTACAAAGCAGAAACATGAAAATATTTTTGTGAGGTGACATATAGTTATGCAAAGTGCAAATAAAATCTATTACATACCAAAGGCATTTCAGAATCCCTATAAATTTAACAAGCTACAAGAATTACATGCAGTAATACAAATTAAGCACGCTATACATAATCAGCTACCATGAGTTAATTAGGTATCTCAACAACAGGCAAATAACATAAGTTTCTTTGTAAAATGCCTAGTCTTCATTATTTATGACAATGCTTATTTATATGCAAGAGTACAGGTTTTGCTACCATAGGAACGGTACAAAACTGAAAAAAGTCAATGACTTTGTGGACAAAATGTATGTCTAAGTTAGTAAGTGTTAAGATTTATCTTGGCTTATCAAATGGCAATTTGACAATACTCTCTGACTTCCATGCTCAAAGTACAGTGTTTTAGATCGCGATTTAAAAAGACCTTACCTTATCATCAATATCTGTGACATTCATACAATAGAAAACATCATATTTAAAATAATCCCTCAAGATTCTTCTCAGGATATCAAATGAGATGTATGACCTAAAAACATAAAAGATATAGGGGTGTTTTTAGTGAACACCTCAAGTGTATTTCTATTCTATGCACAAACTATTTTAATCTTAGAGTCAATAATTTTACAGCAGTTTTAATTTTCCCTCATCAACCAGTAAGTTTTTAATCACACAATGACATATTAACATACTTCTAAAGTCTCAAGCATTGAGTCTAACAAGACTATTTTCTAGTAATGCACTAGTCTAAATAAAATACCTTTTTCTATTAATCTTTTGCTTCCAGTAGGCACTGTTACTACCTATATCAAAATAAGGAACTGCAGTACCTGGCATGTCCCATGTGAGAAGCATCATAAACTGTTGGACCACAGCAATACCACAAGACCTTTTTTCCATCCTGAGGCTGAAATATTTCCTTAATTGAAAGGGAAGGTACAGCAATCAGAAGAAATTCAAGACAGAAAGACATGACCTCAGACCAGTAACACCATGTTTGGAGATTAGAATGTGAAAACATGGATGATAATTACAAAAAAGAAATAGTTATTGCACACCCAGTTTTACCACAAGAAAAGATCACCACTAGGTTTTATAGTGTAAGAGAGATAACAGAGTGTGGCTGCTTATGTTATCTGCACTCTTATCAATCAATATAACAGATTACAAAGATTTGGACTAGGCAGGGCATTATTCAAACTGCTGTTTGTTTTGGAAAAGGGAAGATCAGGCTTTCTCTTTTTTTTTTTCCACACATATCTGGATACTACATCCCATATAACATTAGTATTCTTAGTATTTCCTTTCTTTCCCAAAGGATCTTCAAACAAGACCACAAGAAGTTTTACCAGTTTTTTTATATATATATATATATATATACACATACACCAGTTTTTATACCAGACAAGACTTTTTTTTTTTTTTTTTTTTTACACAGACAACATCTAAAGAAAGAAATTGTGATTTTATTCTGTTCACATTGCCTATACTTATGTGTATTATAGTTGAACCCCTGGCTGTTTTGGGGGTTGGACTAGATGACCTCTAGGGGTCCCTTCCAACCCAAAACATGCTATGAGTCTATGATTCTATTTTGCATGATGATAATTTGCAATTGGGAACTATATATTATGTAATATACACATACATAAAAACACTTGTAGTATATGTATATTTATTGTGTATATTTTAATACTTGCCCAGCAAACATACTTGACTGACACAGCATCTCTGGTACATACTCGTTAACGTTCCACAAAATGCAACCCTCTGTCTACTGATAGGGTAAACACTTAAGAAACAAACATTTAATGACTTCTCTATTTGTGTTTCTACGGAAATCTCCACTTTTCTTTCATTTAGTCACCTTATTGCGAGTCAGGCTGTTGTAGAGGCAGAGTCTAGAATGTTTTGTCCCTTCAGGGGGAGACCAGGCGGGCTGCACACGCTTGCCTTTACCTAGAGAAAAAAGTATTTTAAAGAGAACTGAAAAGGCACTTTCCACAAACAGATTTGCAGTATAACAGTTTCTCCTTATTACGTCATTATTTCAAAAGAAAAAAAAATAAAATATGTAATTAGACAAAGCAGCTCCAACCCTAGAAATCCAACTACTTTTGTTCGAGCTTCCTACAAAGCCACTATAAACCAAAGTAAATTATTTCAATCTAGTTTATTTTCTACTCTGTGACTCGTCATTCCTATTAACTTTCGATCCAAATAACAGGAAGAGGGTATAAAAGTAAGAGCATGCAATTCAGTTAAAGCATTAACAAGAGCTTTGAAATTTAATGAATTATTAATGAAGTGTTATGGCAGTCCTGGGCTTTCTGCAATGCCACTGATTTTACTGTGATGGCATATCAGAGATGTCATGCAGGATTTGCAAAAAGCCTTCAGAGACCAGGGTTAGACTCTAGAGCCAATATTGACAGAGTATGTGTACTCAGGGTGAGAGGGAGGGGAAATGGGAAAGGTTTAGAAAGAACCTCAGCTTTTTATCATACATCGTTGCTATGTACACAAGGCATTTTTGAACACACTCATTTACCACAAATATGCTCCAATTCAGCAAGAAGCTAAATTTTGCTATTAAAGAGAGCAGATAAACCCCAGGGTAATATTAGTGACAATAATCTTGCATTTGTTTTCTTTTTAATTTTTAAGAGGCAACATAGTTGCTAAATTCATGTTTTTTTCAAACAAAAGTATGAGTGTCATCTGTCGAAGAGTTGCAGTTTGTTAAGCACAGGGCTGCTTACACCTGTAAGGATGTTAAACTAATTATCACATTAACTAGGAATGAAAGCAGACCAGGAAATTCAAAAATACAGCAAGGTTGCCAGGTTAATACACACAGCACTGGCTTTAGGAATTCTCATGGCATGCATTTTAACTACAATTAAAATATTATACAAACTATTTGTTTTGACAACAAAATTGTGTTTCTGATCATGTGTCTCAGAGTGCTCTTCATTAACTCTGTTTCCCCAATATCTTCACATGAGTATTTTGGCCGAAATCCTTCAATGTAAACATTCATGGTATAAAAAATTTAACCTCTTCCTCATTTCTTGTTTTGTTTTGGCTTTTTTTAAGAAAAAAAAAGATATTAACTGTACTACTCTGTCTCACAAGTGGACTCCATTTAATCTCCATGTTATGGATCCATGGAAATATGTGTTTATTCTAAACATTTCATTGTATGAGGTACTCCTGAACAGAATACCTCAAGTTCAAGAGCAGCCTATCCGTAACACAGACCATATACCAAGGTATGGATTTGTTTACTCTTTGATTTACAAAGATTACACTGGCATGCTTAATTGCAGCTAATGTTTCCCTCAGGGAAGGAAGCCTATGTGGGTTAGCCTAATAAAAGATAAATCTGTAAAGCTTTCTTCAGTTACAACCACACTAAACATAAGAAAAAACCCAGATACCGCACCCTAAAATTCTCAGCTTACAAATTAGGTGTCATGTTATATCCACTACACGGACACCAAGGGCAAAGTAAAAGGCATACTGTTTAGTCTGTTCAAACACATCTCTGCCAGCTACAGTCTTCCCCCTGGTTGAACTGAAGTTCATTTGCTCTAATCCACTCCTGGAGCTCTCTGATACACCCAATAAACAACCGATAAAATATCCAAGGACTAAGAGTGGCAGATTCATGTGTCATTTTCACAGTGAACACTGCAAAACACCATTTCAGCACTTCCCATACATATGCACAGATCACAAACATAACAAGACATAACTGTTCAGAAAGAGAGACTTAACATTAAAGATTTCATGAAGAGGAAAACAGAAACCTTTTCTCTTATTGCTCCTCCCAGATCCATGAAAGTCTGCAGACAAATTGTAGTTAGTGGCATTAAATGTGCTATCAGAGCCAGCGGTACAGCTGAGATCCCCTCACTGCCAAAAGGAAACCAATAACCAGCACAAATGCATGCAGGCACACACACAGATACAGAATCTACTCACAGCAGTCTGATTTTAACTGCTGGCCTACTAGGAATTGAGAACACATATGATGAGAGGTTGTGAGAAGATGGCATTGGAGTAATATTAGTCAACAACCATCAGTAAAAAAAAAGACATTCATTCATTTGTAGGTATTGCAAGCACTATACAACAGCTCTGTGTTATTACTGTTAATTATTTCATGACTGATCAAGGACCTCACTAAAAAGCAATTAAATTAGACTAGCTCATTGGAAAACAACTCAGGAGAGTGATACAGCTCCCAAAAATGCCAGCACCCATGCTTACACAATGACCTAGATTAACCGGTTAGTATTGCCTCAAATCGTCAACAATGCCTAAATTACCAGGGTTAAAAAAGAACCCCAAACATTCTTTTTGGAATTCAGTGTTAATAACAATCATAAGAGGTAGCATTCAGTTTACCTTATTATGAATTTGTATATTATACTACAACTATTTAGTTACCCTTGCAGGGAAAAAGTGGATTGAGCAAATCCTGTATTTTAGGGAACAAGCCAAAACCCACATATTCTTTTACAGTCCAGTGGCTAGCTTTTTCAAGAAAATACACGTCATTGAATTCTGTACACTGAGGAATTTTAAAATCAAAGAAATGTGGAAACAGCTTTAACATTCAAATAGGTCGGGATCTATCAATGATGCCGTAACTGTATGCAAGAAAAATTTCATGACTTTGAATACATACTGATACGGTAAATTTTACAGCGTGCAAGAGAGTACAAAAGGGAACCTCCAGGAATTCTCAGCAACAAAAACCAATACCATGCCAGCTAGCATATAACCTGCCCACCAGTTTTGTATTACTCACTTGTTTGAAGTTTACGGGGCTCATTTTTTTCACTGCTGCCATCATAGATTGCTTCTATGTGTCTGTACCACCGGACAACATGGATATACCGGTCCACAGGTGGCCCCGAAAACTTTCTGAATACCTCCACATCTGCATGTGAAAATGTGAACCCCTGGATATAACTACGAGTGCTCAGGTACTCGTTCAAAGCCTTCACCCTGGCTTCCTCTTCACTAATGCTCAGAATAAAACTGTAGCTGGAAGCTGTAAAGAGAGGCACAGGACATTTGGTCAGCATTAAAAGAAGGAGATCCCATGACCAAAATATATCCTTATTCTATACATCTCCTCCTATAAATTAGCTCTGGCAACTGACAAGGAATTTGAGAGAAATATATTTAATGCAAGCTACTGAATATATTTCCTATTAATAGGATGATGTTCATACTGTGACAAGTTTTTTGGAGACATCTTTACAAAGAGTAATAAGGACAAAAGCACAGGTCCTTTTCATGAAGAAATATTATCTACTTGAAATTTGAGAAAATTCTTCACACACAGCAAACCTAATCAGCCACTCTTTTCCACACTGCTAAAACACTCATACTGCAAACATTAAATATGATTATTTGTATACATTGTGGATAGGCTGTGAAATATGTCTAATGAAGTTGAGCATATCCTTAAATCTTTGCAGGACTGGTGCCCGCATGCAAGCTCCCAGCATGATAGTCAATTACTCCTACTTGCTCTAACAACTCAAAACTCAAGCTATTGTTATATATTTCTATACTTCTCCTATACCACTTTCTCTCCTCAAACATTAATAATATTTAAAATTAATAAGATCTACACAAATGAACAGAAATAATATTAGATCATGCTCCTCCCTCACAATTTTTTAATTCCATTATTTATTTGGTATACAGACAAAGCAGGTTCAATTATGTTTCATCTTTACAAACGTAGGGACAGGGATGAAGCAGTGGAAGGGTTCTGTGACTTGGTGGGGATGCTCACAGTAACAGCAAGCCCTGTGCAAGTCAGTGGGTACAAAGCACCGTGGAGGATATGGTATCTGGGCTAACGCTGACATTAGGTAAAAATAGCATTCATATTTTCCTGCAACGATTCAGCGTTTGTAGCTCCATTCGTGTTCAAAGTGCTGTATAAACATTAAGCCCATATCCTGCTTAGGTAGTCAGCCAAGAAGGTAACTTAAGATACAGTCAAGGTCATTGTGCAATGAAGTGGAGAGGCAGTATGAGAACACCTGTCCTGGCTCTCAAACCCCGACAGCGACCACTGCCACAAGTGTTGCTTCTCACACTAGAACGAACATCTTCTGCACAAGTAGTTCCCAAAGCATTGGAGGTACTCATAGACCAATGCTTTTGGAAAGGGAAGAATGAAAGGAGATGGGGAAGCGATGGCTAGGAGAGGATGTGGGGAACTGCAGAACTGAACAGTTTTTCCAAGTATCACCAGTTAAGACTTTATGAGCAGTTCATTTCCTATATGGAAATCAGTTATTAAAATATTCTACAGGAACTCAGGGTGACAGGAAAATGGCAGCTAGATACCAAGTATGTTTCTGTTTGACTCTTTTGAGTATAAGCGAGATAAAGTGGCACACTAGCCAAATTAATAAAAAAGATCAGTGATTAAAAAAAAAATAATCAAAGGTCACAAAAGATACTTAAAATTCATACACAAAAGCAAAGTCAGATTCATGTGAAGTCTCAATCCTCCTCAAGGGCTATGCATGTAATTGTTCAGTATACATAAGGAATAACAAGTAAATAGTGGTTCATAACTAGACCTTATGGGCTTGCCTTACCCAGCTGAATGGGATTCAGCTTTGGCTCACAGTTAATTTTACTATAAACTTTTCAGGCTCCTAAATATTTACTGATGTTTATCATCATAGAACTTCACATGTTTATATGAATGAAATAGTTTGAAATAGTTATGTTCATTAACTACGGAAACCTAAAACATGTCTTCCCTGAATGTGAATTTTGTATCCATGAATCATATGAGGGAGAAGGCCAAAAAAGAAAGTATTACAGGAATGAACTGTGTAGAAATGAAACTATCTCAAAGTAAAGATCTTTAAAGATCTATTGCAAGGAAGGCAACACTCAATTTGCAAAGTATTATTAGGGTTATTATGTCCATTATTCACACACCAGGCTGCTAATGGGAAGCAAGTCAGTGTATCTGAAACAATATAAGTGCTTTCCAACCACATCTGTAAACCAATCTAAAAGGGAAGTTGCACAAACTTACACACAAATACAACAAAGATGACAGAATCATACAAGCTCATTTCGGTGAGGAGAGATGGCAAATACTACCTGTGAATGTCGGTACCAGCTCAGCCCTGATAAGCAGAGCAGCCAAAACGACTTTGAACAATCTTGGCACGTACATTAATACTTGAAATTACGAAGTTTGACGTTACATCTAATTGCAAGAGCAACAGCAGACTTGAAAGTGTAATACATCAAAGAAACCAGTTAGCCCAGGGGACCTAACAGGAGGATGTCTTTATGCTGAGGCTGATCACTGACTCAAATTCAGCCCAAACTCACGTCCGTGACTGCACACCACAGCACGTCCAATACGGAAAGCACACACCTGAGCAGCTGGTGACAGGGTTTCTCAGGGCACAGCAGCAGCTGAGCCACAGCAGTCTCGAGCTCCCTGCAGGCTCACTGTACCAATTCGAGTTTCCCACATCAGTTTCACAGGCTGTGCTGAGCTCCAAACTTCCTTTTCTAGACTGACAGCTACTTTTCAAACCATGACAGCTAGCTTAAACTAGCACAGGTGTGTTCTACTCTCTGCTGCAGTCAGACACAGAGACAGAAGCAAATTTGCTGTGTTTGAGAGAGTGCTGAGTGATCATTGCAATTCTGAAACATCTTTGAGCATCCTATTTTAGTACATACAGGACAAAAATCTTTCTCACTTCTGGCATTCTTGCGAGTAGCTCCAAACTGGACTGAACTAACAAACCAAAAACTCTTCTCCTGAAGCACAGGGTGCTATCCTGGGAAGAACGAATTAATATGGTTAACACTGCCTTTTGGACGGCAGTACACCGGAGGACCATTAATTTTAAAGCAAAAGGAATCAGCCAAAACTATCTTTTTACACAAAAGTCTGTTCTGATTTCACTTATATCACTATTAAAAACAAGAGTAGCAAATCTACAGAATCTCATTTTTCTGTGATTTAGATCTTGCACCCTCTGTTCCTGCCCACTCAGTGTTTTGCAATGCCTTTAATTCATCACATGCTCCCACTGAAATATTTCCTGGTACCTCCTAAGTGCTTCATCCCCTCTCCCCATACACTTCAGTATCCCCATCCTCTCATACAGCTCTAACCCATCTTCGCTCAGTCTGCCAACTGTGTGCAAGAGGCAGTCCACTGTCAAATGTAATTACTACCACCCAATGGATCCAGAAAACTATTGAGGGAGAAAGGCCAATGGACACATACAGGTCTGAGCTGCTTTACCCCTGTTGCTTTAGGAAACCAGGCTAAGAAACAGCCCTTCCCTCTGACTGCAATTTTTTCCCCTCCCAAAACAAGAATTACAGTTGCTACTACTCAGTTCCATTAGGAAGTGTCTTCTTGACAACAGAAATGAAGGAGTATTACAGAGCTGTTGCATAACACTGAACATTAACTCATGTGAATGGAATGATCAGTAGACATCAAATCACATCACTCGAGCAACTTTGTTCAGAAAACAAGCACTGAGCATGAGTATTGGAGAGGTAGCAAAATAACCTTGAAAAATCATAAGAATGAATGTTAATAACATAACGCTCGCCCCGCATTAAAAAGTTGTCTCAAAAAAATTCCACTGTAGACATTAAAACAGTTCTTATACAATAACTGCCGGTGCACAATCTCTTTGGGCGATACAACTGTCACACATTCTTCTTTTCATGCATGGAGTGCTTCGGAGACTACTAAAGGATACTGAGAATTAGTCTGCAATGACACACAGACTCAAAGGCATAAGATCACTTCTGCATTGTATTTGCACATAAAATACCTTTTGAAGTTTGATGTAACCCACACAATATCAAATTTGATGGAAATTTTTCACTTTTATTAACTTGAAAATGAAAACCTCTGTTCCTTGAAGGTGTTGACAGCAAAGTAAATACAGAAAAGCCATAAAGTAGGCAGTAAGCTAGCTGACACAAAAACAGGGAGTTACTTTGCTTCACGGAAAAATTAGGTTTCCTGGGTTTCCCTGAACCTGCTAACCTTGTCAGTCATAATTAGATGACAACTGAAATGTTCTGGGATTTCTGCAGAGGCATTCTCTGAGAAGAAATCTTAGACGTTTCTGAAAATTTTAAAGTGTCATTTCTCTTCCAGCTTGGCTTTCACAGATTTAAAACAACTCATAAAAGATAAGCATAACATGCCTCATTATTCATACGGCTCCAAACTGGCCAATTATCATTCTGGCTGGCCACTCTGGTAGCTTTGGAAAGAAGTCCAACTGTCTGCTCAGCCAAGACGAATTATCCTTTTCCATAAAAATTTCAGACCTGAACCAATGCAGCCATCTCATCTCCACAGGACACAGCACACACACAGAGAGACAAAGGACTTTTCAAGACTCACAGGCGAGGATCAAAAGGCTTGTAGCCAAGCAGTGTTTTTTAAGATGGCAGTATCCCACCAAGGAAGAGCTTGTCAGTCCTGTTCACCTTAGCTCACTTCCACTTTCCCTGAAGTGAAACTAAATGTAACAATCACAATTTAAGTAAAAAACAAATACTGTTTGCCCATTAATAAACTTAACTAAAAAGTTTCTTAAAGTACTCCTGAACTGAGCCTTCGGTGGGGTTTCCCCGCCCCCCACCTTAACTAAGGTACTGAAAACACTTCTGAAAAAGCCAGTCCCTTGACAAGAATAAATGTTTCTGGGCTCCCTTTACATAGGAACATTATTTGTGATAAACAAAGAGGAAAGTAACTTTCAGTAACAAAGTAAAAGGGGCAAATCTTTGAATCTACCTATCCTTAACTGGAACGACAGAAATTTCCAACCCCTTACATACCATAATGGTATTTCATACTTGTATGACTGGTATTCCAAGTTCCCATTTGCTACAGTAGTGCCAAAAAATTATAGGACTACCCTGGCCATCCTTCCATATGGAAGAGCATAGTATAACCCATCATTAAAACACAACCACAAAAAAAAGTCCGGAAAAGTCAAAAAGTTCAGACATGAGTTCAAGGGAGAACATAGATGACTTAAGAAAGACAGTAAGGGAGACAGAGGCAGGCGAAAGAGAGCAGACGATGCGGCGATAAGCACACAACTGACTAAGCGGTCTGGCAGCCACCTAACATCTCTTCGAACTCATCAAGCTGGAGAGCAGCTGTTTCCAAACTTCGGTACTGAGAAGCTCCAAGTTTTTTTCCACAAATCATCACGTGTCATCATCAACCTTTACATTAGAGGCAAGGCATGATGTGGATCACCTCCCATGGTCTTGCAAGGCACCGGGGGTCCTCTGATCCATAGGCCCCAGCATGAGAGGTGCAGCCGGCACCTATAGATCCATACGCGCACAGACCCAGTCACACCCTAGACTTCGAACTCCTCACTCCTGATACACTGAAGCGGCGTCAGGAGCTGCTTACGTGTCACCTACCACCAAGGGGTACAGGTGACCTCCCCAGGGGCACCCACCCAACAGTGAGCGGTGGGGGGGGTGCTGATTTCACCCTCACCTCT
>NW_009259111.1:5120143-5123472 GCF_000687185.1 Egretta garzetta | reverse complement strand
GCAGCCCTCCCCTCACGGCACCGCCCGCCCTCAAACAGGAAAAGGCCAAGAAGTCAACCCTAGCTTCCCGCTCAAGCGGGCTTTTATTGTCGCGCTTCAAACACAGCAGTTCTGAGCATACCAAAACAAAACACAACCGTTTCAGAAACCAAAGCGTTGCAGTCTTCTCAGAAACAGCAAAGCAGCCTCTTCGTTCCCGCCGACCGGGCTCGAACGGTGAACGGCACGGTCCTGCCTCACACAAAGGGAAGCACAAGCCGGCATCTTGCGCCCTGGTTTAATATCATGCAACTCAAAAGACCTCAGTGAACATCACAAGCGGAGTCCATGTTAACACCAAGGGCGTTAGATTACTTCCAGCTCCCCGCATGAGGGGAAGGTGAGGAGGAGACCAAGTCTATGCCATTCACTTTTAGTAGCAGTTTGTCAACATCCTCATTTACAGGAAGTTTATAGACATATATATGTACACAGGAGCATTTTTTAAGTTCATCATAAACATTAATCTGTAGCTTCTATTTTACTTATAATGTTATTACTTTTTAAAGTGTTCAATACATTATCATAAGCCTTGATATCTAGACACCTTAATTCATTCAGTAACTTAATAATACATTCTTTCTCTCCCAGTGTGTTTTTCCAGATGAGAAGCATCTGATAAGATTGCTCTTCTGTATCATTAGGATAGCCACAAATAGTTTTATCAATATCATTTTCCTTCAGATGAGTTCTCATAAGCCGCTTCCATTTTTTTGGTGGTACTTCATTTATGAAAGCCGCAAAGCTATCTCTCAGTTCTGAAAGAAAAAAGCCACACATTACCTTAGGTTTTCAAATACAGATATTTTTCCTAGCTAACGTACATGCTTGCCCATTAATTTTCAGCCAACACATGTACAGACTGAACAGCGGCAGAAAGGTCAGGTTTGGCACCTAAGAAGCAGCAGGACAAACGGGTTTCTAACTGAGCAATCTTGAAAGAAGCTAAAGATACGAGTCTACATATCTCAAAAATAGTCTCAAAACGAGACATTCTTCAGTAAAGGTGGGTTTGAGGAAGGTTTCATTGGCCTGCACGTCTTCACTTAAGCTTAATGGGGCTACTCAACAGTAGGCTTTAATCACTTCACCATGCTACTAGTATAGGTTTGCCACACTAAGGCCAGCATGAGCAAAACCCATCGCTTGGACATCCAGCACATCAGCTTGCTGGGTACAGGTAAACGTATGGAGATTTGATGCGATCTTTCATGCGAGTAGACATTTGACAGAAAGGGCTCCTGCTCTGACCTACACCTCACTTACTAAGGCAGAGTACACTGCTGCAATGCAGGCTTGTTTAAAATATACAAAAAAGTTTTGTACCATTCTTATTCTTAAAAGCATGACTGCACTGTACTCCTGTGCAGAAACGCCATGATTTAAAGTAAAACAATTCACCACAGGGATTACAACTTCTCTCAAATGTAGCAATAATCTTGTTTCAGCATATTTTACAATAAACTGAAAGCCTTATCCCTCTAAGCAATACTCATTAGCCTCCCTACACTTATCGCTTAAGTAGACTAAAATCAACAGGAGAAAAACAAATTCCAAGTACTGCCAATTTACAGAATACTTACCTTTTTGAGAGAGATCTTTAACCTTTATTTGATACTTCGGGTTTCGTACCTGTAATACAAAGTTGGACCGTTACTCCAACATATCAGAGCGCTTCACTCATCATTATTCCTGAACTATTTGATAGCTTACTGCCCCAACACACATGACAATAAGGGGTGGGAGGTTTCACAGCACAGCTGAAAGCATGAGTAAAGAAAACTGCATGCTGAAACAGCCATGCTACTAGCTCCCAAGTGAAGCAACAAGGTAACACGTTTGCTGATATTGCGAAAGAATAGCTTCTGTGTACATGTTGAACAGAGAGATGAGAGGCAGAGCAGATTAAATGAGGGACTGAAGTTTGCTTTCCCAAAATAGCATTTCCCATACTTTCCATTACATCTTTAAGGCAAAGTTGCCTTAAAGCTTTGGCAGTCTGTAGCTTGTGACATGACTACCAAAGCTGCCTATTGTTCTGCCTGAAAACAGCATCTATCACTCAAGAAATAGCTAAGAACTCAATGAAATCACAGACGTATCAGAGAAAACACAAAGATAATTTCACACACACACGCTTACCGTATGATCTGCTGGCATCCTACCACTTGATACATTAGACAGGGCATTCTGATGAAAAGCAGGATTCTGCCCAGTTTTTGAAGAGCCAATGACCTTCTTCCAGCACTTTTTCACACGGCACTTCCAGCCCGTGGTTTGCGCTTGGCCCTCTGGGCTCTCACTAGAGTTCTCACCCTCTGGGTTGCCTCCCTTATTTGCAGGTGTCTCTACTTCTGCTAAAATGAGGCTTGTAGTACTGCACTCAGGTTCCTGTAAAGAACAACATATTTTAAGAGATGTTTCATAGGTAGGCCTTAAAGGACAGTCTGGAGGAAGAAAACACAATACTTGAAGTCACCAGATGTCAGAGAAATAATAGGAGAGCTGCTAATTTGGCAAAATTACAAACATGCAAAAGTTACAGCCTTTATAGACTTCCATTTCAAATGGTTTCAGAGCCTAAACTCTCTGCTTCGCTGGCTGTTCTGCTCCCACGGGAATTCAGGGTAAGGCTCACGGGCTATCTCCACAACAACTGCAGGAAGCTTTTCCTAATGTTTTCACTAGCACATATTGCTGCTTGCTCCTCTCTAGGTGTGGAAAGTATACACCCCTCCTGAGGCAGGAGGAGATGAAAGTGCCTTGCTGCACCTGAGCTGACTTAACAGCCACAGGGGCCTCAAGCCTGTTGTTGTATCAAGGCTGATGCTCTCAGAGCTTTTGTCAAGCAGATGATAGCCTACCAGCTCCATGTAAGTGCACTAGCTTGGGCTTTTTTTTTTGGCTGGATTAGTTTTTCTGGCAGATTCACAAACCAGGATCAGTTGAAAGCAGCCAGTGAGCACTAGTGCACATTGCATAGCTTTTGTGAGGGGACAAAGAAGGAAGCAAGGGAGGAGGGCTGCATTGTTTTTAGCATTGCCAATACATTAAAGTAGTACAGCTCCAACTCATCAAGAACAGTACACATACAAAGCAGACCAACATCTGCCTAGCATATCAACTAGTGCTGAAACTGGAACACTTTAGGAATTATTTTTTTTTTTAATAAAAGACAGAAAATGAGGGCAAGGAGTGATTTTTTCCAATGAGACTTGTGTTTGTTAAGGTACAGTTCCCCCATGAGCATAAACCAGTGGGATTTCTGTTTGCACAAGGTCAGCAACCCA
>NW_009259111.1:5113537-5120127 GCF_000687185.1 Egretta garzetta | reverse complement strand
TCAAACGTGCATTTGTACATCATCCTCATTGAATCCACTTTCTGTTTAAGGGTGCAAACAAGTTGATCGATTTATACAGTATGGTTCTTAAATAGCTAACCAAACAACTGAAGGTATGCAGCATGGCTGACTAATAGCTGCTGCTCTATCTTGGAATGGAATAAAGTATCAACGGTGTGGGTTTTTTTTTTTTTTTTTTACAGCAGTATAAATTAACCAGTACTTTGGAAAGGACAGCGTGTTGGTGCCAAATGCCTGGTCTCAGGACTGCATCAGTGTAACTCTCCTTAGCAAATAAGCTTTTTGTTACAGTAGCATGGACACACCAAGTGCACAGACATTACAAGTCAAGCCTGTGACAACCGTTATGTCAGAGCTAGGTGTCACCATGCACCAATTTGCGACTGCATTATTTTATTCAAATTAAAGAGATGTTATATTTGCCTATTCCTACGCTACAGCATTTTGACCAGGTTTTCTGTCACATTTCTTCATCAGCTTCTACGAATATACAAAGCATTGCAAATCTGGCCAGAGCATGGGGGGAGAGACAACCCAACAAACGCCCATCGGTGATTCACATATTTGAGCCGCTTACAGACCTTAAAAAAAGAGAAGAGTTTAAGGTAATGTTTTTAACAGATCTTTCAATTCTGTTTCTTCAGCCTCCAAGTATTTGACACATAATTAAGATGCATTCAATTACCTGCAACGTCTAACTAGCAAGATGAGACAAGAGCTCACACGCTGTGTGAGTAGCATGTACATTGGGTGGGGGACTGGAGAGGCAACAGGGAGAAGGTGCTGTACACATGCTACAAGAGGAATCTGGATGCTTTTCTTAGGTCCTCATCAAGACAGACATTTGTTTTACAGTGTGACGTTACATATTAACTATACTAGTGAAGACTGAACTCATTTTTGCCTTGATGTTAGGAGTGTAGCTTCCAAATAGAGAAGCTAAAGCTAGACTAGCTAAGTACAAGCTAGTCTTGTATTTATCTTGCAAAATGCTAGACTAGCAATAATCTTTTTAGACCAAAACAGTAAGGTTCTGAAATAGTGTCTGACTACAGGAGGCCAGGGCAAACCTCGCTTTAAAATGGAACACATGCCAGCAGACAGCCTTAGCTTGTTAAACCCTTCTCAGGGATGTACTTTCTGAACTGGTATGCTCTGAGCCCCAAACCCCTTGTCTTATGGGGCTGTCTAGGACCAAGAAGTTAGACCACCAGGTCCTGGTTTGTAGCTCGCGGCATGAGCCCAAAGGCAGGACTCCTTATTCACTTCACTGGATCAAGAGAAGTCAGTCTTATGAACAAACAACATTGTTGTCGAAGTGCAAGGGAAGTTGGAACACTACCATGCAGGGAAGCCATAGCTGACGTTGCCCAGGGAACACATGCATGAAGCAGCAAAGGACTAATTGGATCAAGGCATCAGTTGGAGAGAGTTTGAAGTGAAAGCTTGCACTTAGCCAAATTTCCTTCCCCACTTTCAAAACATCCTGGCCACAGGCTCTGGAATGTTTCCACGGGAAGTCCTGGAAAGGCCAATGGCAGCAGACACATGCAGGTAACAAACATATCCAGCCCTTGCTAAAATCTGGCCCTGTATGAATCACAACTTGTTGCATCACAGGAATGCATCCTACCAGAGGTCTACAGCGAGACAAGAATTGAGCGCTGTGTATCAGATACACTTAAGCAGTGCACGTTTAAGCTGTGCAAAACTGAGATGAAACACATGATCCATCATATACTTACCAGGCCTTTCTCTACATCTTTATTCTTTGAAGCAGCTGGAAAACAAGATAAATGTCTAAGAAACTTTTACAAATTGCAGCAACTTAAGCATAGCTGAATTCACACAAGATTTATATGCAGTAAGCACATTTGTAACACAAACCAAAGCTCTAATACAAGCCACGTAGTTTCCTCAACCTGTCATACATTTCATAAGAGTACTACCCTTCACTTCCACCAACAGCACAAATGCTGTGCCTTCATACAGGGGATGAAGAGTTCCGCTTACTAAAATATAGAACACGAGATGCAGTTTGGCTTTTAAGCCACTCTCTCAGCCTCCCCCCCCTCCAGCTTATGCTTCTCAGCACTTGTGGGCTGTTGCGATACAAAACAAGAAGGCAGAAATTGTCTTTACTGCAATACAATCAGTAAGACATGATTTGAACAAAGTTAATATTCAAAATTCAGAATAATTTGCAATGTTATTCTAACTAAACTAGCTGCAAAACACTTCAATATGCAGTAGTGGAAAGAAAAGTTTCTCAGGAAAACATCTCAATTTCCACTAAAAAAATAAAATTAATTCATGTAGGACTTATTGACCTAACATTCATGTTAAGAGGCTCGAATGATGAAAGGGAAACAATTTGTAGAAAAAATCTCCACAGCCAAACACAGTGAATGAAAGTAGTTAGTGAGCTAACTAGTTGCTACTTCTTGCCCCATAGTTTTGAGCTCACACACAGATTTTTCCTCACTCTTTGGCAATACAATGCAAGTAGATAGCAAAAGTCCTTTTAAGGACCTTACACTTATCTTGCTTTGAAGCAAAGGCATCTATCAGCAAAGTAGGGAAGTTCATAGTTTATGTTTATAAATAATTTTATAACTTTTATGTTAAGTTTATATATTTTATTTACTGACCACAAGCAGTCTCCATTATACAGGAGTTAAGTAACTGAATCACATACTAAGTGAGCTAGATCTTAAACAGGTCCCCTGTAAGGGAACACAAAACCCAGGGATAGCCTTAGTGCATGCTTTGCCTAGTTCTGGAAAATTTATGGATAGTAATTAAGCAGGTACCTTTATTATTCTTCAGCTTTCTAATTGCAAGGAACAGAAACAAACCAACAACCACTAAAATAATCACAATAGCGCAAACAAAAGCTGTGTTTCCTGCAAAGAAAAAAGGAATAAAGTTAGCACTGAAGCAGCCCCCAAACAAGATGTTCTGAAGCACAAGTCTTCCCTGCTGCCCCAGAGCTCAGCCCAAACTCAGCACTGGTACAATGACACAGCTAGCTTGTCCTGGAGAAGGCACTGGGACTATCAGCCAACCCGAACATGCAAGTACTCATTCACGCTGCACATCATTATCTCAGAGGCAGTGGGGGATTCTGTACAGAGCTGCAATACAACTTCTACAATGCTTTCTGAAGATACATTTAAGAAAGGGGGACACAAGTACGCAGAAGATGACAGCAAGCTTCAGGTGCTGTAGCATTGGTGGCATCAGTTCCTTCTTTCTCTAGTCTGGCAGAAGCCATCTACCAGCAGAAGAGAAAGCCACTCCACACACAGCTTCAATGTGTGGAATGTCAAAAACATGAAAGAAATCTTTGCACTACCCATAACATTCAACAGTGTCACTGTTGCAACTTTGAAAACCCTGGCAATACATGTAACTTTTCACCAAGTGAAATTTCAGACGGTTTGTCACTCCAACCCCTTTGAGAATTTATCTCTAACACGTAATTCCCACACCAAAATACAGCAGCTCTCAAACAAGTTTCAACAGTAGTTGAAATCACTGCTTTTACAGACTGCTCTGGTGTTATTAGCCTGAAGCCACAGAACCAACAGACCAAGCCAAGTGGTATTTGTGTACCAGACCTTGATCGGGTAAGCCACATCCTAGGTCCATAGTAGCATTGCAATTCTGCACAATTTCTCTCCCTTCCGGACACCTGAAGTGGACAGCAACACAGGGTTGTACCAACATTTCCAGAGCAATATGCAGCTCTCCCCAAACCCTTTTTTTTTTTTTTTAAGGCAGAGCTTAGACACATGAACAGAACATGCATAAACAGATAACTTCATTAGAAGTGCACTTCTATCAAACCCAAGATAGTACTACAAGATTAAATAGAAGCAAAGCAGATAAAGCTCATGTATGTTAGCCTCTAAGTGGCACGGGGGAAAAAACCCACAGAGTAGATGCATTATTCATGCACGGTTAGTTTCCTTCAACAGTTGGTTCTATCTCCCAAAATTTTGGGCTGGCTGTTAGAAAGCTCATTCAAGTATGTACGTGGGTAAGTAGTAATCTGAGGAGAAGTGTAAGCTTACAGCCATAAGCAACAAGCACAACAATACCAAAATCTGTATCTTTCTAGGTCTCAAGCTCATGTATTTTGACACCTAAAATTTAAATGCATGAGTAATGCCATTTGGTTTCAGGGCAATTATTTACAGCCTAAAAACATGTGTTAGGTATTGGCACAGATTGGGCCACAGCTCTAATGTTCCCTAGAAGGAAAACAGTCACTTGTATTCGTTATCAAACTTACGTTGTACTGCATCTCTGACATATTTCACAGCCCTCGGCAGGGCAGAAATATCCTGGTTTGCACTGGCATTCAGTATCATGCGTCAGAGTACAGGGTCTCAAAATTATCTGATCTAAAAAATAAATTATAAGTTACAAAATAAATAAAAGTTGTGACTGTCTACAACTGTGCAAAAACTATCCTCAGGCCATAAAGGCAATTTACTAATAAGTTCAATATTCTTAATGACTGGAAGTACAAAAAAAACCCCAGAGGACGAGGCTTTCCACATTAAAAAAAAAAGGGGGGGAGGAGGTTAAGGTTTCATCAAAATTGTGGTTGGTACCCTCTTTGCACTGTCTGCACGACAAGCATTCTTCCAAGCCGTTCTCATGGGCAGTGTAACCCTCTCCTTCGGTGCAAGGGACGCATCTTCCTCTCAAATGCGAAGCACTGCAGTGCTGAGCAACGTAAGTACCTGTGGAAGAGGAGAACCAGCCGCGGCAGCAGTCTCAAGGGATCATTGAACGGGCAGAGGACTATAACAGGATGTTATGACACAAAGCCATTTTTGGTAAAAGATCAACCCCTCTTCACATCAGTACAGCACGTGAACTGACAAGGGTCAGGAGGCACGTTCCCATCTTGCAGCTCAGACAGGGAGTGGCAGCAAACAAGGCACCCAGCCAGGCCTCTGCCAGGACACACTGGGCACGGGGATGACTCACTGCAGCCTCCAAGAGTCACCTAGGTGGCCAGCACCATCACCTCTGAAGGAACACAGTGGGCACAGGAAGACTTGCTCATAGCAACCTCTCTTCATCATCTGAATTACCTTTAAATATACCCAATAGCCCTTCGATACTACCTAAGGGCAGGGCACTTGTTGGCACAGAGCTTGTTAACTGTGCATGCATTAAGCAAGAAGGAGAACGCACAGGCAAACTGAAGTGTCACCTATAGATACAGGAATATCAGAATTCCCTTAAGCCTGTTCTTTGTGCTAAATAAAGTTGGTTGTTTTTTTTTTTTTTTAAAAAAAAAGAACACACCAGCACCCAACTTTGAACACTTCATTCTCGACAGCAGGCGGAGCTCTCCTGGCTTGCTGCCAAGGCGCCCCTCCGTCATCACCTATTGCGCAAGGGGCTCTCACTTCAAAATGGAGACTGGCCTCAACAGCACCAAGAAACTACCACAGCTCCAACCAGGCTCATGCTTTCACCGGATGAAGTGTAAAAAAAAAAAAAAAAACAAAAAAAACCCCAAAAAAACCCACCACCCAGTAGTGATGCAGTCATCTCCACAGGTAAAAAACCATGGCCGTCATCAGCTGTAGCTGCCTGAAGTCTTACCTGCTGGACAAGATACGCAGCAGTGACCTTCGTGCAAGTATTCCCCCTCCCAGCAGTCCTCCGCTCGGGATCCAGGCATTATCAGCAGCATAACCTACAGCAGAGACCAACAGGTGCTCGGGTGAGTCACCCCCCCGGGACAGGATAACCATCTCGGGGAGATGTTCCTGCAAAGACTTGAAAACCCATTCAGAAGTTCATGGGAAGCCACAAAGGAAACCCAGACTAATTTCTGCTAAGTGTGCCGCTCACAGCGGTAATTACATTCACAGAGCCGAGGTTAGAGCAGCACCGCGAAGCAGCTGACGGGCCCTAGGCAACCATCGCCCCAGATCCCCGCCTCCGTTTTAAACTTCTGTTTTCTTTTTATTGATTTACTGCAGTTGAGCTTCAGAGGCTTCTGCCTCGCGCAAAGGATTTGTTTCTCCCTCCTCCCATCTTTTTACTTCAGGAGGGGCAGTGTCAGTCTTCCCTCCCGCAAAACGGAGGGAACGCCCCAGAGATCCCATCCAACATTTCCCGTTGGCTCTGTAATCTTTATCAGAAGGAGAGCAGCTGAGTCGTTTACAGACGTAAATTTCGGTAGCCACAGGAGCATTAGAAATTTATACTTTTTTAGGAAACCTGCGGGACACGCACCCCTCGGCAAAGCTCCCGGGGGCGTCGAGGACCGGCAGCCCAGCCTGCCGGCACCGGGAAGCCCGGCGCTTCGCAGGCGGCTCCCGCAGCTCCGCTCTTTCAACTCTCTCCCCGGGGGCTGAAAGTCTTCCCCGTAATCGCGCAGTTTAGAAAACCACCGATTTCACAGTTAGATAACGCGAGGATCATTACAGAGCTCACTCCTGACTTGTAATTTTCTTTTTTCCCGAGAAGAGAAGGAAGGGCGGCGGCGACCGCGCTCGGGAGAGTGGCCGCCTGCCTCCACCCCGAGGGGA
>NW_009259111.1:5097195-5113063 GCF_000687185.1 Egretta garzetta | reverse complement strand
AGCGGATGCCCCGATAACACACCGCCCCACCCGATGGAGTCAAGGAAAAACACGTCCTGCGTTTGGACGCGCCCCCGTCCCGCGCTTGCACCTATTAGGAGCAGGAGAAAACCGTGTCAGGAAATGGCCCGATGGGTGTCTCGCCGCCCAGAGCACACGTGTTGCTGCTGATCGCGAAAAGGAGGGGCAGAGGATGGAAGGAGAATTTTTCCCAAAACGCACAAACTGGGTGCATAACTAGGTTTTCTAAAGCCCTGAAAGGGTTCTCAACGTTTTCACCAGCAGTTATTCCTCCTAGAGAAATAGCAACGTTTCTGGCCGTGGTTTTCCTCGAGAACACCTTTTATCCTCCATGCGTGCATAACTGGCATGTAGGAACATTCCCCTCCAGATGTTGAAATTGGATTAAAATTAATCTCACAAAGATTTATATATGGTTCCTTTTTGGATTATTTTTTAATCCCCTGTGGCAGCAGTAGTAAATGCTGGAAGTTCCTCCTCTGCTGATGCATAATTAGTTTATGTAGGTTAATAGTTTCTTTCATTAAAGTGCTCCTCTCGTGGTAACAGAGCTTATTTAACTGCAGCAACAAGTCCCAGTGAAATCCCCATGGGTGTGTAGTTTGGTAAAATGGAAACGATCCAAAGAATTTCAAGCATTTGCTTTACACCTATTGAAGGCTTCCTGTTCAGCACTGCTTCTCTTTGGTTCAGGTGGTTTTGTTGGTTTTAATTTTTTTTTTTTAGTAACTATTTCTCAAACCCAGAATACCTTTGTACTCAAGAGATGCAAATATCCATACAGAAGAGGAGAGGCTCCTATCAGTAACTCAAATAGGTGGTCCCACAGGGGGATGTGTGCAATGGGGACAGCTGAACTGGCAGGCCAGAGGCATGCCAACTTGCTGAAGCGCTCAAAGGGAGGTTTAGGTAGGATATTAGCAGACGTGTCTGCACAGCGCTCAGTGGGAACGCTTTCAAGGTGGATACGGGACTTCACATAGCCAGGCAGGCATTGTTAGTGGCTGGACATTCTTTCACAGGCAGAGAGGCTGGGGGAACCCCCTCTCCCCAAGGTTTACATCGCATGTGGCACAGGTCAGACTTCCTCAGAAGGGAGAGACTAGAATGGTGTCCTTCAAAAAGGATCTGGGTTGGTAATGTTGACATTCTTCAAGGATGGTCCCTCAAGGATGAAGAATCCTTTGAAGAATCATTTGGTTTTCTGGATACTTTTGCTAATACTGAAATCACTCTCACCCTTTATTATTTGTGAACTATTTCTTGAATATCAGCTTCTGGGTGCCGGCTCTTACCCTTTCTGTTCATGTCAGAGGATTGTGGTTTTCTCCACGGAACTATCTATTTGCTTTCATTAAGCTACCTCCTTAATCTAAAGGTCTTCAAGACAAGTCTGTACATTTACATGTACAGCAGTGGAAATCAAGGCAATCACTTTTCTTCCCACTTTGAGGAAGTTGCTACAACTAGAAGACATGGACAATTTGAGCCAGAGTGGTATCAAAATGCTGTCGCTGTTCTAACACGCAGCCTACACCTGAGATTCTTGAAGGCCTTTTCCTGTAGCTTTTCCTCTAAAAAGCATGGCCTAAGAGTTGTTTACTTGTAAAATGCTGCAAAACACAAAACCGAGTTTAAACACACAAATAATTTCTCAGACTGCCACTGAAAGTTGTGTGTAGTTTTATTTCAACATATCAAGCACAAACAGGTTTCCCCTAACTGGGGAATATGACGAGGAATGTACTTAAAAATTTGGAAACATTTACATTGAAAGATAGCCCAGACTGGCACCACCACTAAGTATTTTAAGGCTGTATATATAGCAGTACTTACCACTTGGAACTACTTCAGGCCAGAAAAGAAAGGCTTAGTATTGTCCGCAGTCTACAGAAAATATTGCAAATCTTTAAAAAATGGTGTAAAATAGGAAGACTATTAACAGAGTTGAACAATGCAGTGGCAAAACCCTTCCTCCTTCCTGACCGTTGACAATAAAGGGGCCTACAACCGAACACACGTACACCTACATCGCTCCCGTCCTTCTCGCCTATCCTGGGGCAGTGGATTCCTCTCTACAACGCTAGTGTGTGATATTATAAAACAGCCACATAGCAAATAATAACAATAATAAGAAGTGACCGGGTTTCAGGAACAGGTGTTGTCTGACGTTACACTTGATGGGCCCGATCCAGGACAGCAGTCAGCTCCATAACCAAACAAGGAGCTTTCACTGAATACTTTCCATTTCCTAAAGACAAACAGCTCTAGGAAATTGTGCATATTTACAGTTCCTGTGGAATGGAAAATAAAACACATCCTGAGGTCCCGTTCTGTGTGTGCTGGCAAAACAGATCATGACTTAATATCCCGGGGGTGGATTTTTTTGACCAAGTGTGCTCCCTCCCGTAATTAAAGGCAGCCGGACAGGCACCGCATACGTCAGCTCTTTATGGCTCCCCAACTGCACTCCCTCACTCGTAGAGCTATGAACCAGGCTGGCGTGACCTTTCCAAAATGCTGGGGTGTTTACCATTTCGGGGGTACCAATACTGCTGAGTAATTATTAATTGCATCAGAAAATGACAAGACATAGAAAACAAATTGCACAATTAAAGCTACATTTGGCTTCAGCATTAAGGCCCATACAGGTTAAGAGGTCCTTGAAGATGTACATGTAAAAGGCAAAAATGACATAATCTGCAGGAACAAAGTTTTGCAGGTTCCTAGGTCCCTTTTCAACCTCGTTTTTCAACCTTCTTCCACCTCTGCCGCGTTGGTTCTAAAGTGCTTTGGTGCCTCGCTGGGCTCCTTGCGCGAGTGGCCCCCCTCCTGCAGCCAGTAATCGTTATTGCTGCCAAACGTAGTGACTTTATTTGAAGACATAATTAATGAATAGTTGACACGTAAGAAAGATGCAGAGAAGAAACCAACAGCGAGAGTCCAGGAGGAAGCTTTCAGAAGAGACCTTCCTGTGGAAGGACTTTTTGTTCAGAGCGCTGAGGTTTCTGGAAAAGAAAGCAGTATGTTTATTTGGGTGTCGCAGGGAGGTGTGCGTTCACATGTGTGCGTGTACCCCCAGCTTCCACGCCAGGAGGGATCCCTGTACTCCAGAGACACCCTCATGGGCACAGCACTGTGCCCCCTCTTTTTCACAGAAAGAGAAGTACTTCTGGCTGCTGCTGGCATCGAGCAGAGCATGCTGGTTGGCATGAGAGGGCATAAGGGCACAAACCCCAAGAAATCTCTTCATCCAGCTCCCACTCACAAACCTGTGCCCTAACCTTCCCAAATACAAGTACTTGCCCTGGACAACCTCAAGAGCAGCAGAGAAAAGCTAAAGCCATATCACTGATAGCTCCGGCATCCAAAAATGGTGGGCTTCGTGTGTTGTCCCACCCCACAGAAACCTTGGGAGGGCTGGATAATACTCCTCATGCAGAGGGGAGTCAGCAGGGCGCCCTGGAGCAGATGTAGCAGCTATTACCTCCCCTGCCCTCCCCACAGGAGTCTGCAGCGCAGCGCCCTTTGCCAGCAGTCGGTTAAGCAGGCGTGCTCACTGCTTACCTCAGACAGCACCTAGCATTCTATACAAAAAACAGGCATTTAGTGCTTTTCACCCACAGAGCCTGGTTTTCAGACCACACGCCTGCATCTCTGCGGCAAACGGAGCAAATTCGTAACATACTTGATGAGAAGGGAGAACCCACGCCTTCTCGCCTAGCAGAGATTTATTTATAGCCAGGACCTGGCCCAGCCCCTCCCAACTCCTGCAGCTGCTGTGCAGTTGGGAGTGCCAAGAAATGCTTCACGTGCTGCGGTGATGCTTTTTGCCGAATAAAGAGAGTCTTAAAAAGGAAGAGATTTCCTCCCTGTTTCAGGTAGGGCGTGGCTTTGCCTTTCCTGTGTGTTAATAGCTCATCTATTGAAACATTAGTCAACTGCACCCCTGCAGCTGATAAGGACGCCCCAAAGGCTGCAGTGGAGGAGTTAAGTGCCATGATTTGTATTTAGCCCATTAAGATAATTGATTTGATGAAAGAAAATGGTTACCGGTGTATGTCCTGTTGGGCTCTCTGTAGGGACAGGACGGCTGAATGAATTTCCTTAAGGTGATTCATTTCTTTCCCACACTGAGCGCACAGGCTTTCAAACCCTGCAGCAAAGCATTGAAGGACATTACGTTTTGCATCACCATCTCTGGTGGCGATGATGAAACACAAACCAGGTTCACCCAGCAAGTGGCTGGCTGTGACCAAATTGTCACAGCCAGGGGCGACACTCTCAGGAGGAAACTTGGGGAGAAGGAGACAGGGGACATAATCTCCCACCCCAAAGACATGGGTCAGTGGAATAGATTCTGTGATGCTGGCCTGGGGCTCCTTCTTGGCTCTCAGAAAACAATTTTTGCAGCATCCTCCCCAGCTGAGGGGCAGGGAATGGAGTGCTCACACCTGCTCCCCATCTCTGAAACATTCAAGGTCACCTCCAACAAAGGCTAAGAAAAGGGAATGAGAAATTAAGCCTGCTTCCTATCTGCTGGTTGGAATGTTAGTGTACTTTTCCAATGTGTTTGTGCCAAGAGTTGGAAAACCCTCATTGGCCTGGTTAGCATAAGGCAGAAAGAGAAGCAGAAGTACGTATGGAGAACAGAAAAGCAGAACATTCTCTGTGTTTGCCTGTGGGCTATGGCCCCACAGCATTAACTGGGCCAGGAAATGTCCCAGGGCTGGCTGAAGGAATAAGGTACCAAGGGAAGAAAATTAAAGCCTGACCCAGTGATACCCAAATACTTGCCATCATCATCTGAGAGCTCCTGCACCGACTCTGGCGTTGAACAGCTGCTCTCTGTGTTCTGGCTGTGGTTGGACGGCTGATCGCTGGTTTTGCGGCGCCTGCAGTCTTTGGCAGACCTCTGGATCAGGTGGGGATTAAGAGAGACTCGGTCACTGTCACATTGAAGACTCTTGTGTGTTTGGCTTTAAGCAAAGTGATTCAGGGCGCTGGGGAATATCTGTGGGATTGCGAAGTTTGAGTGCTTTCTCAGCAACTCCTAGTGGTTGGACTCCTGGTAGCTACTTAAGGATATAGCATACATGCCCCATACAGAACCATCTCCTCAAATGGTAACATCTGCAAGACACCCATCCAAATTATTCTCATTGCAGCTTTAACTGACATGTACTACTGATGAACTTTACAGTTTTTTGCTGAGCTGTGTATGCATCAACCAGAACCGTAAGAGAAAGGATGAAAAGAAGAAACATTTAGAATCAACTTTCCCAGGGAAGATTTTTCAGGTGTTTGAAGGATTTAAACATCACAGAACTTCTATGCCTAATTTCTTGATGCACTTTGGAAAGTTTCTCCCTACCTCTCAGATGGGTAAACCAAACATGTTGATTCAAACTCTCACTGGAGGATCTGAAAAGTAGTTATGAACCTCAACTTTCCCATTGTTTGGGTGTTAAAAAAGAAAAGTCTAAGTATGTAATAAGATAAGAATTCTTCAGAGTAACGTGGGTTCTATCTAGCTAGTTCAGCAGTTCTACATTTACAAAGCCCTTTAGGAATGACATACATTACTTCAAAGATGAATGCAATGAAATAACAAAGTATCATCTCTGTTCAAGGGAAAGGACGGAGCGGGGTTTCTTGTCTTGTCTATGAGGAAGTAAGGGATAAAGGCAGACAGCAAAGACTGAAACTGAAGTTGCAGGACCTCAGTTGTGTACTCCAAAACCTTGCTCACGCCCTCGCTACTGAGAGTTTTCTGCTTTGGGAACGCCGAGCAGTGAAGTTCAGCTCAGTCATGTGCAAAACCCAGTGAAAGAATCTCTGTCACTAACACTGGGTGGAAGAAAAATGCCAAAATGGATAGGATACGTCAACCAAGTGTTGTCATTATTTGGAGTTAATGATGGCATAATATTGCAGGTCTAGAGTCATAAGCTATATTTACCTGAAACAAGCCTTTCAGCCTGTACTGTGCTTACATGAAAATACTGCAGAAAAGGGCTGTGTATCTAAACAATTGTAAAGGATATTATATTCCCCAAACCAGGCTTTTTACCTTGTGCCGTGTAATTTGATTGTTTATGCACGTTGTTTTGTGGTTTGACATCCTTGTGGATAAGTGTCTTTCCATGGTCTGAAGTATCCCATTCTTCTCAAATTGGGCAATGTCGTTCAAAGGATCCCAAGGTCTTAAACTTTTGAGACCAAAGGAAATAACATCAGAAAAGCAAGAATCTGACATCAGGTGTGTTAAGAGCAATACACTAATTCCACAGGCACCAGGGCAGCCATTCATCCCTGACAGTGACCAGAGCTTCCGCAGATGCAGTGCGAGCAGGAACAGATACTTCCCTCTGCATTCACAGTTCCTAGCAATAAATGAGGGGGGCTCAGTCTCCAGAGGCTTCACCCTTCTTGCCAGGGGAGGAGCGTGCAGTTGTCAGCTCTGCTCGCACAGTGCAGAAAATCTCTGCTACATGATTCCACACTTGAGTGCAGCAAAAGGGATCTGTACCAATGGCACAGCGGATTTTCCGCTGCCAAGCCCTCATTTCCAGCTATTCCCAATTAGTATCAGGAATATGTATTCTAATAATGACACAGAGCAATATGAAATAAAGAGCAAGCCCAGGGCATAGATTGGAGAATGGCAGGACCCGAATTACAGGTCTATAACCTTGCTTTGCATCCCTGGGGGCTCAAGCAGTGAGGTCTGTTCACAACCCCCAAGCCCACCACTCACTCCTCATATTTGTAGCGCCATTCATTAGTCGTGGCGTCGTGCCTGAAGAGCAGTGGTTTCCACTCTGTGCCGCTCTCTCTCCGCTCCCGGGCAGCATTCCTCTGCTCCTCTTCCAGCACAAATTTTTCCTGCGTTGCCTTGTGTTGATCGCCTTTGTTTATTGCACTAGTAACGTGCTGCCAAAGCCTGGAAATAAACAGTTAAACCACCTTAAACCCAACAATGTATTTTGCCAGCTGGGGCCTTACAGCAGACCCTGTTCTGGTCTCTCCAGAGGAATTGTGACAGGATTGCTCAGCCTCAGTTTTGCTTGTATATTAAAGGAACATTACGAGAATGGCAGCACTGAACGCTGTATACAACGATCTACTGAAGAACAGGGGAACTTTCCCTTAGATAACATCACCTACAATATTCATTATAATCTTCAGTGCTGTTTGTGTGAGTTATAACATAGTCATGCTCAATTCATTGAGGTCAGCGGCCTCTTTAGAGGTGATTGGTGTATAACGGAGAATCTGTTCTCTTCTTCACACTTTCAATCATTTATGTTTAGGAGCCTTTGTGTTAATGTCTATCCCTGAAACTAAGTCTTTACATTTCAAGTTTAGAAGCACTGGAAAAAGAATGCATGTGCACAGCTTGCAGCTGTACATGCAATATTGTAGCTCTGTATAGGATTAGCAACCAGATCTGGAGGAATCAGATTCAATCTGCAAGAAACGGACATGTACTTGTGTTCACAAACTGCAGGCATGAACACAGTGTCCTGGTTTCAGCTGGGGTAGAGTTAAGTTTTCTTCCTGGTCACTGGCACAGTGCTGCATTCTGGACTTAGTACTAGAAGAATGTTGGTAACACACTGATGTTTTAGCTGTCGCTGGGTAGTGCTTAGACCAGTCAAGGACTCCTCAGCTCTCAGCTCTGCCAAGGGCACAAGAAGCTGGGAGGGGGCACAGCTGGGACAGCTGACCCCAACTGGCCAAAGGGGTATTCCAGACCGTATGATGTCATGCTCAGCTTATAAAGCTGGGGGAAGAAGAAGGAAGGGGGGACGTTTGGAGCGATGGCGTTTGTCTTCCCAAGTAACCACTATGCGTGATGGAGCCCTGCTTTCCTGGGGATGGCTGAACACCTGCCTGCTGATGGGAAGCAGTGAATGAATTCCTTGCTTTGAATGAATTCTGTGCTTCACTTGCACGCGCGGATTTTGCTTTACTGCCTTTATCTCAACCCATGAGTTTTCTCACTTTTACCCTTCCAATTCTCTCCCCCATCCCACTGTGGGGGGGGGAGTGAGTGAGCAGCTCGGTGGGGCTCAGTTGCCAGCTGGGGTTAAACAACCACCACCTTTTTGGTGCCCAGTGTGGGCCTTGAAGGGTTCCAGATGATGACGTGTTAGATTGGAATGCGCTAGATCAAATTTAGAGCTCTTAGTGCTGTTTAGTTATTAATTGACAGGCTCCTGTGCTTGCCATGGGCTTGCTTGCCTTACTGTACCTTAGAGCCCAGTGCTCGTTAGTGCTCGTGCTATTTGCTTTTGCTGCTTGCTGTCCTGCTGATCACCTCACCCTGCTGTGCCTGGGACATTTTGGTAACCGCCATGGCCCTGTGCCTGGGCTGGCCGATGGCCAGGGCATCGCTGCTGTTTCTGTGCTGGTGTCCCGGACAGGCTGGAACTCCAGTGGGAACTCAAGTTGGAGGGACTGTGACCTGGGGATGAGTCTACATGGGAACAGGACACCCCGAAGCAGTGGTGTGGCCATGAATAAGTCCACACCAGAGCAGGTGCATCTTGAAGTGTCTGTGTCTGTGGTCATGTCTGTGCCGCAGCAGGTACACCTTTAAAAGGATTGTGACCCAAGTAAGTCCACACTGGAGAAGGTACACCTCAAAGCATCTGTGGCTGTGGATGAGTCCATGCTGCAGCAGGTACACCCTGAAGCATCAGTGGCTGTGCATGAGGTCATGCTGGAGCACCTCAGAGTGTGTGCCCATGGATAAGCCCAAGACAGACCAGGATAAGCATGACAGCCATGGGTAAGGCCGTGTTGGAACAAGTTCATTTCTGAAAGGACTGTGGCTGTAAGGCCATGCTGGAGCAAGTCTCTCTCTGAAGACACTGTGGCCCATGGAGAAGGCCACACTGGAACAGGTGCACCTCAAAGTGACTACAGCTGTGGATAAGTCTGTGCCACAGCAGGTAGAGCCCTGGAAAGGCTGTGGCTTGTAGATAAGGCTCCACTTGGAGTGGGTACAGCCCTAAGGGACTGCAGGCTGTGGTTAAGTCCAAGCTGGAGCAGGGCCAAGGGGAAGAGTTCATCACAATGTTAAACCCGAAGGTCTGGTCCAAAGAGATCAGGGGTGGAGATTGTAATGGAACTGCCTTTAAATTGTTGGGATTTGAGTTGCACGTTATAGGAATTACTATAGCAAGAACCACCTGAGCCAATGGAGGACAAGCCTTACGAGAAGCAGCGCACGTGCAGCAGTGACCTGACCTGACCTGGCTTTGGTGCCCGGTACCACCACACAACACAGCACCTCTCCTGTCCTGAGGGACCACCGTAACAGATGGAGCCCAAAGCCACGGACTACATGAACTCAGTGGACATTTTGTGGACATTTCTGGACATTTTAGAAGGGCAGTCCATGGGCTAAGGGAATAATATCTGTGTAATATATCAAAGGATGGGAAGGGGAGGGGTGGTTAATGAGGACATAATGGATAGTGTGAGACCTGAGTATGAAGTAACTGGCTTTCACTTGCACTTGTTTTCAGCTGAAAAAAGATGGGATCTATCATATGATGTCTCACTGAGCCTGTGCCTGGAGGAGAGGAGAGGATCTGCCTTTTATGAGAGAAATATCATTACTTTTTTTTTTTTTTACTATAGCCAAGCTGTGATAGGCCTCTCCACAGTTCCTCTAATTAGAACACTCTAATCTTCATTTCAGATTGGAAATACTTCTGAGATCAGCAGCTAGCCCTCCAAAAACATTACCAAGCAGTTTAGCTGTTAGAATAGGCACTGGAGATCCAGGCTGTTCCAGTATTCCCAGCTCCACAAAGGACCAGTCCTCCATTTAGAAGATGAATACATTTCCGCATTTAATTTGGAGCTTGCTGCGAAGCTCTTTAAAAGGGACACCAATGCTTTCATTGTATTTCTGTCACCATATGTTAACACAACACTTGCAAAAAAGCAGCCTCTTAGATAATTAACTGAAAGCAGAGGAACACTTTCCTGTTCTTTTTGACATGTCACTCCCATTTTCCTGTGTATGAATCTTTTCTCCCAGAAACAAAAGAAGGAAACTCAATTCAGACTCAAGCAATGGGAGTGGGGGAGGGAAGAGTGAAAATAACAGCCTGAGAGAGTACAGCGGTGGCATAGTCGGTCTGAAGGAATGTGGTGGTGTAAAGAACAAGTCATCTAATGCTAAGAACCTCAGAGGGACACGCACAAAATTGTTTGACAAGGGCAAATCGCTCCATCAAGAGCTGCATGTGTCAGACAATGAGACCCTCCATGGTGAGCTGCATAATCGTAAGAGCTTCAGCGACTCTCCAGCATTTGTGAAAATAGGTGATTTTCAGCACGGCAGGACAGACTAAGGTGTTCAGGTAGAGCACAACCTGGATTAGATGGTAATTTATTCATGCAACCATCAGCATATCAGGGAGTGCAGTGGAATGTCTGTCAGGGATCTCTAGAATTTTTTCCTTTTTGCCTCCTTCCCTGGATGCATGTATCGTTATTAATCTCTGATGTAGCAAAGGGAGTCAGCTCTGGCAGTACCCTGGTAAACAGTGAACTGGAGATTCTTTGTCTGCAAGACCGAGATTTCTCTTCTCTTTTAAAAGAATCTTCTTCAGAAGATTAATAGAGAAATGTGCTGCGGTCTGCTCTGCTCTGTGACAATGGCAATTGCACGACTGTAAGCTACAAATACAGACTTTATTTCCCACAAAGTCCACTACCGTCTAGAACAAGCTAAATGTTCATTGTTTTTATTTTTGTGCAGTCCCTTTCTTTGCCCATAAAAAGCAGACTCTTCTTAGTGCGAGATGGCAGGACTAGTTGGTCTGAAGGCAGTGCCACATGCTGCTGCTCTAGCTGTTCTTGCTCAAGAACTGGCTCGGGGATGCGTGTTGCATCAGGCAGTCATTCCTTCCATTTCCTAAGTCATGTGCCAGGACTGTATTTTTAGGTAATCTAGATTACCCTAATGAACAATGGTGCAGATTTCATTTGAGATCTCAGCTAAGATTATGAGGCAGGGTTAAACATCTATTTAATTACATTCTCTCATAAAATCCAGTTATGTGGTTCAAACTACTGCTCTGTTCATGCCAGAACTTCCCACATGATTCCTGCATCTATTTTAAGAGCCTGTGGTTGAAACAACTCTCCTTAACATGACATCCAACCTCTGCTTGACATCTTGCCCTTCCATAAAACGTTCCAGCAGTTAGAGAGACTCTGTTCATGATCTCTGGAGTTCAGGGAGAGTTTTCATTTTAGCAGATAAAATGTAGCCCACACCGTTTCTCAGCCCAGTTCCCTGCTTATTTCAGAGCTATACTTCATGGCAATACTCCAGAGTTAATAGACTGGAAAAAAACAGGTAAATGGCTGGGTAATATGTACAGGCAAAGCGGGTCACTGCCTTTCCAGGACTGTGCTGAGGAACTGGAGCCTTCTGATCAGAGCCCCGCTTCCAGCAGGGAAGCGGCAGTGAGACATTCCCAGAGCTCCCTACCTCTCCGACTCAAAGTCTGTCTGCTCCTCAAACAGCACAATATGGCGCTTCAGTCTCTGCCTTCGTACTTCACTGGTCGGGTTCCAGAACATTTCCGCATTCCCATTTTTCAACTCATTTATATGCACTTCCCCATCCTAGGAAGGAAAATTAAGCAAAAAGGTTAATGACAATCAGAAACACAAGGCAGAAAATAATCCTGACAACTGGAAGCTGCTTCCGGATGATGATGAGGGATAGGGCTTGGCTAGAAGGCTTCTTTCCTCCTCTATCCCATTAAATCTCACTGAACGCTTCCTGAAAGTTTCTAAAATGAATGAGGGGTTTTTAACACTGACTGAATTAATCAGAGAAGAATTAGAAAGGGACCTGGTCCCTTACATCTTGTGCCCAGACAGGGGTACACACAGAAGCCCTAAGATGCTCTTCTTTCCCCACTGTTCCTCCCAGGTACCACCCAGCACATATAAACAAGATCCCTAGCTCCTTTTCCAGTCCTTCTTCTATTCCTCAATGCTGAAATCCCAGGCAGAGCCTACTGAAATACCACCCTCTCTAGAAAGGAGAGCTAAAGCTGAGATATTATTTCACTTTTTTTTTTTGTTTTGTTTAGCCAGGTTTTTCTATTATTGCTCCAGAATTTCATTTAGCACTTCAAAATGCCAGGGGTCTTTCATCCTTATTCCTTCCCAATTTACTTGGCAACCAACTATTAAGTAGCACTTCTTTGATCTGAGACTGGCTAGACAACATTGCTGTGTCCCTGCTTAACTAAGCTGCTTCCCAGCTCTGCTCACAGACGCAGCAATGCTGCAGAGCCAGCCGGAGTAGTTTACGGAGCGTACAGTGAACAGCACGACATTGACTGCAGGAGGAATGAATCAGACAATTACAGCTCTGAACAGCGTGCGCCCTGGTGCCATTCAGCTCCCTGGACGTGGTATGAGTGTCATGTAAACCTCATTTAGGTCATGGCTATTGGCTTTGCCTGTTGCTGCCTAATTTCCTTGCATCCCAGCTGCTGCATTTCTTCCCCTGCCACGGTCCCCTGATGCACGTCTCAAAATCCACTTCCTGAGGGAAGACCCGAGGGACTCTCATCCCTCCTCATAGTCTCCCTCAGGACTTCCTCTGCCATGTCCTGAGGTGCCAGTTCCAGGACAGATCCCAGGTCCCCAGGAGCCCCCCAGCTGTGGATGGGAGGAGGCAGGCAGGCCTTATCTAATGTCACTATGCCCACATCTAAAGGGGCACATATACAAGCCCTCAGGTGCTGCTTTGGTCCTGCGGCTGAGAAGCATTGGGATTTGCTTTCCTACTTTATTTGGATGGGTTTTCAGGTCCCGAGGCAGAGAATTAGCCTTTTAGCTGCAAGGGTTTCTGTCAGGAAACTAGATGGTGCCAGAGAAAAGCCTGCAGAGCTCAGGAGAGCAGGCCAATACTCTCAGCGGGGAGGGAGGAGAACAAACAACGTCCCTACCACTGCACAGCAGCTACTCCATTCACAGCATGCCACTGCAAACAGCGGCTCATGGAGCCACCCTTTCAAAGCCATTTAACTTCTTTTATGCATAATTCTAATTTTGTGCACCACAAACAACCAGCACAAAGAACAAGGGAGGAATAAATTATTTTCAGGCTGATAAAACCCAAACACAGAGGCTGGAAGCTGAGCAGCATGCAACCATGTGGCTCGGCCGCCCAGGAGAGCTGCTCCGTTACATGCCCTCACGGATGGTGCTTGCAGGACCTACCGCAGACAAGGTGCTCCACAGTTCTGCACAACTGACAATTGCCCAGGCTCATCCTGCAGGAAAGGGAGCTCAGAATGGTAAAGCTACCCAGGCCCAGGGAGCAAACCTCCTTGTATACACCTAGAAAGGGCAAATCTCCTAGTTTCAAAATGGTCATTAGCGTTTGATGTAGAAAGGCAGGTTGCTTGAGGGGAGGAGTCCAATACCAAAGGCTACGCTCTGGTTAGGACCTCACGATAGAAAGGGCTTCATCCAGGCACATTTCACCTGACCTACTTCAAATACCTCCTTTAGCATGAGACAAATCTTGTCTCAAGAGTGACAGTTGCTGTAGACTGGAAAAGGAGCATAGGTCAACTATAATGAAGATGCAGATATCTAAATGTAGCTGAGACAAATACCTAAGTGTCCAGCCCAAAGCCAGGGCTCACTGATTTTGCCTCAGTTACCAGGGGTCCACAACCAAAACTCTAGCCTACATCCTTCACCATGCAACTTCATTCTTGCTGGATTTTGGCTTAGGGATGCCTTTAAGCGATTCACTTGTGGATACGGGGTGTGCAAAGGTGCTGGCTGCTCTGCTGACTATTCTGAGCTGCCCAAACAGATAAACCCTCACAGAACCTGTCTCTCAGTCCTTCATCTCATCTACAGAGGAATAACCATCTTCTGTCATAAAGGTTTGCTGTGAAAAAAATGAATTTAAAACCCCATGAAGTTCTTCCCTGATACTGCCATAGCTGGGGAAGTATTAAACACAAGACAGAAGGAAGCCTCATGATTTTCACAATCACACATAAGACACACTATGTCTCCCACCATCAGGGCTTGTCATAAGCCTGGGACCCTAAATACAGAGCCACTGGCTTCAGTGGAAACGCAGCCTCACCGGTCCCGGCTTTGGCCCAGGCTCTGGGAGTGCAAGCGCTGCTGGCACTGCAGGTGGATGGGACTAGGGAAGGGTAAATGACCTTGAGAGCTGTGGCCCGGAAAGCTCTGCTCGCCCGCGCTCCCTGGGGTAGCGGGAAGAGGCAGGGCACGGGGCCTCCACAGCCCCCGCCCCAACGCAGGGAGCCTGCCAAGGGCTGCCAGTCCTCCCACACACCCTGCTGCCACGTGCGCTTAAACTGTCAGCAGCTTCGATTATCGTATGTTACCCAGTGTCCGCTGAGACTTGCTAGCACTTCTTCTCCTGATTTAATCTTCCCAGAGATTTGATTAATGCTTGCACTGCCACCGAAGAAGGGCTGTCAGGGGAGAACAGAAATAGAAAATATGATCAGTCTAGCGAGAACTGGAAGGGACCCAAACGCAGTGATGCAGCAGGAGGAAATAAAAATGCAACCTGCTTGGATTTCTGCTATTTCTGGGAAAAGGCAGAATGAATTCTAACATTGATTTTGACTGTCTAGCATTGTGCCCTCCTCCTTTTGTTTGCAATATCAAAATCACCATAGGAGCTGCAGGAAGGGAGATAATCCTCCAGGTGCATTAACATGCAGCAGTGCAAGGCGTCACCTTCACTGCAAATGCATTTATTGTCAGCTAGACGTCGTCAGGATAAGTGTATGTGGGCAAGTCCTTCCCATTGTCCAGAATCACATTACAGTTTGCACCCTTATGCTTTGAACTTTGTCCAAAGAAAAGGAGCAGCGCTAATGCAGTTAGTGACTTTCCTGCTTATGGGACAGCAACAGCAGTGTGGCACTGCCAATGGCTGCATCTGCGTGAAGTCTCCAGTGTGAAGAAGCTCTCGTCAGCAGCAAACAACAAAAAAAAAAGGGTATTTCCAGAGTCAAGGAAAAGATTCGCAGAACAATGGAAAATTCCCCTCACCTCCTGCTTGCCAAACACAGGAAACAGCAGTGATAGAGTGACCAGCTCTTCCATTCACACCACACAACATTTCTTCAGACATTTTAGCAGCTACTTTCCAATAACGTTTGTGCAGAGGAACTTTTTTTTTTTAAATAACAATATAAAACCAAATTTCCCACAACACCCATGGAAAAAGAAACCACAAGTATCTCAGGAATCAATGTATGCAATCCAGCAGAGAATTGGTACATATCCAAATTAATAACAAAGCTATGGGTTTATCTTTAACTTCTCACAATTCTACTAAAAAAGGTAGCTAAGAAATATTCAAAGCAGAGCACCTACTTAAGCCACAGGGACAACTTTCTGAGTCATGTTTGGACTAAGCGTATTGTTTTCAAGCCAGAGAAGAAGGCTCTGCATTTTAATCTCTGAAGTGTTTGCAGGTTTGAGATGACACTGACCCCAGTCAGGGACATACTCCATTGGCCTCAAGACTGTGCGTCAGGCCTATGGGAAGAACAGGCTGTGAAGGTAAACATGTGCAAATGTCAGGGAAGTACATGGGGCAACAGTTCACTTTGTAAGGGCAAACGAAGATGGAAAATTATTACTGTCCCCAGGAAAATGCAGTCTGCAAAAGACTCCCCTAACTCCAGTAATCTCCATCTTTCGTTTTATGCCCAGGCAAGAAATTGTTGGAACAGAAATGGATGCTCCTTAAAAAGCAAGTTAACTGTCCAAGAAA
>NW_009259111.1:5079321-5097133 GCF_000687185.1 Egretta garzetta | reverse complement strand
TCTCCATGTTATCTGCATACCATACATTTGCATCACCAGCCTTTCTAGGGGAGGGAATAGCTACATGAACAAGTCAGTACAAGGCAATGACAGTGCGGCTTGTCAGTGTGACAGCCACTCAAAATTATCTGCCTGAAAATGGACTCTTACCCTACTGTCAAGGCAAGGTCCTGTAGCCTTGAGAAACACAAGGTACAGTTCATTGTAATACCTGCAAGGTAAGAGTATGTATGAGATGGCTACTGGAGAGCTACGTTGAAGATTCGCATCCTAACTTGCCTCACAGTAGTTTGTAGACCTCGCTGTATTTTGCAAGCAAAAATAATTGTACCTTCCTAAGCAGAAGCCGCACTGTCATTGCCAAACATTCAGAACAGAGTTTGGCCAGCAGCCAGCTGGCTGGCAGTGAACAAGTCATGTGCAGAACTCAGGCTTCCTGGGTTCGAATTGAGTTGGGCTAGACAAAACTGACTGCAGGATGATGCATCCTCTCCAGGCAGGCCACCCCATGGTGCATGCATACATTGCTGGTACGTTAATGAGCTGGTGTGTATGGTCAAACCTTGCCTGGAGAGCAGGGGCAAGCCTGAGACCCATTCAAAATGGGGGCCACAACATCTCTTACCTTTAGCTTGAATTCCAGCTCAGCCCTGTGGTTAGTTTTCTCACAGTCGATGGTAACTTTCCCTCCAAGCTCCATTGTCATGGTACCATATAAAAGTCCTGAAAGAGAAAAAAGAGACTCAAAAGAGGTCCCAGTGGAAGTGATCTGCTTTCTCAACTCAAACTGGCTCTTGCTGACATGCTGTGAAATTCGCTACTTGGCTTAAAGTTTTGAAAAGACAGAAACCAAAGTTTCTAGGAAATGGCTCTCCATAAGCATGAAGGATCCTCCCCTAAGTTTATATCCCCTATTTATTGCACCAGCTAGGAAATAGCTCGACTCACAGGTGCTGACAGCGCATCTGTGGCATGCTGAAAGTGGGAAAGGAAAAACAAGGGAGGTTATGCCCAGCAACTTCATTTATAATAGTGCTTAAACAGACCCAGTTGCTTCCCACAGGGCAGATGGGGCAGAGACGAGCTGTAATGGGATTCAGCAGAATCTGGGAGACTACCAGCCACGTAGGGGACTCCTTTTTACACATGCTTACTATTTTTTGAAACGGTCACTTGCAGAAAAAGAAAAATTTACAAGAAAAATATTTATGCAGAGGAATAGTTCACAGAGGGTGTGATTTACAGAAGTTACTGTTTCCAGGTAGCTAGACCTTCCATAAATATTAACTTAGAGGTCAACATGCCCCCCCCAAAAATATCCAGAAAACCAAAATTGGATCAAACTGCTGCAGGAGTGATTTTATCACTGTGTTTGAAATGCCCCCGATGCTTAGCGTCCTAAGGAGAAAAGCAAAGTAACAACAACAGTGAATCAGCAGCCATCCCCTGGCCTCAGTGCACATTCAGCCACAGAGTAACAGGTATCAGCCCCACTGAGGCAGCTCATACGCTGTGCAGTATCATGATTATAGTAACAAAGAAACCAGAAGAGAAGTCAGGAATTTCCTTTATTCTCAAAAAGCCAGAACATATATTAAACAATTTCAGTGTTACAATTAGAAAAACTTTTTATCCTCAGAAGCTCAGAAATGTACTCTTATTCTTTCCATCTTTACTTTATCTGCAGTACATATACGCGGTATTTTTTTTTGTTGCTACATCATGTTAAAACTAACTTAGGTGGGTCTAATTCTGCTCTCAGCTCCGCACAGACAAATAAAAAAGATTTCCGTGAGGATTACCAGTCTTCCGCTGAGTGCTATGACTCATGTGGGGAGCAACTGCTCCCTGGAATTACCCGTCCCTGCAGGTCCAGGTATTCGGGAGGGAAGAAGAGAGCCAGTACAAAGTTAGTCAGTACAGTACCATTACATTATTCTTTCTCTTTGCTTCCTATCTGAACAGTCATAACTTACCTTTACAGTGGGCGTATGGCATGGTAATTATATAATCTTCCCCCCTGTTTAGAAACATAAGCTTTGCTTTCCCATCCAACAGTGCAGAAAGTGAGTTACCTAGAATTTAAAAGAACAAATACATATATATTAAAAAATGCATGTTATACGTGGTCTCTCATCCTACTTTAAAAAACATGTCCATTTAAATGTAGGTCACTAATGAAAGAAGAGATAGGAAATGCTAATAGATCAGGACCCTGCAAATCATTTACTGTCGGAGGCAGGCAGTTCTGATAAACTCCCTGCTGCGTGGCTCATATTTGCTCTGGCACTTAGCCCCTGTTGCAGAAAGGGCGGTAGATGAAAGAAGTTGTTAGTGGGATGCAGAAATCAGTTCCAATGCTTAGAAGTTTTTCAGGTCTTGCTGTTCTCACAACTTTTCTGATTGTGCATGATTGCAAGTAACAAAATTGCCAGAAGGACAGCAGTGACCATTTACAAGTGTTTCAGCAAATACATTTACCAGAGGATAGTACTTGAGAGGTGTTTGCCTAAACAGAAAAACTATTCCAAATGGCAATGCTGTTTCAGAGCCTGCAGTTGTGCTGTCTCCACTATGGTTAAAAGATTCGAGGACCTTTTGAAACTGTAGGGTTCAACTCTCAGAAATCTGGGAGTTAGATAAACATCACATTTACAGAGACTTTTGCAAAAGTCAGCTGGATGGTCACACATAGCTATAAAACAACTCATCCATGAGCACATGCAAAGTAGTCTGACAACCAATTACCTATAAATTCTCATGAACCTTTGCTTTCTGAAAAGCAGGTTTTTAGAGCTCTTAATTTTTCTATCGGATTTTTTTTTTTAAACATCAGTGTGATCTCCCACTGAAATGGTGGAAATGGGGAAAACGCAGGAAAGCCAATACAAGGAATGAGGGTGTCCTGGTGGTGGAACTCTTAAGCCTTTCTTTGTTCTTAACTCTCAACACACTCAGGAATGACTGAAAAACAAACCAAAACCAATGCCGTGATGTTACCTGAAAGATGTCAAGGCTTTAATGCCTTACCATAAAACTTGGACCTCGCTAGAATGCTGCCGGTAATGCAGAATCCGTCCTTCCTATTGCTGACATGAAAAGCTGACACTGGCGGATGATGGGAGACCTGGAAGAAAACAGGCACAGGTCATTCACAGCAGTCTTTACTGGCTAAGCAGCACGGTGGGTGCACACACAGCCTCACACGGTGTTACACATGCTCCAGGGAAAGTGCAAGACGGAGGCCGCAGGACTGAGTGGAGTCCTCTAAGCCCCATCCATACCATTAACCTCAATATTGAAGGAGGGAACATTATCTGTGAGACCATTATATATGAGATCATTATACATGTAAACTTTCTCCCCCACCCCTTATGCATCTGAGATCACTTTAGGCCAGCAGGTACACGGTCAGATTTTCAACACAATGAATGACAGTGCAGAACTTTTTGGCAGCGTCTGAATAACCTCCTTAAAATAGATGCAGTGGCTGAAATAAAATAAAACAAAATAAAAACTCTCTGATTAAACAGGAACAAAACATATGTGAAACAGGGAGTCCCCGTACCAAAGTCCACACGGTCCTCAGATCCCTTTATTAACACTGTAAATCTCAAACTAAATTTTGTCAGGCCAGGTTACTTGTGAGCTCTGCCCTTCATTCCCCAAAGACAGAGAGATAAGCCCTCAATTTACTCCTATTAAAATCATCACAAAGTTCAGAAATAAAGGAAGGTAGGATTTGGTTATGTGTTTTATGCCCCTTTTCACAGACGCAACACGAACTGTATTTTATTAACAATAAGAAAACAGTAGAGCAGAATCCCATGGAAAAGGTTTGAAGAGGCTAATGTTATATACATTGGAGAACTGCTTTTATAGTCTTGAGTGCCCACCAAAGCTCTCATAAGCCAAAAGATCAGCAGCTAGTTTACCCCACGTCCCACTCCGGATGTTCACACAAAACTCCATGTTCCTCTCCTAGGGTGAGATGAGGAGTGTGTTCCTATGCACGAAGGTGAAAGCAGGCTGCTGTTTGCAACACCTGAGCATCCAAATAAAGCAACTTACCTGTTCCGCTATGTAAAATGTGTGACTGTTCGTCTGAGGGTGAAACCAACAGCAGCGAAACGTCTCTCCCAGAATAGGGTTGTATGGCTTTTTTATTCCCTAAAAAACAAAGTAATCAAAACCTGCTAAAAATGAAGATTTGCGATCCAACTCTACAGAGAATGCCACAAAACATAATAATTTTCTCCCCGATAAGCCAATCACAAGAATCAAAACTGAAGAACAGGTTACCTATATCCTCCTAATCTAATCTTTTAATGAGCCATGGATTCATCTGCTATTCTCACCAACTTAATCTTTGATACTGCCTGATCAAAGCTTTACAAGATGACCAAACTTTATTATTTCTGCTACTCTATGCAGCAGGTGCATGCTGATGTGGAAATATGGCACTATGGTACTGACAGGCCTGAAGAGAGAAAGGAGACCTGCTTTCAGCAAAGGGAAAGATCTTGCGTCCGAGGACATGTTACTTGTTGATGCCTTCTAACTGCCCAGTGCAAAGGTTCTGAGGTTGATCAGCCCTACTGCGGTTGAAAGGTACTGAGGTTGATCAGTCTACTGTGAAACATTCTGTTTTAAAAGTAATGGTCAAAGCCTTCTAAACAATCGAAGAGGTAAATTGTCAAAGGAAAGGCAATAAACACGCGACCATAGCAGAGGATTTCAATGCCCATTACAAGCCCAACTTCATGCATTCTGTTACCTTTGGCTTCTTATAGAAGCCGGACAGGTACCACCTCAAAACTTGCTTCATTCGACTGTATGGATCATCTTCAAGGACAGCCCTGCAGGACAGAACATCAAATGCTCTTTATACAGTTCATACATCACGTTTATTTCCTACCAGTATAACAACATTAATTTCAATAGTATTTCCCCAATGCTAAAGGGAAGTAACTTCCTTGCTGCTGCCAGTGGAAAAAAAAATTATTTTTGCTGGCAGACACCTTTTTTAGTAACGTACATCATACAACAATCATACAACACATAGAGAAACTCTTAAAAAGTGGCACCCCTTGCCCTGCACTTTGCAAAAAGCCTAATAAAATTCCTGGAGCGCATGAGGTTTGATTGGATATTCAACTAGCATTTAGTTACAGCTAATAGTACAGTGTGAGTCATAAAACCAAATATACTTTGCCACCAAAATCAAAGACAATTCTATTTTTTCTCTCTTTTTCTTTGTTTCCCTCTTCCTTAAACGATCTTTAAAGCTGATGCGCTACATGGTCTCTTTCAGTACTTTGAGATTTCATACAATAATTTAGGTTGGAAGGGACTTCTCAAGGTCATCTCGTCCAACGCCTCCCTGCTCAAAGATGAAGTGGGAAGTAAACACAGAGTTCCTGGTATTTGCAACTATTTAGTCAGATTTGAAAATCAACCTGGGTAAGTTCTTGCAAAATCCATTTAGAAGGATCATCCGTACCAAAAAGAGGTTTATTTAACAAAACCTCCAAATCTCTTGAAGTTTTCTTAGATCTCAGCACTGAGGAAAACAATTTCCTTAACCTCAGAGGTTACAAATACCACAAACAAGGCTTGAAAATACCACGATTCTAAAATTACCCAGAGGCAGTGGAATAAACATGAGTAACTGCTATTTGAATATTGCACACACTGGTTTGAAAATACAGCAGGCATATCTCTTTGAGATGGCTGGTCCTATCTGCAAGCATAACATTTTCTATTTTCTACTCTGCTGCTCTCAGCAGGTCTCTCTCATCAATGGTGTTAAAAGATGTTTCTTATTTGTTTATCAACCAACATAATTATATTGCTTTTGGGGGCAGAAGTTCCTGACAATTCTGTTTGCTCTGTGTCCTATTCCCCTCTGTGCATGAGTACACCAGAAGGTGGCACAGCTCTGTTGCAAGATGCTCAAAGGCATGAGCCCCATCAGTTCCAGCCAATGCTGGCAAACACGTGCATGTGCAAAGTTAGTTTTGTCATGAGTTCAACTGTTTTCCTTGCTTCCTTGCCCCTCACTGGCAGCAGTCCATCTTTAAAAGGTCACTGCAGCTGGTGCCTGGCTTGATTTATGTTGAAGCCAGCAACCTGGGTGTTATCTGGGAGCCTTTCAAGCATAAAACGCACCTCAGCCAGCACCAAGCTAACACCATCACACGATTTCACAAATAGAAGAAAAGTGCCCATGCCAGGCACGCTCTGCGTGCTGCTTACTGGGAAAGCAGGTCAGCGTGGTAGTAGTAATCAGAGAGTTTGTTAAGGAACGAGCGTGGCAGGCTCTTGTTCTCCTCAGAGACGGTTTCTGTTTGAGACGATTCACCTGTCTACGATGGAAAAAGGGAAGTTCAGGGCAGAAATGGGAAAACCATTTATTGCGGGTGCATTTACCTGGAGGGTCCAAGCTCACCCAGGCATACCTGGCCCCGGCACAAGGGCAAATGCTCAGATACACCATGGCAAAGAGACATCAGTTCTGTCTCAGGAGAAGTGAATCCGCAAAGCACTAAAGCAAGTGGTACAGAAAGCCCTGGGCCTCTGCAGGAGGTGGCACGAGGCAGAGAACACACCTCTGCTGTGCTCCTTCTGGAGCCACTGCCTCCATGTACCCCAGGACTGCGATGGACCAACTTGGACCCACATTAACCAAGGGGACTCTGCACTGCAGTCCCTCAGGAGTGTGGACTTGCCCAAGGCTGTTACAGCATCTCTGCGGCCTGGTGGGAAGCATACAAGAAGCTCCTCTCAGTCCCATCCTCAGCAAATGAGACACTGTAAGATTTGCTATTATTAATGTAGAAAAATTCAGGTTTCAGCTATAACTGTGGAGTTCCTCTGCATTCAGTGGGGCTACATGAGGTTAAACATGGGGGAATGGGCCTTTCAAGCAACTGGAGAAAGAAAATGAGACTAAATTTTCAAACATGAATGTCATTTTAACACAGCCTAGGCATCATGATTTAACAATGAAAGATAATACTTGGGCTTTCTACTTGTTTTTAGGCAAGAGATTTCTATGAGAAAAAGGGCACAGGTCCACTTCTGGAATGGGCTTTGGTTTGGGAGAGGACACATAGCACATCCCAACAGGATTTGCAGATGGTGTAAGTCACTAAACACTCATTTGTACCACCTGAGCATTCCCAGCACCACCTTTTTGGCTCCCTATCGGCCCTTTTACTAGTCATGCAGAAACACACTGAAGCCAGCTTGCAGGCAGAGGGTAATTTTGGATTGAGGAACAATGAAGCTCTTTTCATTTCATTGCTTTTCTATTATACCATTCTTGTCACAGTCTGATGCAATACATAGCCGTAACCTCCCAAGAACAAACGGAAAACATGAAAGAACATAATACCACAGCGTCACCTAGGGATTACAATACACATGGCTCTGACAGAACTTTCATTATTTACCCAGGTTCTCAAGTGTACCTGTATTGGCAATATAAATTAATGCCACGCTGAAACTGCTGTACAAAGTGTTACGTAGAATGAATCACTGGATGAAAAGGGAAGGAGAAGAAGGTGGCAGGAGGATGAAAACAACTTCAGGTAATTTCTGGTCTGCTTTCCCCTAAAATACATCACCCTCAATAACCCTTTTTATAACTTGTTAAAACTAAAAGCTTGGGGGAAAAAAAAGGTTTTTTTCGTTATCAATCTACCTGCTGAGGAGGTTTTTTATATTCTAGACCAACTATTGCAATCTCCAAGCCCTTCTGACACCTGTCCCTGCCTTCACATTCCTACTACAAACCAGGCAAAGCTGGAACATCAGGTGCACAAGCACGCGCCTTCCAAACGCATACAGATGCACATACATACGTGCGCACCTTTCAGATGAGCTTTCAAAGCCAAGCTGAAATTTAACAGTGACAGTTTGCACCTGTGACCTCTGTCCTGCCAAATCTGAGCTGCACACACAGACTGGGGGGCAGCACTTTCAGTTTAAGATGACAGCTAATGTTATTAGTTGGCACATGTTTTATCTTGATACATGTCCACCCGTTGCTGATAACAAACTACATCACTGCATACAACCTATTTTTCCTTATGTTCCTGTCACCAGGGATAAGACTCAACCATCAGTCCTACCTGTGTGTCCCAGGTGACAGGAATCTAATAAAACACCTAGTGGCCAAGGCTACAGAGCAATTCATTTTGAAAGCCCACTGGATGTCACCTCTGGCTGTGCAGCCACACTGTGGTCAGCCTTATTTTACTCTACACAACGCGTCACTTTACAGCAGAAATTTGGTCCCTTCCATTTGGTCTGTACTGCATTTTTAAATTTTTTTTTTTTTAATTTTCATTTTTTATTTTTCATTTTTATTTCATTTTTATTTCCGTTTTAATTTAATTTATTTTAGTTTTAATTTTATTTATTTTATTTTCAGTTTGCCTTCATTTTGCTGCTGCTTAGTTGCTCATCTGTATTCAAAATCCCCCGTTTGGACCCAGTTACCATTTGCTGTGTGTCTGGGGTGGGATTTGAGGGAAGACATGCACTAAAGAAGAGTTGTTTGGGGATTTTTTTGTCCCTGTAGGCAACAACTCTGTTTGCAAGCACAATTTCTACAGCAGTGGCTTGCGCCTCACACCTGACACCCGTAACAACAGGAAACATATGCTACCTGGATTGGTGGCTCCAGACCACAAACTGCTGCTCTTGGGGGTGGTTGGGCTGTGGAAAGGAGGCGGCAAAACCAAACTCCTCCTGTGCCTCTGCAAGGTGGCATAGCAGAGACATTCTTTTGTGGTCCCTCATGTAGGTTGTCCTGCTATAAGGAGTCTATGGAGAAATAATATAATCTGCATGTGGGACACCTACCCATTCTCAATGTTGTAAATTATCACTCAGTGAAACATGGAGTGTAATTAGGATATATTTAACTATATTTGTTTCCTCAATATTAGTAGTACACTTTCAGGAAAACATTGAAAGAGGGCATAAGAGGCTGGTGAAGGGTCTAGACAACAAGTCCTGTGAGCAGCAGCTGAGGGGACTGGAGTTTAGCCTGGAGAAAAGGAGGCTGAGGGGAGAACTTATCGCTCTCTACAACTCCCTGAAAGGAGGCTGTAGTGAGGTGGGTGTTGGTCTCTTCTCCCAGGTAATGGGCGATAGGACAAGAGGAAATGGCCTCAAGTTGCACCAGGGCAGGTTTAGGCTAGACATTAGGAAAAGTTTCTTCACAGAAAGGGTTGTCAAGCATTGGAATGGGCTGCCCAGGGAAGTGGTCGAGTCCCCATCCCTGGAGGTATTTAAAAGATGGGTAGATGTGGTGCTTAGGGGCACGGTTTAGTGGTGGGATGGCAGAGTTAGGTTAATGGTTGGACTTGATCTTAAAGGTCTCTTCCAACCTAAATGATTCTATGATTCTAAGAAAGAAATAGCTTTCTAGCAAAGTGATTTTCTTTGAAGCACCAACAAGACTTCAGCTTCCTGCTTCAAAGCAATAGGCAAGGGAGTGCTCAGAGCCCTCCCAGTGCTGGGGCAGAGCTCCTCCACTGCCTGCCCAGGCTGATTCTCACCCAACAGACTTGGCTCCCCCAGCTCTCTACTGCTGCCTTCCTCAGAGGTGTCACAGTGACATCCAGCTAACAAAGGCTCTCATATGGAACAGAAACGCATCCTCCTGCTGTTAAATAACAAGAGAAATGGCTTTCCTACAAGAAACTGTCATTTAGGAATCAAGTGGCCCAAATGCTCCATTAGGACACACAAAAAGGATGTTCCATGCATAATGAAAAAAGGAAAGTATCATATTTTGTATCACGCAAGAACTGAGCATCCTAATTGGCCAGGACACATGCCCAGAATAATAATTCCCCCTCCTGCTGGCTCCACAAAGCACTGTGCCAATGCTATGTGGCTCTTTAATGCAATAACTGGTTAAAGCAATCGCTGATGCTGGAAACACGCCAAAGCACAGTAGCGGAGCTGCTGTTCATAATGCATGATTATTAGAGCACATGATAATTCAACATAATTTAGCAGAAAGCTGTGCATTGCTTCATCTGTAAAACACTGGAACTCACAAAGCTGGTTCTTAACTGCCATGCATCTAAAAGGCTGAATGACAAATACTAAGAACAGACATTTTAACAGAAACAGGCAGCGATTAAAATTTTTTTTTTTTTTTCTTTTACCTCCCCAAATTCCTCATAGATCTGTTCAATATAAGTCGTCCCTTTACTTCCCGGAGAGACCTCTCCATGGATTTCTGACTGATCGCTCTCACTCTCATTTGTCTTCCGGCTGTTCTCATGCATTTCGTTCTCCGACTCTTCTATGTTGTCTCTCTCGGACTTGTCCGAAAAAGCATCATTTTCCAAATGGTGGTGGTTCTCCAGGGCTGATTCATTCAAACTGCAACACACAGTTCATTACTTATTTCAATTTCATTTACAAAGTCAGATTACTTAAGGCCTTTCAGATAAGGTAAAAGTACCCCCCAGGACTCAAAATAGGGTGTGCACCCCAGAAGAGTATAAGAAACTGGTTTCCTGAATAGCAGGGGTTTTATCATGGAAACAGTGAGATATTTTCCATCAAAATTCTGAACTGCACTTTGCAAAATGTGCCACATAAGCTCCACTTACCCACCCTTATGCAGAATTGCCGCTGGCTCCGGGTGGGAGCCAACATACTGGAGGGATACAGAGCACACACTAACGACTGTACACTGCTGATTAGAGAACTGAAGTGTCAATCAGGAGAGGTTTTTCCCTTTACAGAAGCAAATCAGTGGATTATAGCATATGGGAAAAATATGACATTATGGGATACATTCACTTCTCAGTACTATTGCTACTTTATTTCAACAGATGGCGGTCCTAAGTCAGCCCTATGCTAGAAAAGGCAAATTTAAAAATCGACAGAAGCAAGTATTTTCTCACACACCCACACCCCCAAACTAACCTGGGGAATGTGCTTCCCCCAGATAATGCTGTGTGAAAGAAATGAGTTGAAAGCATGAACTGGACAATTACATCTAAGAAGAATACCCAGATTATAACAGCATCCAAGGGAAAGTGTGGAAGGTGTAGCAGGCTTCATGCTCAGTGATCCAGGCTTTAGAGAATGTGGAGAAAGCCAAAATTCTCTCTCAAGTAGCCTATAGCATCTCCATTCGGACAAGCAGATGCAGCTCATATGACAGATGGCAAACATGATTAGATGGGCCAGAGGTCAGATGATGAAAAGTATTCACTAAATGCCCATTTCTTCAAGCGATATTTAGCATGGGCTTCAGTTTTCCCTGCTCATGCATGTCTTGGCACACACATCACCTCTTTCTTGGCCTAGTCTAGCTCTCAGGTGCTGACCTCAGCCTGACCTTCCTCTGAAAATTTCTTACCCAAGTCCTACGCAAAATTGCTCTCGGACAGAGCAATAGGCAAAGATTTCCAGCTACACAAGGAGTTTCAGAGGATCTAAACAGGCCCTGGACCTTGATGAGTTTGGTTATTTCCTGTAGTCCACCTCCCTCTCAAAACAAGATTTCTCTCCTCAGTATGTGGGAATGTTCTGTCAAGCCTGAAGTCTCTCCACGATGGGCCTTTTCTCAGGCCATTCTGGGCATGTTCCAGTTTTCATTACAGATTAATGCTGAAAGTTCCCACCCCTTTTTCTCCCTCTCCTTTTTTTTGTTCTTTAAAAAGATAATTAGGCATTGCTAGGTAGAGCCAGATTAAAAAAAAACCAACAGAAAAGTCAGAACACAGAACTGGCATCAGCTTTTCAGAAGACCTCAACTTCCAACTATGCACTGAAATAAGCTCGTGATTTTTAACACGCCAAGCAAGCCACATTGTGACAGTCGCAGCTCAGTTTCTGGAGAAGCTCAGTTTCTAGAGCTCTTTTGAAAGTGTCGTCTACAGCTTTCTGTGCCTTTAGAAAACCTTGTAACTCCATTTGTGTAGGTATGTATGTGTGCATATATGTCTGTGTGTGTATACATAAAAACTACAAGGTTCTTTAGTTTACAGATTTACTGTAAAATAAAACCAAGATCATAAATCAGAGAGTCAGTGACCACTAGACTTCAGCACTAGTGATTTGCTATTAGACACTATGTGTCTTCATCGTGCCAGGATGTTACTACTTTTTTTTTTGCTAGCAAGCAGCAAGTGTAATGACTGATAACCAAATGCACTCTAAGCACAAGGTATACCACATGCATGAGTTTAAGATAAGAAGGGAGAAAAAAGGTGAGGAGGGGATCTCTCTGTCTAGATAGAGATACTTCCTGGATAGTAGGTCCAGAAAGTTATTAGTAGCTGACCATTTATATACCTAATTTATTTCTTAATTTTTCAATGTTCAGCTAAATATGTGAGTGCTTGTCTGTGGTTGCTATGCTTCCTTACCTAGTAAAAGTTTTCTCCATGAGGCAAAAATGCTTGAAAGAACAGTTCGTTATAAGGCTTATGGTTCGTGGCTGAGAAGCAGCACTTGTTTCTATTTCACATTTGTAAGAAGAGCAAGTGTTCTTCAGTGTTACCTGCCTCACATTTGGGAAATATTTGAAGTTTCAGTGAAGCAAATGACTGTTTTCTTAGTTTCCTCTGCTCCCCCATCCCCCACCCCTTTTTTTTTTTTTAAGGATTTTAGATTTAGTCCAAGAGGGAATTAAATTCACATGAAATCCTACTCAACTGTGCACTGATTACCCATGAGCCGCAATCAAGGCAAGACTTTACACATCCAGAGCCAAGGAGCTGCTCTGGGGAACCAAAGGGAAAACAGATGCTCCTCGTTCTGAGGAACAAATTTGAGACACTGAAGTGAAGCCAGGCTCTTCTATTCCTCCAAAGAGAATCATCATGCTAAAAACAAAAGCCACACCATGAGCTTGAACCAAAATCAATGTGAAGACTTCACAGGGGCTTCCAGTGGGATTTGGACCAGGCTTTAAAAGTGGGGAAGGAATGACTATGCTCAAAGTCAGTGCTGGATTTCCACCATGAACATGAATAACTTGGCATTTTTCACAGCTAATTTACTGTTTCAGCATATTGGAGCTGTCTTATACCAGTGCTTTATTCTCTAGGGCCATTCCTGGAAACTTCAGTCAGTGACCGGGAACTTCTTTGGGTTTGATACTCTTTTACACAAAGCAAAAAAACCCCCTTTGGCTCTTGTGAAACAATTAAACCAGCCAGATTCCTGGGGTTGCTGGAGATAAGACATGGAAGCCACAAGAAATACAACTTCATATTAAAAAGAAGAGTGTCTGGTGCCCTAAAGGCCTCTTGTCTAAAAATCACAGATTTATACAGTACTTCAGCCTTTGATTCACTTGCACAGTTCTCTCCCTCTCATTTTTATACACTATTGAAGACACAGATTTTAAAATCACTGTATAATCTTGACTTCTTTCCCAGCAGGAAAGGCGCAAGGCAGCCAGCAGACAAATGCAACTTTGGCTCAATGGAAGATTTGCCTTTGCCAGCTCCCTTGGGTTTTGTTCTCCCTATAATATACATCATCTCCCTTTTCTTTTCCTTTGCTTGACAGAGTAGTTTGGCTAATTTGAAGATAGAGTTAAATGTAATTAACTGGCCCCCTAACAACAGCGTGCCAATTTAATTGGTAAGATTCCCTGTAGGGAAGACATTTAATTAGAATGACTGAATCCCTATGAGGAAGCCACTGTCACTGGCAAACCAAAACCCCTTTGCTCAGCACTTGCACAGTTTTGGTTTTGCATTCTCCCTTGTTTAAATGTTCTTTATTCCTCCAAGGGATGACAGCAAGTCGTCCTCCTGTCCTGCAACCATCAGACTCCCCTGGGCTTTAAGCACTGGGGAAAGTCTGGGTACACATTAAAACCAATGGCTGGACTGAGGAAGGAGAGCGTATGGTCCAGACGACCAGACGGTGAACACGCAGCTTGAACCAAACTCAGCTAAAATCTGATCCTGTCAGAAAAATCTGCTTCCAATTGTGGGCACTCTGTCCTGATGAAAAATCTGCCACTGCTGAGCCCCACAATTCAAGAGGGCTTTCAGTGTTGAACAACTAAGAGGTGAAGCAGAGGCATCATTTAATCGTCATTTACGCATCATATTTTGAAGAAATACTTTAATATAGTTTTAACTATTTTCTACAGTTCCTTACAGTAGCCATGGGTCTGCCTGAATGTTCTCAGTGCCACAGGCTCCATTTTAATATTGGCCTTCTGTACACACATCCATCAGCTGAAAAATGAGTCCACTCTCTCTTAGGCAGAAAGAAATTAGAAAGTGAAGTATTACGGAAGAAGCCTAAGAACAATAGAAGTATTTGCACAAGTACTAGGGCATATGTTCTTGGTAACACATCAGATTTCCTTCTCTTTTCCCATTGCTCTTCAGTAAAGCTGCTTCTTCAAACTCTAGCTAAAAACCCAAACAGCAGGACTGGAGAACACATGCTGGGAATACCAGAGCCTTTCACAGCAAAGGGCAGACCAAAATGCTGCCATCCCTTTGGTCCCATGGGACCAGAGATACTTCGACACCCTGTGAGCCCTAAGAGTCAAACTTGTGTCAGCAGAATTAGAAATAGACACTACGTCTCCCAGTTCCCGCTCCAAGGGCCAAGTGTCTATTCCAGAAGGGTTTCCAAAGTTGCCTGTTTAGCTATGTGCTCATAGATAAAGGCCTGAGGTTTTCTATGCTTACAGAGCTTTGATGTGAGTTGTTCCAAAATGCTGCAGCAATACTAGGAATGTGAATAGAAAGGAGGCTGTGGGGACTTTTCTCCCTTATGCAAAAATTTATCTGATGCACCAAGGAAGAAATTGGAAACCACTCAAAACCTCCGTAGAGAGAGAAAGCAATTATAAAACTAAGGAGGCAGTGTGTGCACTCTGCTGACTATGACACGGTATTACTAGAAAAGAGAAAATTATTAAAAAATAGATTATTAAAAAATAGATCAGACTCAGAGCCGTATGTGCTAGCCAACAGCCAGACATTGTTAGTGATAGTGTAACTACAGGTCTACTCTAGTAGCTAGATTCTGCAACCTTTACTCAGGCAAGCCATTTTTCATGCCAGCATCTCCAGACAGCATTTTGGCCCAAGTAGGGGACAGAATAAAATTGTCATGCACACACAAACACAGCTGAGGTTCCCCCAGTCTGTGTGCTCAAGCATTACGTGACAATGAACCCCATATGTGCCAAACCTGTATATTAGTGGTGGGTGCAGCAGAAGAACATACAGGCTGGTTTTTAAACAGGTTTCCTTAGTGGACTCTGGCTAGATTGTGCTAAAGTTAAAACAATGACCAAGTGTGAACCATGCAACACCTCTCTGTGCATTAAGAAGCAATAGCCCCATCTTACTGGAAGAACTCCTGGTCTGAGATAGTGCTTGTGTGCAAGAGGTGGTTGAGCCCCACATGCGCAGAATCACTCGAGCCGTTCATTTCTCCATCCTTTCCCTGCTTGGAGGCACTGAGCCGGAAGAGGCTGGAGCAGCGCAGGGCAAGTTCCAAAGCATCCAGCCAGCATCGGCCTGTGAAAACAAAAGGAATTATTTAAGCACAGGAGAGTAAATAAGACAATTCATGCATTGTTTCTCAAAGCCTGGGAGTAAAGCTCGTTATAATTCAGGAAGTCACCGTGTATGATAATCTATTTTTCATTTATATAATCCCTAGGTTATCTTGCCAGAAATGGTGTGTTTTAGTGGCTGCATGAGTGATACATCCACATGGGTAATACAGTGGGAAGCTCACCCCAACTCCCCCTTCCCTAATAGCGTCTCTTCCTCTGATCTCCCCCAACCTGTTCACATCCCCGTCCCCCTTTCTGAGATGCAGGAAATGTGTACAAGTTCGGTGCTTTCAAACCGCCTAGCAGCTCATGTCTGCAAGTAATACACCCTGAAAACATGTTCAGCATTTGGCATCCCCACCACACATGCTACCCAAGGCACCGCGCTGCACAGGAGAGGCCCCTGCTTGGTATGGGACTACTGAACTACCAGCCGGCTCGAGGCTCCCACGCAGGGTGTGGTGCTGCAATAACAATCCCTCCGAACAAGAGCCAGGGTGATCAATACTTGCCGGAGTGATTAAGGCTAGAGGGAGTTGCTTGTCAGGCTGTTTATTTTTCCTCTTTCTCTGTATTTTTTTCTCTTTTCTCTGTTCCTTCTCCCTGCCCAATCCATCAGATAATCTGAGTGGAGCATCAGTTTTTCTTATCTTGTCACAAACAATCTTCACCTGCAGGGTCTACTTTGCAAATACCAGAAACTATAAGCAAGGCACAGAGACAAGACAAACTGCAGTTCCTGTGCACAGCCTCACTGGATTTTCTTAAGGCCTGCATAGATCCTACAGGCAGGCAGCAAGTGAAAAGCACAGAAATCCAAACTGACCCTTGGCTCCTTTTGCAATGATCCATACAAATCTACAAAGCTGTGTGCTAGTGTTAAAGCCCGACCACCACGATGCTGGAGCTGCTGTTTTCTTGGAAGCACCTGAAAATAGCCTGCTTCTGTAGTGCAGTCAGTAATGAGGCCAGGACACCTGCAAATTGGCTGAACATTCAAGAACTGAAGTACCAAGGGAGTTATTCTCTAATTTCAAGCATGTGAAACAGAGCTCTTCATTAAACTCCTCAGAATGTATTTTGCAATAATTAGAAGTGTGCTTGAGAAGCAGTGAAGAAAACAAAAGGATTTTGCTCTAGCAATGGCAAGTGCTACAAACAGGTTTTCCCTGGACCACATTCATTCCTAGGTCCCATTTGGGAAATGTTTCCATTACGTTCAATTCTATCACATGCTTAGCATCAAGCACATGCATAAATCTCACTGGGATCCTGCTGTTCTCCCGGGCAGAACTCCCACCAATTTCAATACAACCAAAATTTGGCTCTGCAAGGTGATCAACAAGAGTTTAAAAAAAAATCCAGATCATGTATAAAGAAATGTTTATGAATTTGAGTGGCTTTCAGTGCTTGCTTTGATATAAAGCTGCAACTGGTAAAAGAGAGAAAAAAAATCCTATAACTTTGAAGAACTGCACTTGAACACTGAGCCGCAAACACCGCAGAGCCCAGTCTTTTATTCTAATTCCAACCCATAAATTTCTTCAGCATCAGCTTATGATTTAATAACAAAATCACACATAATGGTTAACAAAAGATTAGGAAGGTTGAAGGCTGTTTGAATTGATTTCACACTACTTCGTATTTAACAAATATTAAGGCTTTACACACAGAGATTTATTTTCTTCTCGCCATGTGGAGGATTTGCATGGATAACCCACTAGAGTTAATGGCTGTGCTGAGCACAAATCCACTTCCTCCTACATACCCCCTCTCCCCCAAAGCCACCAAGATGAAAACCTGTTTCAGGCTGTTCCATACAAAGGAGCACACTCCTGCTTACGCTCCCCCCCTTTGACTTTCCTCTCTCTTTACCTTTCGCTTTTCTTTTCCAGTTCTGCAGAGTGAGGACTGCATGATTTGACATTTGGAAATGCTGCATATGCCAAGATATTTTTATATTCAATGGGCTTGTAAAATCAGGTGCTTGATAGGTAGCTTGGTTTGCAGCAGCATGAGCACTTTGGAGCAGTAATGGAGGCCCGCTCCTCAGCACTCACGTACAGACATTATTTTAGGATGGTTACGGCAATGCACTGGCTACGTTTATGCTTTCTAACAAGGGCAGCAAGGGTGACCCCAAAGGCTATCTCCCTGCCTGTGCCCCTGCAGCCCCCTCCCTAGGGCTGTGGGCAGAGCAGGCCAGGCTAGCCTTGT
>NW_009259111.1:5071372-5079310 GCF_000687185.1 Egretta garzetta | reverse complement strand
CGCCCCCGCCGCCACAGGTATTCACTGGCACTAACATGAGCTTACAGGCTTGGTCAAACCTTCGGGGTCCACCACGTTACCAAAGGAAATTTCCACAGAACATATCTAGGTTTTTTATCTCTTTAGATAACTCCCTGGAAGGCATTATGAGTAACTTGAATCTTTTTTTGAAACCTTGTTCAAGGAGCCTAAATTAAAATATTCATTTTAATATTCCAAGGCAGAGACACAAAGAGTTAGAGGAACTCGCCGTGCATTACAGTCAGCATTCCTTGTGCCCCGCAGAACACAGAAATGGCATCAGTGTACGTCCTTGCTTTCATTTCTAACAGAAATTGAATTCAAGGGATGCACAGCATCCCCGACCTAAGAAATGAGCCTTCAGCCATCAGGTGGTGCTGTGAATCCAAACAAATATATGCCACAAAACCAGACGTAAAATATGGGATTTCCTCTGCAAATGAAAAGGTTACATTCTCTGTAAGTCAACGGCGTTTTAATTGCAGCATAACACCATAAAATTACACCCTCTCGATTTCAGGGATTGCACACAAGATAAACTTGTTCCTTGCTAAAGGCCTACATGAAACACTTTTACATTTGAGTGATCTTGCTATTGAGTAATATTCTTCTTTATTGTGAAAATGATCCAAAAATGCTAGCATTTGGATTACTTAATTGCTTACCTGACAAGTCTACTCACTCCCTCGGGAACTGCCGAAGGGGAGAAAAGTATGGGGTCACATAATTAAAAGCTGTCATCTATAGTCACAGTAGTCTGCAGGAAGGCTTCACGGTTACCTTAATTCTCACATTTTCTAATTTTGAGTGGTTGACTCAAATCGGGGTTTTTTGTATGCAAAGTAATTAGATCAGAGAAGGATGCAAAATGTGGCTTCCTCCCGAGAGGAACAGCAGCCCAATATGATGCATATAAAGGAATCAAGAGAGAGTTGTGAAGGAGTTACAATGGTATTCTTTTACAAGGCTTGAGGTTTTTAAAACTGCAATGTATAACACTGCAATCAAATATCAGTTATGATTTTCCACAAACTGTGGCTTAAAACAAGCATATGTTTAAATTCTGAAGAAAAACCCAAGAGCATATTGTCAGCCTATGACAGAATTTCCCCATAGGCTTTTAAGCTCTTTTGATATCAAATGATATATTTCTCTATCCACCACAGTGATCACTTTTGGACAATTTCTGCAGAGATCACATTGTCTCAAAACCATCTGCATTACCTCCTTCTGCCTGGGAGCTGCGAACTAAGTATTCCCTTTCAAATGTTATTCCTGAGCTTGACCCTTTCTTCATTGTATTTAGTATTTTGTCCCTGACTTCCAAGGGGCAGCCTGCAGAGTAAGCCCTGGCTCTTACCTGGGCTGCAGAGGGGGAAGGATGAAAGACGGAGAGAGTAAAATAGTCCATAATCCTCCCACATACCTCACAAGCCACGTAGAAGGGATTACAAAACAGGAATCTTTCATCCAAGCTAACAGAGGTCTCAGTGAGGATAATAACGGGGAGAAACAACACCCCACCCAGAGAAAGTCCCCAACTTGACGTGCAAAGTCAAGTCCCGCTAGATGACTCCTACTGGCAGCCAGCACAAGGAGAACATTTCACATCACCCATCTTTCGGCACCTGAACTGGTCAGGTGGGCAGGTTGCCCACCCACTTTTGTCTCCCTCCAGGAATGATGGGGGAAGAGTGAGACTCTTTGGCAAGGCTGTTCCCAAAGCACCAGAAGTGGATGTCCTACCAGAGTGCTAGCGCTGCCTGGGGTTCCTGCTCTCTTTGGTAGCAGCCTCTCTCCTTGCACTGGCCATTGATTTCAATATCCACTCCCTGCATCGCTTTAGCAAATTATGGTCACAGCATTCAGCATGTGACAGACGTCCCAGGGAAGTGGGATGCCAGGGGAACACATCCGCACATCACTCAGCTGTGTTCACTGCAAAAAAAAAAAGGTGTCTCCCCTGAGTAGGCCTGTAGCCCTTTTTCTCTATTATATGTGTTTACAGCAAAATGGCGACAAGTAATCAATGACAATTTGGAAAAGGAAACTCTTTGGAAAATCAGTTAAAAAACACCTGGGTTCCAAAGCTCCTTCCTTCTTGAAAGGTTTTTGGGGAAAAAAAGCTAATAAAGGACGTGTGTTGCCTTGACTTTGGAAAAACAAACCTGAACGTGCATCCCACGTACGTTTTGAAACCTTCCATATGCTTTCTCCCAGCCCTTTGGCTTAGCAGGCTGGAAAAGCACCTTGTGGTCCTTTGAGATGACTCCTGCAGCACAGCTGTGCAAATGTGAATCAGTACAGCTCCTTGCAGGATGCTTCCTGGGTCCACAGGGCACTGCTGGCACCACGTGGAAACCTGGAGGCTGCAAGGCTGAACAGGAGCAGGCATGCACTTGCACCCATTCTTTCTTTAACAGACAAATGGAACTACTAAAATCAAGTGACAAAAACCATTTCTTCTCCCTCTTGGGGAAAGAAAACAAAACCATAACAACCAAAGGTTGCTTATGCTGCTAACCTAGGCTCAGTTCAAGGAATAACTTGAGTCTGTCCTAGTCTTTGAACAGGTCTAAAATTACAGTATCCCACAGAAAAAAAAAACCACAACAGGCAGTATTGAAAACACTAAGCTATTCAGTTTTGAAATTCTTTAGTCACCATCATTCACCTAGAACAACACATAATTTGACGTGCCAAGTCTACCTGCCACATTTTGCAACAGCTGATCACAGAGGAGCCAGCCAATGTTCTCTCAGCACTCACCAATAACAAAAATCTGCTTGAGATGGAATCACATCGCTGCACACTGAAATCTCAGTCTGGGACTACACTTTTTTTCCATTGCATTCCTGTAGCTACGGAACAGCTGGGATGAATCTCTTGACAATTAAGACTTTAAAAGCCTCACACCTAGTAACCACACTTTCCTCCAGAGAGGCATCACTAAAGAAATATTATTTTCTTGAATTATTAATGTCATCCAGCTTTTGGCCTCGTGCCTCAAACTTAGGAGATAAATGCTTTCAAAAATCAACCTGAAGTAGACTGTCACCTGGAAACGATGAATTCTTGCTCGAGTGCACACAAATCACAAATGATGAGGAAGAGGCTGATTTGGTTCAGTCAGTGAACATTAAGGTCATTGTGTTCAGCTGACTGCTCATTTTGCTGTACCACTTGGGTGCCTGCGTGCATGATTTCTTACACTTTGGCTGTCAAGATGCAAGATACAATCTCCCAATTAGCTGCAGGTGCAATTCGTGCACCGAGCTAAATGAAGTCTGGTTGCAAATGTCTGGATTTTAAACTGCTGTGAAAGATCTAAGGAATATGAGGGGCAGACATAAAGCTAAGAAGGTAACTTCTATTTTTTCCAGTACTGCCAGGATCCAGTGATATATTTCATTGTGAACTTGGTTTCAAACTGCAATCTGCCTCCTGGTTAACTGCTTCTGTGTGTGAGCCTTATTTCACTCATCTAAATTCCTCCTCAAATCAGAGCATCAATTTGGGGGGGAAGGGCCAGGTGCCTAGCAAAGAAACACCACCACTGTAAGCCAGACCATCAGGATTTCTACACAATTCCATCCTCATCAGGCAACCCAGAGCATGCCTAAAGGAGAGGACAGACGTTAAGGAACAAAATGTAAGTGTGGTTTACAATTCCATTGTTAAACCCTTAACCCTCGGTAATCTGCCACTTTGAATTCCCCTAATAGTCCCTTTGGTGGCAGCGCCCGTGGCAAGGTGGAGATCTGCACTACAAGATTTAAGCAGGTGACTCAAAATGCTTAGGAGATCTGGGGCACTGGTTTGGAGATCTCAGGGGCAGCGCCAGAACAGTCCGGGCAGGAAGCTTCGGACAGGTTTAAACGACTAATTCTAAGCCACTCTACAGCATAAATCCGAAATGCATACACAGTCACTGCTTTGGAAAAAGCAACTATCTTTTCTGAAACTGCTAAGACAGACAGACCCTGTGTTTGTACAGGCTGAGCCCTGTAGGTTGACATGACCTTCCTTCCAGACGTCTTTGAAACACATCACAAAGCAGACTGCTGCTGCGGTCTGTGCATGTGAAATCTACTATAGCTTGGCGGTGGTTCTGCAGGCTGTCCAGAAGTCAGGACCTTAAACCCTACCAACGGTCTGTCACAGATGGTACGGCAGAGAGGAAAAAAGTGATTCTGAAACGCTGAGAGAAAAAGTAGGCCATGTAGCTGCTGATCATGATACAGTTGCCTGGATAGCAGAACTGTATATCTAACATATGCTGCAACCCAATATTCCCCAGCAAGTCAGAGGCCTCCATGAATTTACTCTTAAATTTGCCAAATGCTCTGTGGTTCATTTTCCGCTACTAACAGGGGAGACTGCATTAGGAAGAACAGGGTCAGGACACCTCCCCAGAGATGCTGTAGATTCACACAATATTGCATCTGCAGAGGAGACACGAACATACTACAAATATACACTGACATTATGCAAGGGAACAGATTCCACCTGCTCCATTTGTGTCAGCTAGCTTAGCTCATTTTACCTTAATCTCCTCTCTCTCTTGACCATAACTGCACCCTCTATTTTTGTCCAGTGCATTAAAGAAATGGAACAAACACAAGTACACCCTCTTGGAGATAACTCTTTAAAACAAGTCGAGCTATATAACAGTCTACAACCATTTTGGTTGTGTTTTCTGGGCTTAAAACCAAATTGTATTAATTGCAAAGTGCAAGCCTTAATTTGCTGCAGTTTATACAGATCTCTTTAAATGAACAGTTCCTATTGCTTGTGTCCTTGTCTGCATATGTTTTACACCACCTACTGACGTTAATACCATCCCCAAGTCACTCATCACTGAGTGTGACACCCGTGTGTTTGGCCATTTGTCAGCATGTCTACGCCGCTCAATGGAGTGGATATCCCCAAACTGCCCCCACGAAGGCTAACTCACAAACAAAAGGAGCACAGCACAGTCAGCATCCCGGGACAGCTCTTGTGTTTGGGAGGGAGGCTAGCCTGAGTGTGCAAGCTGTTCTTCCCTCCTGTCTGCAGATTCACATCCTTCCCTTCCTGCACAAGGTACAGCCACTTCTCACAGCTCACTGACCTCAGCTGTGAAGTCAAATACTCTCATTCAGCCGAAAATTACACCATTTTTCATGCCAGTATTTCTGGTGCAGTACTGTATCAAATTGTTTTGTGAAGTCCCCTGCTAAGTGGACAGATCCCAAAGCTTCACTTCACATCAGCTGTCACGGTCATGTCCTCTGACTCTCAGGATCTACCAGGCATAATGTGGGCGCTCCAAACCTGTGCAGGTGGTTCTAGGGCATTGCGAGTGCTGTTCCAGAACATATATTATTTAATCCTTAATCAAAGGCCCTAATAATTTTCTACGCACATGTTTATGATATTTGATTGAAAGGTATCTCAGTTCCTCCTCCTTCCCTTGATCACATTTGCTTTCCATCTAATCTTAAGACCCTGCTGTAGAAAAGCAGCAAAGTAAAGGAAAATCATACTAAATCCTAAAGTAACTCTACTTTGATCTGCCTGACCTCTGCATGCTTCCCAAGAATCTTGGCCAATATCTTGGCATTAAAAATATGTTCCAGTAACTCACTATTTTAAGCTCTTATGACACCAGAGACATGTAATAATTCACTGGGCAGAAAGCTTCCCACAGGCATTTAAATACTGAAAACTCTCATGTGCCAGATATGATCCCTTTTGTGCTTTTTCAGCATGTGGCATATGACCCAGACAGAGAGATCACAGCTAGAAAAGTCTTACTTCTGATGATCTCCTGGGAGCTATTGCTAGGCTTGGGAGCCTTCATGGGTAAGGTTGGTTAGAACAAATCTAAAGCTGTTCTACTCCACATAACTGGCCTATGGCAGTCATCATAAAAAGAGGGAGTAGAAGTTCAGCCACAGGTCTCTTTGCCAGGCTGGTTTTAAGGTTTAATCATTAGGTTTCTACCAGAATGCAATTTTTCATTTAGAAGATAGCTGAAATGCCAGAAAAAATGTACTTTATGAAACAGCAATTTGTCTTGAACACATACAGTGACCGCATTGGTCCCTTTGCGCATTTTCTAATGAAGTCCATGGAAAGACAAGTTACATGGATCTCTAAGGAAATAATAATTTAGAAAATCTAGATTGACAGACAGTTGTTGAAGCTATTTGGTTGCCTAAGAACTCTGGGACTGTTCCATGCACCTGTTCTTTGTGCCGTCTGTATAACCAGGGTTTGAAATGCCTGTAATTTAGCAGCTCTACCCCAACACCACTTTTTTCCCCCAAGAGACTATTGTATCAATCTATCCCTTTTTAGACAGGTGATATTTGGAGCCAGGTTGGAATCCTGTGTTCCTTTACACAAATAAGCTGCACTGTTCCGTAAGCTACAAAAGCGTAATATTCAAGGAAACAGACATGCTTTTATGGCTCTGTACAAGTTCCACTTATTTTCATATCATTTCACTACATTGGCATCTGCAGGCAGCTTTCAGTGTCGAGATGGTATCCCTCACTATGAAGAGCCCACTTTGCACAACAGTAGGAAGAACAGCACACCAAGCCTGTAATGAAAGAAGGTTTCCTCCTATTCTAAGTGCCACATCAAAGGTGTGTTTGGCATTGTCCCACTTCCAGCCTTTAGGAACATGTAAAACTTAATCACTGGACCAGAAGGACATTGCTTTCAAAGCCCACAGTGATCCTTGTGTTCTTAAAGTTGAGACCAAAGGAGCACACAGGCTACATAAGCACCCTTGGTGGGGTAGGTGAAAAATATCCATAAAATGAACAGTCTGGGTTAATTTGCTACGGCAAAAAAAAATACAGTAGTCTGAAGGTCGAATGGAATGAAAACATGTTTTTAATCTTCTTATCTACTTATAAATCACTGATATTTTAGGTCCACTAATGTAATTTATAGAGATTTTCACATAGCAAGCTGGCATGCCTGTTATATATTGACCTAAATTTACCTTCCACAATTTTCTGAATTCCCTGAATAGTATTTTACATGTGGAGTCACCAGTATCTGGGACTGCTACACTGTAAACCATGGTACAGCCAGTTTAGAGCAGAATTCTGGTGGTTGAGAGACATCTATCAACGCTTCTTCAATATTACTATGTCATTTCCCCCCAACACATCTCTACCTAGCGTTAAGGCATAGGCAGATAACCCACTAAAGTCTCTGCTGAACTGAGGAAACTGTTAAGCCCCCTTCCCATCCCAATTTTGGGATCAATTCCTTTTAGTATATACTGACTTAGTGTTTTTTGCCCCAGCTACAAGCCTAGGTCCTTGTTCCAGACACACAGCCAGAAAGGTGGCTGTTCAGTGAGGAACAGAAATGTGCCTGTAGTCTGCGTGACCTATTCTAACCATTGCGAACGAACGGCACCTCAAGCTGGGTGAGCCGCCATTTTTTCCCTTACATACCAATTTTTTTTTTGCATCAACCTATTTTCTTAACTAGCACAGAGTATGCAATCTAGAGAAAGCAAACAAAGACCAAAACTTACCATCCGATTCGGAGGCTGCTCTGAAAATTAAGTAGCTGCTGGGAAGAGGCTGAGTGATCGAACCAACATTTTCTCCCTTTGGGCCCTGGAAATGCACACAGACAAAAAGACTAAGGCTCAGAAGATGCAATGGACCGTTCAACGTCTTTCTACCCTTCCTGGGCAGAGCGTGTATGTTTGTGATAGGAAAGAAGGAAGGAGCAGATGGAGAGCATTAGAGATAGAGAGACTCATCAGTACTCACAATACTGCTGCTGCACCTCCAAAGCAGTAATGAGCTCTGATATAAATGAGGCTTGGTCTAACCTATGCTCAGCCCAAAACCTACTCTGTTTATTTAGATCCTCAGGAATGGAAGAATCTCATTC
>NW_009259111.1:5054691-5071109 GCF_000687185.1 Egretta garzetta | reverse complement strand
TTCATGCTGCTTGGAATGAAAACAGTCAAATACTTGGTATTAGCCACCTTTGTGCAATGCCTGAATTGGCTGTTCCATGCAGTGCACGTCAAGTCTCTCTGCAGCCCGACACACCAGCAATGAAACACCACTTAATGTGCCACCATAAAAGTGGCAGGAGCCCACAGCTCCTGCTGTGACTGCCTCTAGGAGAGAGGCAATGGCAGCTTTTCTGGAAGAAAACAAAGGGGAAACTCCACCCTGCAAACCTGTTTGTGGGAAAGGAGGAGACAGGGAAAACCACAGGCTGAGGACCAAAGGGCTCCCAGCATGGGCACGTGCTGCTGGGTTGCAGCCTTTCACCTTTACATCCAGACTCTTTGAGAACCTTTATGCCATAGTGCCTGGGGTGACAGCCACTTCAGGCTTTAACAAAAACAGGCTTTGCTTGTTTAAGTTGCCTTCAGTTTAGGAGCTGTGGCAAAAAAAGATTATAGTGTCTTGTAAACATCCTCCACAATCCCTTCAGCATGACCCTCCAGAAATGATTCCCAGAGAGGCAGAGTCCATCTTGGATTAGGCACTTCTTTGAGCAGAACCACAGGCTCCCACCTTGATCTTCTCCCTGTTTTCTTCTCTCTTGAGCTCCAGAAGCTGCTAAGAAAAAGCAGTTCCTGTACCCGGGGAGCACAGCTTCATACTCCCCATGGTATGGACTTTATGCCATGACCTGGCTGAAATAAGTTGGGAGTCCTTCCTCCTCCCTTGCATTTCCAAAGTGACCCAGCCTCCTCCAGTTCCTTCTCTTCCTCACTTCATAACAAACAACATGAAAGCAGATCCTTTTTCAAGTATGTAGACATCATGTCAGAAATAAATAGAGAGCAGAAAACATCACCAATACTCGCATGACCACTATGCCAACTGCAGGGTGGAACAAGCAGTTTTCTCCAGGATGCTCAAATACAGATTTCCTTGAGTTTCTAGAGAATACCACACAATCCTGAAAATCTGTAGGCAAATTTTTGCAGTTTGAGTATAACTCTCCTCCCTTACGTGGGCCTTTGTAGTATCACATCCTGCTCCTTGAAAGAAGGAGCTCTCCCTAGCATTAGTTTGTAAGCAGGGAAACTGTGACTGCCACTGAAAACTGCTCCTCTGTACAAGTGTCTGGTAGTTAAATGGTGGTTTTATCTGTACTTTTTTTCTTTTTTGAGTTCCGCTCAGGAAACCAAAGTTTGGAAAGAATGAAGAGTGCAAGCACAGGACAAGCATCAAATTGTATCTGAGTCTGTGCCATGAAGATGCAGTGGTGAGACGACAACAGTCTCCAGTCTTGCCTTCATATCTGTGGGGTTCTTCTGCTGAAAAACTGGGATCTTTGTTACTCAATTCTTTTTCCCCTCCCTTCTCCCACAAGAGGTTCACAAAATTACAACTGTTTAAAGGCTTAATAGTCAGGACTGGCAAAGTTGAGATTTGATTAGTAAACCAGAGCAGAGCAGCTTAAGAAATTACTAGTGACATTAATGCAATCAGGCATCATTCCCGATGGCATTTTTCCTTTCAGAAGCTGGCAGCTGAGCAGGTTGTTCGAGAACTGTTGATAACATCATTACTTGTGTTTTCAGTGCAAAGGTTGATACTTGCTCTGTTGGAGGAAAAACCCCACAACCAAACAGTACAGATCCAGAAAACCATTATTAAAAAAGGGGGGGAGAAGGGAAGGAGGGGATAACACAAGGTTTTAACAGCCATGTAGGCATGTAGATAAACATTAGGAGCAGCCAGGTCACTCTGTCAAGGAAACATATTCAATAGTAAGGCATACTCGTACATGGGGGGGGCTGTTTCCCACAGAAAGAAGAGAAGAAGAAAAGAGAGGAGGCCATAAAAATAAAGTCAACATCTCCACAGAGTAAATGAGGTTCTGTATCTGCACAGCAGAGATAAAGCTGCTTTCTGTCTCCCAGCCTTTCAGCATCAGGCCTGTTTAGAGTCTAAGACCTCTAAGACAATGACCACCTCTCACTAAAAGTGAATGTTACCCCTGCTATGCTAGGACCCGCAGCTCAGCTGCAGTCTCTAAACAGTACAACTAAGAAAGGATCATCTTCAGATCATTCCTGTCTTCACATTTGATTTGAGACTCAAAAGGCATTATGAAACAGGGGTTGATCAGGCTTTGAAAAATGGAGTGGACTCACACTGTTTTAGATAGTATGATAAGACCTCTACTCTTGGAGAGTCATAAAACAAAGCTTAAAAAAGGGGAAACAATCCCTTTCATTAGCAGTACTGTGAATAACTGTAAGGATGAAGATGAAACTAACTGGTTTGTTGGTAGAAGTAGAGTAGAACAAACAACTGTAAAAGCAGCAGCACAAGCCCATTACTAGAACTTTTTTACTTAAAGGAATGACTTAAAGTTCTTAAAATCAACAAAATTCAAATAATGTGTCTTGCCAGGTCTGACCCCAACTCATTTAGCGCTCCAAATAAGCGTCAGATCAAGCTGCAGTCAACAAAAGCCGTCCCACACCACACTCTTGACCTAGCTTCTGAGCATGCTCAACGGGAAATACGAACTATTCCAGCATATTTTTTTGGGGCAGCCGGGCAAACCCTGCCAGCTGATAGCCCTACACTCCCTCTGCAAAGCAAGGGGACAGACACCCACACCCCCGCACTAATTGCTAGGTGGGGGTTCCCCAGTCTCCTGCAGTCATCTTGGCAAAAAGTCTCTTCCCTGAAGCAGTGTGGGATCACGCTGCCTTCACACGATGGACAAAGTGCCTCTGTGGCAGTAAGGGAGCTTTTCTTACTGCTGCTTGTGCTGCTGACTGATTTGGAGACCTTGGTGGTTTTGGCCTTGGGTTTACAAAGGCCTGGGCAGAGCAAAGGTCCAATCCATCTGCACTGTGAAGGAGTTTCAAGCTAAAACTCTCAAGAAGCCAGGGAAGCAGTGTAGAATAAAGGACTCTCTCCCCTCGGTGATATGCTTCTAAGATAGCTCTAGACAGCAGAGAGCTTCAAAGGAGAAACAGTTCCCTGGTGCATATATTTAGCTTTCAACTATAAGTAATGGTCTTACATCTTACCTACATACCATTTGGAAGGCGACCCAAAATTTCATTCTGCTCTAACTGAAATTAAATGCTTGCAAATCCAATTTAATTGGCTAGCACAACTATAAATGCCTAGGGCAGCGCTTGAACCAGATATTTGTTCCAGGGCTGAACCCTGCAGTTAGATCCAAACATCTACTGAGCAGCCAGGCCAACACGTACAAAAGTGCTCATTAATTATCCCGAGTTAGCTGCAAGTCCTCTCATGTGAGTCAAAGCTGGACCATCAACTCTAGACTGGAAAAATCCCTGAAAATTTCACAAGCCATTTTAGCCAAAAGTCAAAGTTGTTTAGCCAGATCTGATTTCTATTGTGATGGACACTAGCTTGGGCATTTTGCTTAAGCTTGCGCTAATCTATATTTCATGAGAAATAGGCTTTCTTTGCACAGTTATACATAACAAATTTGGATCAGTCAATTCTGCTCCAGTTGCTTTAAAAGAAGGCCACAAAATGACATAAAATGAAACAGTATTTTTAGCAGTTTCAGCCTTAAACTGTTGTCAGAGTGCAGACAGCTTCTTTGACATCAAGCAGTTCACTGGTGGATTTCTTCTTGATGTGTATTTTGGTGTTCACCTTATGGCTGAAAGCATCTCTCAGACTTAACAATGCGAGCTGAACGCAGGTCTCAGGAAATATCCTACTATGCAGCTCAAATGTAGCTTTCTAAATATCTGTCTCACGGGACTTAGAATATCCCTTCAACTTTAAAATTCAAATCTCTTGGGACTTCCTCTAGTACACAAGCATTTTCAGAGATATATTCCCTTCAATTTAATATCCTAATTCCTATTTCTGTCATATATTTTCTCAAGAGACACAAGAATTAGATATACACACACAAAAATACATACACATATTAATAAAAACTCCTCTTTCTTTTGGATGATTCATATCAAGGAAGGGCACTCTAGCAGAACACTTCACATCTGTCAGCGACACTACTTTTCAGTACCTGACTGCACTTTTGATTCGACTTTTTCACTACCTCTCCTGACTGTGCTTTTCAGAAGAATTCAACTGACCTGTCAAGTCACAGGGAATTTTTTTGTTGATGGACCGCAACCTTCAACAACCTTCTTGCGTGCATGCTCCGAATTACAAAAGCATCAAAACTCTCAAAACTGAGTAAGAAGCAAGGTAGCAATGACACCTTTGGGACTTAAAGGAAAAGTAATGAATCTAGGCACAGATCAGAGATGAGCTACTGTCAGAAAACAGCAGCTCTTACCCCTGGTTGTTAAGGTTAATTTTAATTCTCTCCTCCTACTTTATTAAAAATTGCAAGACTTTTAATAGTGATTTTATAGCTGTGTTTAAAACTGTTCAATTAACTGCAGGGATGAACAGAAGAGAGCCTGCTTGATCTGCTCCCACAGGGCTTCCCCTCCATTTTGCTAGATCTTCTGATGCCAATGACAAATGCTTTCATTGTTCTCGCATGAGTCTTTTCAAGCAGATTGACTCTGCTGACCACCGTGCAGCAAGGCACTAGTTTGTAATGCCTTGCTTACACTGCTGATGTCTCCTAGAGAATTTATGTCTGCAGTAACTCTGCTGAGTCACTGTTTTTAATGGGGAAATGAGAGTTCAAGAACATTTAAGTTTTGCCTTCAGGGTATCCAACAGACGTTGCTGTCAGTGCATCTCAGGAGGCACTGGGGTCTTCCTCTTTGCTCATAGGTATTAGATAATTTTTTTCTTTTTGCCCATTCTTAAAGGAAAGAAGAAAAAGAAATGCAGCTCTTTAAAATTTGCAGGGAGTTATTTTAGGAAGTGTGAGAAACTATTAATCATTTGCGATACAGGGAGACCCAGAGGTCAGTGCAGGAGCTATTGTGTGTAAAGGAAGAGACTGTCTCAGCCTGTGAGTAACAACAGACTGAAGAACAACTCAAAGTGAAGGGGAAAGAACCTTGCTATTTCCATTTCAAAGAAGAGAAAATTAAGGCAACCTATCCAAAGTCACGCTTTTGTGGAAAAGTCAAGGCTTGAGCAGACCACTGAGTTCCAAGTCTATTGCAAACTAACCCAAACCTCAGAGGCATTAGAAAGAAAAAGTCAAACTATTATTCTGGTTTTTGTCACCTAGTCAGCCCTCTTCCAGTGTTGTGCGAAGTATTTGGTGCTTTGTGTATCCTCATTTTGGGGAAGTCAGTTAATTTGGTCTATTCCTCATCTCTTTTAAAAAATGTAGGCCGTGGCTTGATGTAACTTCTAGGTATTGATCTTTCCTGCACTAACATGCTTCCCCTTTCCTCAGTCTATGCATGCATCTATACAGCAAGAGTGACACATTTATATAACTAATCACAACACACCACGTTCCTTTAATGTCACATAATGAACAAGCTTTGGTATCTTTAATCTTTTTATGCAGTCAAATCATCACTAACAGCAACTGAATAACTGCAAATCAAGATAATTTCAATGCTAGATAATACTAAGGCTCGGACACTTTGGTGACCAAGAAGTTGTTTGACTCATCAGGATTGTTACCTTTACAGCCCAGATTGATTGATCCAAAGGATGAAAAAGTTTAAAACAGAAGCCGTCCTTTTTGGAAGGTCTCTCAATCAGCTCACAAGAATGGAGCAAGATTGTCCCAACCCACTGTCCAATCTTTGGCGTCTTATAAATCAGCAGCACTCCTGGTTTCAGAACACACCACAGCTTGGTCCAACTTTTCAGAGTCCCACGAATCTGGAGGGAAGCAGGGAGAGAACAAAAAGTTGCATTTATGTTGCTCCTTAAAATAAAACCAGCAGTATTTATACTGTATTTCCAGTATGTATTTCTCCCAAGGACACACTACGATGCGCTTCCTTAGGAAAATACACTGCATTATTATGAACAGGGATTATTATTAGGTATCTCATAGCAAAACCCCAGAGCTTGTAAATCTGGCCATCAGCATCTAGTCTTCACATTACTCATTACAATTATTCATATTACTTCATTTTATTACTGGCTTAGTGTTAGCAGCTTGCTTAACTTTTTAGGCAACCAGCACTGCTGGCCCATATGAGAGTGATTTGTTAATAATCATGGAGGACACACCAATTAGAACATTGCATAGAAAAATGTTATAACTAGTCTAATTTGACTTACAAGTCATTTTAATAGTGTTCCACAGAACAGAGCTAGAAATGGGCTTTGTCAAATACCCCATTTTTAAAAGCACCTTCTCCAGCTGGTTTATTTCTCTGTCAAGCTCAATGCACGCTTTCTCTTGTACAGAAGACATTAAATCTGGTAACATGTATTAAAGATAACAGCTTTAAGAATGGGGAAGTTTCTCAGTCAGGTTAGATTTTGCTTAAGGTCTTCTTGTCTTCAATGTACATAAGCCAAACTTCAAATCTTGTGGCAGTGTTCTGGTTTTGTGGCCCAGCATTATTTGTTGCTGAACCAGAAATTTCCAGCCACAGCAAACATGCAACAGGTATTTTGTATTTTTAAAAATCTCAGTATTTATCTATCATCAACACGAAACACTATGAAAACATTTTGTTGCCAATCTAATTTCTCAAATAAACCATATGCTTCTCACTTTTCTGGCCTCTAATACAGATCATAGAACAATGTTGGAGGTTTTTCACAGTGGTCAAATGCGATTGTATTGTTTAACGAAATCCCTAAGTTACTTTTAAAGAGAGTTCTGCGTTTGGTGATGTTTGGCAATTAAGTTTGGCCATTATAAAAGGGACAAACAGTTCACTGTTATTCACTATTTAGTTGAGAAGACCAAATGGCCCCAAATGAGGAGAAAAACAGTGCTCAAAGGTAACATCTCTCAATGTCAATCCAAATGTATTTTGCCACACACAAAGTTTCAGGACTTCAGTGAGAAGCTGTCAGTAGTTGAGCCTTTGCACAAGGAGAAATTACAGTTGTCATCAGGTCCAATATGTTTTGTTCTGTGCTGTGACAACATAAAATCCGACTGTCAATAGAACAAGCTGTGTCTGTCTATTTGCAGGCTGTTACTCTGTCTATTCCCCCTTCAGTACAAAACCACATCTATGGGAAGAGGCCAGCAGACTCTTTCAGAGAGGAAGAAAAAAAGAAACCTCATCACTTCCTTTTGTACTATGCCTTTTATACTACTTTTTGAGACCTTGTTGTTAAGGACAGGGAATAGATGGACTGAGTGAGGTTAAGATGGAACGCAAATATTCCCCATAACTCCACTTTCATAGCAGTTATTTAAGAATGGCTTTACAGCAACTTCAACTCAGAATTATTCCTTCACTCAAAAAAGTGTCGGTGCGTATGTCTCAGACACATCAACTGCTTCTCATTTTTTCCTACAGCCTCAGCAGCAATGGTCTGTATTAAATACCTTCAGCCAGTCTGCTGTGATCACTACACTGGGATCCTTTAGAGCACTGAAGAGTTGCTTGGTAGCTCTTTTCTTCTCCTGTCTGTAATTTTTTTTTTGTACCTGGTTGAGAAAACAGAAAACATAGCAGCTGTAATCATGGCCTCTTTTGGGGAGGAAAGAACATAATGCATTAAGGACAGCTATGTATAGCACAGCTAGAACTTGACCCAGCACAGGTTCCCCAGAAATGAGCACAAGGAAGAACAAAACCATAACACGATAGCAGGCATTTTCTTTGCTCCTGAAGTTCCATTAGACATAAACTAATTTGGCTTTTCTTTAGGGGGAATGGAAAGAGGCTGAATACTCAGTCCTCCCCAACCCTCAAATTAAAGAGCTTAAATCTGATTTCATCTAAACCAAGTTAGTTATAATTGTGGTTTGGTAGACAAGCAAGCGTTCAAGCAATAATTTGCTCAGATTACCTAGGCATACCCTTCCTAACAAGACCAATGAAGGATTACAATCCTCTTGAGGTACCTAAGGGCTCTGGAACATACGAACAGAGTGAAATAATTACATCAATTTGTTCTGTTTGCAGTATATAATCTAATCGTGTATATAAAGCCTGTAAATATCCTTGGCCTATAATGACTCCTAGAAGAGTCAGAGGTTTCTCCGGGTCTTGGGAAATGACTCAATGTAGTTCCCAATGGTTTGTTTGGAAGGTACTACTTGTTTTGTAAAAGAAAAAGTCAGCTGATGCTGACTTGGCTGCTTTGCACATACCTTCAGTGTTTCCTTCTTCGTGAATTTGGCTGTGGGAGACACACACTCTTTGTCAGATCCATTGCAAAGCTTATATTCGATCTAAAAAAAAAGGAGGAGAGAGGAAATAGGAATGTGTTAACACGAAGATGTTCAAGTTATGCTGTAATGAGGAGTCATTTATATCTTCCAGGAATCCATGAAAGAGCAGATTGTAGACTTCAGCAGCAGAACACTAGGCAGGTGCAGAAAATGTGTATTTGCAGTGCAGTCCAAACTTTCTTTTTACACTCAGAGTTAGTTAGAAAATTCCCCACCAAATCTTCTTCATATTTCTCCCATGCAGACATTAATCTTGGTAAAATAAAAAAAAAAAAACCAACCCCAACCCCCCTATTCTTATTCCTAACTTTGAAAACTGCCCATCTCTCTTCAGATCTGAAAGCATTTCAATTACTGGAATAAAAATTATGGGGAAGCTGTTACAGATCTTTCCAAACTAAATTTGATACTGGCAATGACCATTGCCCTAGCTGAAACGTCCAGAAACATGACTGAGCAAGAAATTACCTAATCATGTTACAGATAATACAGGAAATAATCATCATCTTGGCCTTGCGAAGTGAGGCACAAAATATACAGTCACTTCAAATCATGTCTGATAGTGTCAGTGCTGTTTAAATTCATTTTCAGAGGCTGCAGACTGATCTCATGATTGTGCTGATGGACTGAAAAAATGCTTTACTTTTGTTAGACATGGTCACAGTATTACTGTTCCCAAAATAATGCATGCTTAGAGAGTATAGCTCTCTGGAGCCCAACTCACAACAAGGACCCCTACTTGGATAGGTACTGTCAGCAAATTGTCCAAAACCTAGGGAAGGTTATAGTGGCATGAGGATTATGGTACAGTCTGGACCCCGCTACTTTTTATGTGACCTGGGGGAAGTTACTTTCTCTCCCTGTATCTCTTTACCTCCCAACCTTTCACGTGCCTGATGCATTCAGACTGTGATCTTTCAGGGTCAGGCACTGTCTCTGCTACTTATGCATGACAGTTTTATAAAAAAGCTCAGCCCTTGGCCACCTTGATTTAAGGAGTATGACACAAAAATGAGCTGTACTAAGGGAAAAATGTATCAAATATAGTTCCCATTTATAAATTCACTGCTGTGATGTGAAACAAAGCCACTGGGCTCCCAGACTCTCTCTCCTTTATGTCATGAGTTGATGTAATCATTTTACAGCGCCTTCAGTTTTGAGACCCACTTTCTTTTTCCCTCCCAGTGACACAGAAACCTCTCTGGCTGCTTTAGCCACAAACTATGCTGAATGTTAGTGTGAGCTGAGCAGGGAAATATTTAACGACAGCTGGATCAGTCCTTTTAACACGACTTAGATAAAAACATGCAAATGCATGACTGGATCGCAGCAAACAGGCCATCAGCTATGCTTTGGGGACTGTGGCAGGAGCAAAAATGGGAGATAAGGGTGCATGCTCAGCTGAGCAAAACTCTTTGTGGATGATGCACTAGTAGAGATTAGGGGCAGAAGGTGCAATCTGCAACAGAGCCAGGGTCACTGTAGAACCTATTACTTGTTCTCACATACCCTTTCACTAAAAACAGAACTAGATGTGATACTTAAGAATAGAGAAATGAAAACTCTGTGATGGTGCATAAAAAGCAGTGAAGTCCCTGATCTGACTGTCCAGTTTGCAAGTCAACGGGGCATTGGATCCACTCAAAGAAAATGCCAGCTCTTGGACTCCTGCAAACTATTAAATATTTGTCATTTTTGTTTTAATAGAAGGTTAGGCCTGCCTCCTCTACCTGCAATGCAGTCTCTGATGGGTATTTTGTATTTCTGCACATGGGACTTCACTGTAAAAACACAAGCAGTGGGGACCGCTGCACAGATAGGACAGCTGGGCAGAGAATTACGCCCACAGGGTCTTTGTCACATTTCAAAGGGCAGTGGTAGACATTTGGGAGATGTGCTATAAGCTTTTCTTTATGAGGAAATATTTCTAAGTGCTTAAATGCCTCTGAGCAAGAATCCTTCAGAATTATTAGGAGATTATGCTTTCATGATTTGAGACGCGTGTCCTCTGAAACTGGTCAGAATAATTCTTTGCCTTTCTCCCAATTAGCAGGGAGAATGTCCTGTCCTTGAGATACAACTATGAGCCAACTGTTTATTGGTAATTTCACTCCCTCCAGCCCAAGAGATCAGACACAGAGAGAAACAGAGTGTACTATTCCTCATTAGCCACTGTGAGAAGCAGAAAGAGCACAGATGTCCCTGAGATTCTAGGAAATCCTGCTCAGGTGTCTGCAAAGCATCAGGATATAATGAATGCTATTTAACTAATTAAAACAAGGTACAGTCACTTGTTGTCTAGACAATGACATCTCAGCACTTCTATAAAGAATAAAATTTTGGTCCCTAAGCCCACTTGGCTCAAGGAAACTTACTTGAAGATGAATTCAGAAAGGCTTCCAACAACCGCTGCAAACCATGCAAACCTGAGCCCTAAACCCACTGCTCACGGGGAACCGGCATTAACATAGACAGAGGCACTTTTACTGCTCTACCAGCCACACCTGCCTCCTCCTTGGAGTCTCTCTGGCTCATGCTAAAAATGGAGTTAAACAACCACAAGGCTTCAAAACTGGGACATTTACACAGAGACACATTGATTCTGCCTCTTCAGGAGAGCTGACTCGTAGCTTCATGACCAAGGATACTGACACCAGCACGTTATAAAGCCACAGCCCACAACAGTGGGTGAAGGGATAATCTCCTACACCACCACAGCCTTTAGGAGCTCAGTAAATACAGTGGAACTTGTCTGAAATCATTACAAACTGGTCTTTCACTCAGTCAAAGCAGCTGGATCAACAGCCTTGGAGGCTGCTGTGGTGGGCTCCTGAACCACCGTGCTGCTTCCTTCAGGCACTGCCTCCCCCATGCCCAAGCTATGTCCAGACATGCTGCATTTGCTAACCTCGCCTGTAAAGTGAAACATGGCCACAGGGATGAAGCACACTAAGACAGGCTTAAGAAAGGATGAGAAAGAAGCAGTAGCAAAGTCCCTCACTGCCTGCGTAAGAAGTTCTAGGCATGGGAAAATAAGCATCTGTGCTGCCATGTCCCAAAAACTGTGATGCACTTGTTGTGTGATGAATAGTGCAGCTCCCCAAGATGGTTGTAAAATGACCAAGCTTTATGAAGAGAGAAAACTTTACTAAAACCAAGCCATGGTTTTAACTAGGAGCCATAGACAAGCTTTCAGGTGTGCCTGACCTGGGACTTCTCTTTTTGGAAACTTGACACTGTTCCCCAGTTACTTTTTTAACGAGGCAAACTGCTTCTCCCTGCTGACTTTGCTTCATGTTATACTTATGAGGATGCATCACCACAGATCCAAAATAACAGTTTGCTTGCAGGTTGATCTCCAGGTCTACAGGGTGAAAAGCATTGTATTTCTGGGTTTAAAGTTCCTGCCTTTTCACAGGAAAGGTGGGATCTAAGGCCCCAGGACTGCATCCCATAGGCCCCCACACTACTGACAGCAACGTACAGTTCCTCCAGGTTTGGAGGACTTGAAGTAGTATGATTTCATGTTTTTACATGAATCTGTCGCAATACTTTTGATTTTACATCGTGGCATATATTAGATTCAGTAAATCTGGGCCATCAGCTCTAAAGATCCCTAAGACACAGCAGGGTCTTACATTGCTAAAACACATCAAGAGCATTTAATGACATCCTTCCTGCCTTTCTCAGTCTGGCAGAAAACTAAGAGAAGACATTTGTTGTCACAGCAAATCTTTCATGGACTCTGGGATAACGCTTGTGCAGGATATCGGAATTTGGCCCCCTCTCTCTGCAGCAACGTGTAAACAATATTAACCAGAGATGAGACCTTATACAATGAGAGGGTAGGGAATTGGTGTTAAAATTAAAAATAACACTGGAATATTCTCATAAGAAGGCAATATGTATGTTTTCCATATACTGATTCTCACAACTATAAGGAGGGAAGACTGTTCATTTGCCAGAAACTTTACCAGGGCATGCAGCAGCACTTGCAGGCTCTTGTCCCTCTTTAGTTCTCTAACCAGATCTGTCCTTTCCAGGACTGAGTGATGACCTTGCCGGCTGACAACGGGCTGTACTGTACTCGGAGACATACTTCTTATCCCTGTTAAGTTTCTGTTCCCTTTCATCTCAGTCATGTAGCTCCAGAGATCCACTGCTGATTGTTAGCAGTTAGCACAATACCCTTACACTTCTGCCAGGCTTTGCAAGAGAGCGTAGCGTCCTCACAATAGTGCTATTCTGATCCAGTGTCTTTTTGGTGACTTCATTTCCAAGAGAAACCAAACCATTTCACAGAAACACAGACTGTGATTGACTCTGGTGTGGGAGATGCCAGCCCATCAGCATGCCATGCCTTGGATAATAGCAAGAGGAATATCCTGTTGTCTACCACAAGCAATCCTCGCTGCATGGGATGGACACAAAAAATGTGTCATGAGGGACAAATAGATAGAATTATTCCAGTCAGAAACATTTAAATAAAGTAATTCTCAAGCTGTGGTCTGCATGTTAAAAAGAGTGACAGCTTACAAGTCAGTCTTTTTTTCTTCTTTGCATCCAAGTGAGGGAAAGATGAAATCAGATGGGAATTTGAAGGCAGAACAAAAGCAGCCGGGGTCATAAGTTATGTTTCACAAAAGCAAAAACAGTCATCACATGGGAGACACATCCTTGCTCACATGTAATTTCTCCATATCTTTTCCACGTATAATTGCTACAGATCTGTATCACTGCAGAAATAAAAGAAATGAAACAAATGTTCCTGAGTAGTACAAACACTACGGAAAAGCCAGGTTTAACATTAGAAGTGAAGGCCTCCTTGTTACTGATGTGAATATTCATAGATATCTTAACTATATTTAAATAATTTTGTTTTCAATTTACTATAAACAATTTTTTTAAAACTTTTTTATTTTATTGTGTACTAACAGCTCATCCAAAGCACAGTAGAGACAGTGAAATGATTCTTACTGACAAACAAGCTTTGCATTAGAAACGATTACCCTTCAATTAATATGCTGCTTTACAGCAAGTCCAATAATTTTCATCTCAAACTTTATAGTTTTCAAAAAAACCCCAAACTCTTATTTCAACAACGTTACAAAGACACAGCAACTGTGTTTACAACACTGAAATAGCACAATGATTAGCACAAACTGAAAAGCCTGTACAGACAAATAGCTGACATGACAGCAATATCTGGGGAAAACATTGCCGAAATTCAGCTACCCAAGCAGCTCCAAATACCAAGTTATACTTCTGTTTAGTGGAACGTTTGCTCCGTTGCATCAGATTATAGTAATTAATAAAAAAGTCACAGACCTCATGGGATTGCTAAATGATCATTTAAGCGTGCCTTTCATGGGGAGAATGTTCTGCAAGTTTAGAATATTTAAAGAACGTTTTAGGCAAGATGGGAAGTTGCACACTGAGAAAGATGCTGTTTCATGTGTCTGATAAAGTTGCAGTACTAAGCAGAAATCTGAAGCAAAGCTTTGCTTTCCCCTCTAGCTGCAGGTACAACTTTTGTTCCTAAGCTGAGTTTAAATAAACCAAGAAAGTAAGTAATGAAAAACAACTGGACTTTCAGCTTAAAATATGCTTTGCTAAATTGTTTAATAAATCATTTCAATTTTAGCACCTCCATTTACACTCATCTCCCCCACCAAAACACTAGAGTAAGGAATTACGACCACCAGTGACCCGAGGTGACACGACAGGATTGCTGTGGCTCACCCAACTTTGAGACTTCATTTCTGTAAGCGAACAGTTACTACTGCCCATGTCCCGCTCTGTGAGGCACCTGGGAGCTTCAGGGCTTGTATGCACCTACATAAATTAGGGATGCTCCATGTTTCCTGTCTCTCAGTGCAAACTCCCACCCCTCTTCTACAGGATTTTCCCAAGATATTCCAGACTACATCTCTGCTCACTTGAAATCAGCTGCAAAACCCTCTGTGGACAACAGTGAATACCCTAAAATGTTGCACATGGAATTGAAGAAGCAATGTGTTCATGGGCCAGGGCACAGCAACTGAGTGTTAAGTCTTGATAGAGACAACCAGCTCCAAAATAATCACATCCACGACATCAGCAGCACAAAGTACAGTAATGTAAAGCCAGCAAGGGTCCAGTTAACCTGGAAGGGCCAGGTTCTCCTAGAAAGCTGTGCTTAGCACACACTGGGGACACTTCACTCCTGAGCCTCTCCAAGCCGATTCCTGCAATGTCTGGATCTCTCTGACAACTGATTTCTGGGTTTGCTGGCTAAGGGAGAGCAGAGGGAAATGTACCTTTGTAGGCTGCTAGAGTTGTGAATGATCTTTTATGATAGTCCCAAATGTAACTGTGGTTGGAATTAACTCAGAGGTTTAGAGCACGATTCATGGATCTAGAAGGATGAGCTTAAGAGAGCATGGGAGTTGTAGCTGGAATCTCGAGTGATCGTACGAGCTGTTTTGAACTACTTCGCAGCTAAACTGAATTCCTAGCAGCCACTTAGATTCATAGAATACAAATTACACAATAATGACTTGAACAATTCAGGCATGTGGAAAACCTCATTCATGATGAACAAAGCAATCTAAGCTTTGCCCTCCCATACGTCATAGAGCTGTGCATGCAACAGCCACACTCCGACAATATGATAATTTTAGACTTCATTGTGACATTAGTGGGGGAATGAAAAAAGGGAAGTACCGCTGAGTGCCAGCTTCAAGATTTTTCTGACTATTCCTTAAAATACACTTTAATTATTTGTGGGCTCTGCATGCATATCAAGGTACCCCAGCTGCTCTCCAGACAGTATAATAAATAGGTAAGCATAGGAAGGGAAGAAAGAGAAAATGCAACACTGCACACTGCAATAGAAGGTGCCTTAAAGGACACTAACAGTGCTAAGGAGACACAAAATGAGAGAAAGGTATCTCCTGTCACTACCAGGCACGTGCTAACTCTACTAGGTGGCTGCAGAGGTGAGCCTGAGGCTTAGAGACAGTTCTGTGATACTTCCACACCTGTGAGCATTGGTCCCATAAACCAATGCTAAAGGCTCAAAAAAAAAAAAAAAAAAAAGAAAAACAAATATGAAAAACATGGTCACCTACCAGATTAGGAGGCCTGTTGCTAAGGCAACCATATCTTGCAAGTGCTAGCTGAACTTCCCCATCGTTTTTAACCCGAAAAGGAGCAAAAAAAAAAAAAAAAAAAAAAAGAGAAACTAATATGAGAAACTATCTGAAATAAATAAGCTAATCTTTTTTTATCCTTGAAGGAGGAGATGAAAGAGACTCCACTTGAAAAATTAAATAGGAGAAAACACGCTGCAGAAAAGTTGGCAACGTAGTACGTAGCTGAACTGTGCCTTGAATTTGTTTTAATAAAATTTGGGATGAGAAGCCATGCCTGAAATCAGAAGCACATACTGCTAAAAACTGCACAATCACACTGAAAGCAAATGTTCCAGCATCAAATATCTTACTGTCTGTACAGACAGGACAATCGGGATGTGTTCACACCTCAGACATAGACTAGCACTCCATCTACGAGCTCAAGCACAGGGTAGTGTGGTTGCAATTAAACGGCTTCACAGCTCACAAGTTCACAGATGTTTATAGAGTTTTGATGGGACATCCTGCTCAGTGCCAGCTAACCTGGGCAACCTGCAGCCTGCTCCATCATGCAGTGTGGATATGGCCCGCATGAACAAAATGTAGAACCGTTTCCACCTCACTGATGAAGATGTGAAACAGAAATGCAATTAATCTGCCTGCGGAAATGCAGGGACTCCAAGTCAGAGCTCAGAATTCCAGGTCCCCTAAGCCCCAGTCCAGGGACCGAATCACTCGACTGGCTTTGCTTTCCTCTCATTATCGGGTGAAAAGAGTCAACGTGGTGTGGTACATAAAAATAGCGCTGCTGAAGGAACACTGATTTCCAACAAGGTTTGTTATATCCACTGTGCCAAAAGAAGGGTTAAGTATTCATGGCATGGATCTGTTACCTAGAACATTTACTCTTGAATCCATTAATTAAACCTGCACACCCTACAGTTTGATTTCTAAAAATTATTTCCCCCTGCTATCAGGAATGTAAACATGACCCA